>NC_134571.1:66813646-67122146 GCF_050947875.1 Dermacentor variabilis | reverse complement strand
TTCAACAATACACTTGCAAGTGATACCACGAATTGCTCAGATGGTCCAATCCGTGGCGCAGCACGCGCAGGATTTAGTTCGTCTCGCTCTTTCAATCATTTCTTTCTACGTTGGCAACGAAAAAAACGGGAAGAAAATGTCACCCTCAATTTCGAGCACTTAGATCAGCCCACGGAGTAAAAAGCAAGCAAAGGGGCTTCTCCTGGTTACTGTGGTATGATTAAAGTAGAATGCCTCACACCCGATTTGCGACAAAAGAAGACGCGGAGGTTATTAGGGGAGGGTGGGGGAGGTCGTGACGTGAAAAAAATTCGCAGTTTCGCCCGATAGATGATGCACCGATTGCGATAGCAAACTAGTGGATAGCTGTGTGAAGTAAGGATAGTAGTTCTAGTGGTCGTATGAACTTGTAAACATTCGCTTACTAACTAAATTAACAATGATAGAATGTGTAAGCGGAACGAGGACGTAGGAACGAGGACGTAGGAAAAAATAGACGCATAGCGACAGCGCTGTCTTTGCGTATCTGCTTCTTTGTACGTCCTTGTTCAGTCGCGCTTACACATTCTATCATGGATTCAAACCAACTAGCCTGTAAACGTGTTTTAGCTAAATTAAGCAGCAAAGGTAAACATGAAGACGCATCGCTCGATGACAGCGGGAACTGTCTGTGAAAACACTGGAGTTAGGAATCGCGGCAGTAGCCGCGAGCCAATTGACCTGCGTGCATCTGTCACTCCAACACGAACGAAACGCCGAAAGCACAGCGCATACGAAGCTACCGGCACTACGCGCACTCTGCAAACATCGCAGACCGCTTTGAAGATGAGGCTGGCGCGGACGCGCACTTTGGCCACGTCGCAGATCGCTTTCAAGAAACACGAGTGCCGGCAACGCGTCCCTACGGTGCCCGCCAAAGGCGTCTACTACGGCGTCATCCAGTTGCGTGCACAACGCCATAGTAGACGCCGCAGTTGTCTCCACTGTACGAAGCGGTGGGCGAGGAAGACATCGGGGCATCCTATACTCTGTTCCATAGATAGCAGTCAACGCTGTGGATGCTAGAGGGACCTCTTATAGTGGCTTCAATCGCACTTGGATATAGCTCGAGGTTTTTGACCGCAATTGTGCGCAGCCATCTTTTTGTATAGGCTCAGTATTGAATGATACGAGTTTTAATCCTTAGAAACAAACACACTGTAGTAAACGCCTGCTAATGCGTTGTTTTAGAACATTTCTGTTTTTGTTGTTCTTTTCGGGTTTTTTATTTGCAACCACTAGCGAAGAGATCACGTGCATGCTCGCACCAGCGAACGCTCTTGGCCAATTTGTCTTGGCGCGCAGCGAAGTATGCACGGAACGCACGGAGTGATGACTTTTCTGCGCCGACCTTCATCCGTAGCTTCCCCGTCGTTGACTGCTGTGTATGGAACGGAGTATAGCAGCTGCCGGAGAAGAACGCCGCTCCTCCTTCGCCTGACCCACCCTGCTTTGTGCGGGACAGCAGAGGGCACGCTTCCGGCCCGCGCTCCTCACTCGGGCACACGAGATTGAACAGCGTTCGCCGGCTGATCCTCGCACACTTTCACTCGCACATACAGCATACGGCGCGCGGGGATGGCTTTGTCGCCCTTGCATGGACTTTATACGCAACCTCAGGGTGACGGCGATGGCAAAAATGCGCCTGGAATATCCATATAATTGCTATCTCACTAAAATATTGGGAACTATTGTGGTGGTGACAGTTGGACAAGGAACGACAAGGTCGACTTGGGTTATAGCGTGATCAGAGCGAAAGCTACTTATGCGGAGTTGAGCAGCGCATGGTGTGCGTTGACCGTGGCTGCGCGCTATAATACTGTCTTAAAGATGCGCCAACGAAGGCAAACATTTTTTTCCCTCTAATTACAACATTACCTTGCGCAATTCGCTGAATTCATAGCCCGCGACCTGTGAGCAGCGGTTCTGCACTCTTTGTCGGGCCGCAGTAATCGTTGTTTGTTGGTGGATATAGTATTTAGTATTTAAGATACTTTGGCAGTCAGCATTGTAGTCAGCTGTCACTGTCGCCCCATCAACTTCGCCATCACTGCGGTCATCATCATCGTCACAAATGTTGCACTTTGTGTTTGTCTACCAACTTTCAAAGTTGTTGAATATTTTCCATAACGAGGAATCCTCTGTTTTCATTAGGTTATAAACAAAGTCACAAGCCGTAAGGAAGCGCGGGAATGATTCCGAAAAATGCGCTTTCAAAATATTCATGTTTATATACCACGATTCCTCGCTTCTAGGCAGAGATCGTCACGCCCGTGAAATGACATGGGTTGCCCTGCACTTCAGATTCTGAGAATGCGTACAATTCAGAGCCCGCGTTTGCCAGCGCGCGTGACTTTCAATGCAGGGACCCGCATCATAAAATCGCAGTCAACGCAGGTGGTTTCGTTGACAGTTTAGTGGCAAATTCTCTTAGGCAACGAGCAGCGCAGAATAATAATATTTGGGGTTTTACGTGCCAAAACCACTTTCTGATTACGAGGCACGCCGTAGTGGAGGACTCCGGAAATTTTGACCACCTGGGGTTCTTTAACGTGCACCTAAATCTAAGCACACGGGTGTTTTCGCATTTCGCCCCCATCGAAATGCGGCCACCGCGGCCGGGATTCGATCCCGCGACCTCGTGCTCAGCAGCCCAACACCATAGCCACTGAGCAACCACGACGGATGAGCAGCGCAGAATAGCAGGTGTTTTGTGATGTAGGGTTTCTCGAGAAAGACGTACTCATGAGAAAGCGGCAATAAGAAAATTGCTTGAAAGACATTTTCCTTGTCATTGCTGAAACGGGGAGGGGCGGGGGGGGGGGGGGGAGTGAGAGTGTCGAGTTCTTGTTCTCCGTCGAACGTGAGCTGTTTTAGTTATCCGACGACATATCTACGCTATGCGCAGCTTTTAGGAGGGATCATTAGCATGGAGGACGACATTTGAAGGACATACTCGAATTATTTGAGGCGAGCGTTGTGATCAGAACAAAATAAAAAACGAATGTTCGAGTGCTGACATCTATGAATAAGAGTTAGATATCATAAACTGGGAGAAAAGTGATTGGCAATCGTTGCCAATCACTTTTCGTTGCCTCGTTGCCAATCACGATAAAGAAGTAAATAAAGAAGTAAAAATTACGTGCAGAGACCGAGCATTTTACCGTAAGGGGGTGTGAAGCCCACACCAACACTTAATTGTTCTTAAGAGACCAGTTTGATTATTATTTCACTGCGATGGCTGTTAACTTAATGCGTTTCAAGTAAGTAAGAATATTTATTGCAAGACATGTAGTGACATATTGCCATCGGCGTTGTTTCTTTCGGGAAGCGCACTGCCGCCACTAGATGCTATCAGAGCGGCACTTTAGTGCATCTATACATTTCAAGGAAAACAAGTAAAAACAAGAACTAATATTGTAGCTGTTTCTTTGCAATGCATGAAAATACCGATCAAGTTCATTGCTGCATTATTAACATCACAATGAAATGTTGCTCGGCATTTCGAAGGCAGATTTGGCTAGTTTGCAAGTTTGTGCACAATAATTTCCAAGGATGCCTAAACTAGTTGATTCAAATGCAGTACTCGATTCATGTCACACTGCGAAAGACAAATTCGGTAGCATGAAACCATGGAGACAAATTAGGACTCGAGCTCAAGTCTATCTGTTAACTTCACGCTTACTGGGAAAACTTCCACCTACTCCAACATGTCTCTTGCGCACTTGATGCCATGGGCGCAATAATTGAGACTATATAGGACTTCATGCATCATTTCGCGCTTTGAACACGTGGGCGTAATTTACAAAAGATCGCACTCGAAGCTTTTAAGGTGAACCATTTTCTGTCGTCAAATGTGACGGCGTCCCTGTCTGGACCGCACCAGATAGATGAGGAACGCATTAATTGCGTTTACATGTTCAGAGTTCCGAAAAACGAAAAATATGCCTCCTAAAGAAAAATAAAGTGGCTCGCTACGAGGCACAAACATGAACGACATGATGCGGTTTTCGTCTTGGAAGCATCACTCTGGCGCCCTGTTTTCCCCATCCTTGGTTTCACGCCTACGCATCTGAACTAAATTCAGTTGCAGTGGTGCCTTGCATACTGCAGTTTTTTTGAAGTTAGAGAATTTCGAAACTTCGGGTAAACGTTCTCTAGGGAAAACCCAGAAACTTGCGATTGCACTGCAGATGTTAGAAATAGTTTAGCAGGCTGCCGGTCCATATTTGTGTGTAGGCTCTCGAGACAAGCCGAGAGCGCCTCCATGGGGTCAAAAAAGAACGGAGACGTGGGTTTAAGTGTCTCCCCTAAGTATTGCAGCCGAGTTGTTCACGTGAATCCGCATTTATGCTTCGTGCCTTATACGACGATTGCAGTTGGCTTCGCCGGTGTTGTCGGCGAAATATACGAGACGCCTTGTTTATATGCGGTGAAATAAAGGGGAAGGTTATGGGTAATGAGGAGCTTTCCGGAATTTTATAAGTGAGTTTTACGAAAGACGAATTTCAGTTCTCGCACTCAGGAGAACTGTAATCGCCACCGAGGTCAAATTTACTAAAAAGTGTGTGCGTGGGAGAGATGGGAGGGGTGGGACCGTATTATAAATGCGCATGTGCAATTAAATGTGGGTGCATGAATTACAGCCTTTGTGAAAAATTTCCTTCATGAAGTGTCAGAGAGTGCTACACGACCGCTGTACGCTATGTTTCCGAATGTGCCGATAGTACACTTTACATGAGCCTGTGTTTATATTTCGCGAGACGTGGGGACATGTCACATTTAATGTGTGACAATGTGTTACTCTTTCGGGAATATTTAGAAGCCTTGCAAATAATTAGCGAGCACTCGATTTCTACATTTCTTATTTGTTTTCCCTGTTTTAGCCTGTTTTAGTAGATATACAGGCCAGCTGAAGTGTCTTCCTCGAACTAAACGAGCCACCTTCTTTAAGTTGCCACCTTCTTAAAAGTGTGTCGGTTAATTATAACTGGCAGTAAATTGCGTACACATGCGCACGGGAACGTTATATGTCTGTTTTAGGAAAAGTGTAGAATTCAGCCTGTCCTCCCAGGATGACTATAACATCTACAGACACCAAATTTTCTGAAAGTAGGGCCAAGCTTTTTCTCTTTTGGTTTTCTCTATTGTAGAACTGTAAGCCTTGCAGAGAGGTACAAATGAAAGCAAAAAAACAAATGGTGAGCAATTCTCTTGCGACACATGCACGCGGTTTGGAAGAAGCAGTATAATCTGAATCCGATAAGTGAAACAATTCTTTTTCTGCCTTCATTTTTGCATTGTTCATGTCTGTAATGGGTAACTGCCCTTTTATTGCGGAACCAATGTTGAGAATACTTTACTACCGAGTGCACCAAGGCGTAACTATTTCATCAAATAAGTGTCGCACGAAAAAGAAAAACAAAAGTGTTTCTTGTTGTTTTGCGCAAGAGCAGAAACGCCATCGAGCAACACGTAATATATATTAGAAAGCGGAACAGCGAAGGCTTAACGCCAGCTATGGTGGACTATTTGTTCGATAACGAGGCAGAGCGCTTCGCACAGAACACGGTAATGAAGATAATGACCGTTTTATTCTAGCGACTGACTCTCCGAAAAATCTGTTCTCGACGCTCTTGGAAGTTGTGAGGCGAGCATAATGACGGCTGAGCCCATGTTTATACGCTTTCGAGGCCGTGCTTAGCGTCCTGAAAAGTTCTCAAAGAGATTACTGACGAGGGCTGTACAAAAGAGTAAGAAAAATTATGAATGTTCGGCACTTCAACAAGCTGCTTAAGTTGCTGCTGTCCGTGCAGCACGGAAATGTCAAAGACTTTGCGTAACGATGGTCTGCCAAAGTAAATCCCGAAAGTTTCGAAATTTCTCAGAAACTACGCATCTGCGGCTTTTCTGTGCTTAACTTATTTCATTTCCATGCAGCTGATTCTGTAAAGTTCCTGGCTCTGTTATCTTTTCTAAAGAATTTGTTTGAAAAACTTGTTCGCGTGATGTTTGTATGTTTTTATGCATACAAATGCGTTGTAATATGAAGCGAAATATGACAGTTAATTCGCTTGCTGGGGACGTACATTATGCAACAGGTTGCAATTCTCTATTCACAGAAAATCTAGAAAGAACTCATGTGACATACTTGAACAGCAACTGGTAAAAGGAAGTGCTAGAATTGGTGGGCGAACTAGTGCCGATGGCGATATAACTAGAGCTAGCTAGACAAGGCCCGTTCTCGGAAAATTATCACGCACAATAAATGTTTGTACGGGAAAAGTTTCACCCAAACATGATGCTGGAGACTTCATTAGGGAAGGCGGCCAGCCAATGACAAAGAGCACTTACGAACGATAAGCTTTCTAAATTCGGCCCTGCAGCTTGTTGAAGATTTCACTTTTATGTTGAGGATGAACCAAACAGTGTTCCCAATCAAAACGTCTGTGAAGAGTCAATAACACTATACATGTTAGCCATCGATGAAGTAAAAAGCAATTTGCGCATATGCCATGAGAATGAATACGCTGTAACATGAACGTCATCTCCTAAAAAGTGCGGGAGAGCCAATCTCAGGATGACTGTCGACGGAAGTGTCGGTAGCATTCATGCAATATGGCGACTCTGTATTTGCATTGAATCAATACAGTTACTCAACTCTGAGACATCCGAGACAAAAACACCACCTGCTGAAAGAATAAAAAGTGGAATTAGAACGAAGAAAGGTAAGCGGGGGGCCCCTTACGGGCAAGCGCAAAAAAAGAAATGAAGGTGACATCTATCTTAGAGAGACAGTTCGATAATGATCAAGTCTGGGATATGTCCTTTTGCTTAAGTACACTGTTTAATTTATGAGGATAGCATCGTCACGACGTACATATATACTTGTTGAACTCGTTTACGATTTGTAGAAACTGATCGCTAAAGATGAAACTAACAAACACAAAAACGAAGGAATGCAGTAGTAAACGAATTAAGATGGAAGAAAGGGGCGTGTTAACCTAAGTCGACGCAAAAGGAGACAAGGTCGATGCACATGGAATATATGTATTTATATCCAGGGAAATAAGTGAGAAAAGGACAATGACGAAACGTTGCGTAGATTTATCATATTTTTGCATTATCTGCCATTTTGTTTGATCCGAAACCCTTGTACATTCAATGAGACAGAAAAGCCGACGTTGTCCGCAACGAGTGGTAACAAAAATCTCCATCATCAGTGACATCATCAGCATCTCGTATGATGTCAGTAACACAGAATTAAAGTTCGAAGAAGTTTGAGTAAGGGCAATCAATTAATTAATTTATGGGGTTTTACGTGCCGGAACCACTTTCTGATTATGAGGCATGCCGTAGTAGAGGACTCCAGAAATTTTGACCACCTGGGGTTCTTTAACGTGCACAAAAATCTAAGCACACGGGTGTTTCCGCATTTCGCCCCCATCGAAATGCGGCCGCCGTGGCCGGGATTTGATGCCGCGACCTCATGCTCAGCAGCCTAACACCATAGCCACTGAACAACCACGGCGGGTAGGGGAATCAAGATCATGTAAAGGGAATGAAAATGAATTAAATTGTATTAAGGTGGAATAAAGGGATATAGTGAGCATTCAAGTGGATTACGGCAAACTAAGGTTGGTACAAATTAGAGCAAGGTGGATTAAGGTGAATTAAGGTTTGTACAACTTAGATCAAGCTGGAATAAAGTGAAGTACGGTAGAGTTGTAAAGGAAACGTGATGCTCTATGACATCACGTGTCATGGACAAAACAAATTAATTAGAGAAGTCGTTAGGGTTTCGTATTCAGATGCAGTAAGGATACTTAAGTGACGGTCAATTTTGTTATTTTGTCACACATTTAATCTTTTTCCAGACGCTTTAATTCTTTTATTAAGGCAAACGCCTTAAGTGGTTCGTTACGCGATGGTCTTGAAAGAAAAAGAAAACGCGGCGTCTAGTCGAGTGGCACAAAAAAAAAAAAAGAACACGTGATTTTCTCCGAGCGAGGGCGGGGGGTAGGGAGTGGAATTGGTGGTGCGTGCAGGCAGATAGGCAGTGCATCGCTGACGTCACGGGGCGGCGGCGGCGTTTGTGGCGACAGTCGACTGCGAAGCGAGTGGGACGCTCGCCCGGGGCCTAGTGAATTGCGCGAAAGGCGTGGACAGTACGCTATGGGCTGAGGATGCTCGCCAATCGTGAAAACGAGGTGCGACATTCAAAGCGGCGGGAGCGAGGCGTTCGATCGCGCGTGCTGCTTTCCCCTCGGAGAGTATGCAACGTAATTGTGTTCGACTTGTGTTACACATTCGTAACACTTACTGGCGACAAGCATGCTGCACCCTTAGGTAGTGCATTAAGTTTTCGCATGGGTCGTTGAGGAGGCCGACCTAAAGCGCCACAGGGGTACTTCACAATGCGGCTCTTTATGTCTTGTAAAAAGTCTGACCCATCCGATCCGAAACTTAATCCATTACCACGTGTGCAGCAGACTTTTGCCTTCACGTATTACAGGAGCGTAACATGCTGCCGGACTTTGCATGGTGAGGTTTATTGCGATTAGGCTACGATTTTCTAGCGATGTCTTTTCTCGATGCTAATGCCTTTCGGCGCGTTTCGTGTTCGTGGGCAGCCGCGCTCAACGCTCCGCCACACACACGAACGCTAAAAGCGCGAAAGGATTTACCATTGGGTAAAGGCATCCCTACCAAATCTGCTTAATCCGTTTTGAATCTATCTATCTATCTATCTATCTATCTATCTATCTATCTATCTATCTATCTATCTATCTATCTATCTATCTATCTATCTATCTATCTATCTATCTATCTATCTATCTATCTATCTATCTATCTATCTATCTATCTATCTGTCTGTCTGTCTGTCTGTCTGTCTGTCTGTCTGTCTGTCTGTCTGTCTGTCTGTCTGTCTGTCTGTCTGTCTGTCTGTCTGTCTGTCCGTCCGTCCGTCTGTCCGTCTGTCTGTCTGTCTGTCTGTCTGTGGTCATTTCATTGCTGTCCTTCCGGCTTTGTTATATGCCATGCCATGCCATCGTCGTCCCGCCTTCTGGCTCATCCAGTGGCCCAACTTGTCTAATAGCTTAGGTCACCAGTATGTGCTCGTGGTCGCGATGTCGTCGTGGTATTTGCATTGTCGTCCTTTCAGCTTTGCGATCTGACTCTTGCAATGCTGTCATCATCACGCCATTGTCGTCACACAGTCTCATTCTTTCTTTGTTACATCGCTATCACGATGTCCTCGTGGGCATTCCATAATCGTCATTCCACCTTCGTCATCCGACTGTCGTGATGCTGTTGTCGCGCCATTGTTGTGAAAAGCCTTCGCGATAAAGTCGTCATTTCATTGGCCTCCTACCGTTTTCATGCCATTGTCCCCATTGTGTCGTCGTTATGCATTCTTTGTCATACAGTCACAGTGACGCCGTCGAAGTCCTTCCATTGCCGTCATTAAAATTTCGTCATCCGACTCCCATCATGCCGCCGTCGTCACGCCGTCTTGGTAGCGCTATCTTCGTCATACCATTGTCACCGTACAGCCTTCGTCGCTCTATCGACATCTTTCGTCTTCAATCTTTCGTCTTCATTCTATCGTTATCATGCTCGCGCCATTCAGTGGATTTTGCCGTCGTTGTCATGCCATCCTCGTCAGTACGTCGTCACTAGAGAGTCACTATCATGCATCCGTTGTCATACACACGTATGCCGTCGTGGCAGAGTCATCGTCATCACTCCTGCTTTGTTATCTCACTTTCGTCATGCCATGGTCATCACACTTGCTCCTTCATACAGTCGTCGTCACGTCGTCGTCTTTGTACACTCCTTGTCATTCCATTCTCCTCACAAGGTTATCATATTATCGTCACCATGCATTCGTTGTCATACCGTCGTCGTGATGCTGTCGGGGTCGTTGCATCATAGTCATTCTAACTTCGACATCCTACGCTTTTCATGCCGTTGTCGTCCCAAGCAGTCGCCATTAGCATGTATGATGTTGTTATCACGTTCTGTTTTTACCCTGGTCATCAGTTCAGTAACGTCAACCCATGGTCACCACGCTGTCGTCGTCATATCGCCTTCGGCGATCCATCAACGTCTATCCTACGTCGCCAATCTGTCGTATTCATGTTGTCGTGATACAATTATGATTACGTCGCCATTGTCATGCCATCGTCTTCGTTGCGTCATTTTCACACATTTAGTGTCATGCATCCGTTGTCATACCGCCATCCCGTTATCGTCATACCGTCGTCTTTCCACCACCGTCGTCAGGCACTTGTCATCATCTCATTGCCCTAATTGCGTCATCCTCACGCTTTCGTCGTTATACCATAGTCAATATTAAATCATAGTTATCTCATTGTCGTCATGCCGTCGTCCTCATACCACTTTTGTTGTTCCATCGCTGCCATTTCTTCATCGTCACTCCATCATCGTCTCTGCGTTGACGCCATACAGTCGTCAACGTACCGCAAATGCTCATGGGTGACCTTGGCAAGCGAGTGCGACAGCAAACAAGGACAATAATGGAGTATGTCGCATGACCCCGTTGCAGCCAAATTCTCAATATAACCCCTAGATGTGTGAAATAAACGAGACTTGAGAAGTAGTCCGTTTTGTCACATCACTCTAATGCTAACAACATTACCATCGACAGTGATCATGAGATAAGTTCTGACACATTTTATATTCGGTTTCTATAGGCGTATGCACGTCAATCTTGTATTCTTTCGCATCGACACCAGTTAAGACGCCTTCCATTTCTTTTTTTTTGTGCGACAACGTCAAATGGCTCATTAAGCTAAAAAGCCGGCGTCCAGCGTATGTATCAGCGAAACGGCACCTAAGTTCTCATTGGCTGCCAAGCTACGTCATGAGCGCGCTTGACAGAGTTCCCACTGGCCAAGACGTCACTGCACGCGTGCATCAACGGAGCAGAGCGGACGATGGGAACACCTGCTGCCTCACTGTTACGTGAGGGGAGAGGACATCGCCGCGAAGCCAAAACACCCTCACCCTTGCTCTCGCAAGCCTGTGTTATAGGCGCGTTTCTTATTCGCGCAAGCTGTCGCCTGCGTTCAAACTGCTTCACGGTAAAGCCAAATCAAACGCGTCAAGCTTCTCAACGCGCTCGCTTGCCCGCGAGGGATTGATAACTCGAAGGACCCCTCTTTGGCGTTCAATTGAAGATTAATTATTTCGCATTTACAACTCATAAGAAGTGCTTGGGTGTCCTCGAGTTTTTTCGATCAGTAGCCCGTGGGGTACCATTCCAGAGATAGTGTGGTCTACGATGAATTGTGGCTGGTTACGCGTTTATTGGCTCTAATTAGCCCATACCAATAATTTTACCTATTTGCGACTAATCCTCGCTTATTGTCCCGTTCATACCTACACTCTGTTGTCTTTTTCGACTCGCTACGGCACTGTGGGGGCGTTAAAGGACGATCTTTTTTACCAATAGGCCAGATAGATATTCTGATCCCACGCACGCTGTACCCGCGTCAAGTCGCCAAATAAGACCTTGACTTCAAAAGGTTTCACGAGACTGAGAGAGATAATTTAGTAATCCATTTAGTTTTCAGAAGTTCTCATTCCAGAGCCTCGCTAACGAATGTCGTCAAGGATGCTGGAAAAAGGGGCTGGGCCATGCTTCTACAATTTCTGTATAAAGAACGTTTGGCACCTGCTCGTAATATCCACAGCACCTCTCTTTATGAAGGATTCAGGTTCGTTCTAACCCGCCTTTGCAACGTTTTCAACGCACGGGGAGGAGGGGAATGTGGGAAGCATGCACTCACGAATCCGCCCACTTACAAGAAAAAAAAAAAGGAAAATCTATCAAATGACTTTCCTATTTCAAACATTTGAAGGAACGCATATAGATGATGAGGAGCAGTTCCAGATAACCTCAAGGTGCTATATAAAAACAACTGGAGTTCGGAGAAACAGCCCTTCAGCGTAGTTAATAAAACAACAACAACAACAAAAAAAGAAAATAGCGATTTACCAACAGACAAAGTGCAAAAGCTTCCTTGTGGATGCATGCCATCACGCGAAGAAATGAGTTGTGTGAAATGAGTTGGCGCTGACGAAAGCCGAAACTACCTGACTGACATTGCATATCATTATATCCAATATAGATGGGAAGAATGATGTGGAAAGACGCGTTCATTAGCTACGGCGCACGTTCTCATCTTTTTTTTCTGTCCTTTTCGTTGCCTCTCTGAGCATTGTTTTTCTGAACGCCATAAATCGACTATTTTTTGCAAGCTCTGGAAGCTCCTAGAAGAAATGAGGTGTAAGCGTCCTTGTGGAGATATTACAGACTCCAAAAACAATTAAAGAAGCAAATAAAATGAACACGAAAGCCAGAATGTATATTGTGATGAGGCGCCGCTGTAAACGCAAACTTATTTCGCTTAAAATTTGCAGTTCACGACTCGCGGCGAATTTCTAAATGTCCTCTTTATTTTGCGTAGGCGCATTACGCCCATTTCTCTGCCGCCCGATTGCTTTCCCAAAAATATATCTCCTCCCACAACCATACGGGATTTAGCTTCTACAGAAAAGCATTGAAAAGTCCATCGCAACAGTTATTGCGAACATTCTGAAGCTGCAGAATAATTTGTTTTCACAGAGCGCCATTTTTCTTTGCGGGAAAGAGTGCTGCCTCAAATTTATAACGCCCATCGAAGCACCAGAGGACGCAGCAAAAGCAACGCTTTTGAAATAATGCTTCCATTTCACACGTGCAGTGATGCGTTTTTTCACATTTTTATTAATGATTTGCTTTCACCCTCACTGGGGTAGGCCTCTCTTCTCTCGGTAACGAAGCGGCACACGCTGCTGCGATCTTTAGTACCCTTTTTCCAGTGAAGGGTAGCCTGCCGGTAGCGGTGTGTGTGTGTGTGCACACACACACACACACACACACACACACACACACACACACACACACACACACACACACACACACACACACACACACACACACACACACACACACACACACACACACACACACACACACACACACACGCACGCACGCACACACACACACACGCACACACACAAACACACTACTTCGACGAGCAAAACATCACAACGCGTGAAAGGGGCGCATTGCAACTCGTAAACTTTCCCAGCGCGGCTTTCTGCACACTTGAAGAGCTGCATTGCATTGCAAGTGAAAGCGACGTCAACGCTTCGTCCCTTCTTATGGTTGTCGCTGAAACAAAAAATTGGAGGACGCTTAAGCGTCGCCTTCAAGAGTGGAACGCGACAGCATTACCGAACCCCGTTCGTACCACCCACTCATTCGCTCGGCATGCTCTTGACGAGACGAAAGTGAGAAGCGGTCGAGTGGCGCGCCACCTGTCGGGGCAGCACCGTACATCGCGAGGAGGGGGTCCTTTGTGTTTGCCGCAAGATGGCTCTGCGTGTGCGCCAATCGCAGAAGAAATGTAGCTGAAACGTACTTCGCGACAGCTTTAACTGCAGCTTCTGTAATTTACATGCTCATGATTACCGATATACACCGCAGTATAACATTCTACGGCATGTTTCTAAGGCAACACTGCATTCACTAGAGGCGCTTTTGTCTCGCTTTGAACCATCGACCTCATAGCTGAGTGGTAGCGTCTCAGTCTCACACTCCGGAGACCCTACTTCGATTCCCTCCCTGCCCATCTTGCAAAGTGTTTTTCTTTATTGATTGCCTTGCGGGAATTTTCACTTACGGCCAACGCCACCGCCGCCCACACGAGCTCCGTAATGCTGTCACGCTAAAAGGTATTTGTTGACAATAATAAAGTAGAATAGAGGTGTCTTTTCTATTCTCGCCACACGTACGTACAATTGATTAGGCATTTCATTGGTTCTCGTTCTAATTAAAAACGTCTTTTTTTCTATTTCCTAATGTTTCTTCCCTCCACACATATTCTCGCTTCTATAGCTGCTCCCAACCCGATGTGGTTGCTCAGTAGCTACGGTGTTAGGCTGATGACCATGAGGTCACGGGGTCGAATCCCGGCCAAGGAGGCCGTGTTTCATCATCATCATCATCATCAGCCTGGTTACGCCCACTGCAGGGCAAAGGCCTCTCCCATACTTCTCCAACAACCCCGGTCATGTACTAATTGTGGCCATGCCGTCCCTGCAAACTTCTTAATCTCATCCGCCCACCTAACTTTCTGCCGCCCCCTGCTACGCTTCCCTTCCCTTGGGATCCAGTCCGTAACCCTTAATGACCATCGGTTATCTTCCCTCCTCATTACATGTCCTGCCCATGCCCATTTCTTTTTCTTGATTTCAACTAAGATGTCATTAACTCGCGTTTGTTCCCTCACCCAATCTGCTCTTTTCTTATTCCTTAACGTTACACCAATCATTCTTCTTTCCATAGCTCGTTGTGTCGTCCTCAATTTGAGTAGAACCCTTTTCGTAAGCCTCCAGGTTTCTGCCCCGTAGGTGAGTACTGGTAAGACACAGCTATTATATACTTTTCTCTTGAGGGATAACGGCAACCTGCTGTTCATGATTTGGGAATGCCTGCCAAACGCACTCCAGCCCATTCTTATTCTTCTGATTATTTCCGTCTCATGATCCGGATCCGCCGTCACTACCTGCCCTAAGTAGATGTATTCCCTTACGACTTCCAGTGCCTCGCTGCCTATTGTAAATTGCTGTTCTCTCCCGAGACTGTTAAGCATTACTTTAGTTTTCTGCATATTAATTTTTAGACCCACTCTTCTGCTTTGCCTCTCCAGGTCAGTGAGCATGCATTGCAATTGGTCCCCTGAGTTACTAAGCAAGGCAATATCATCAGCGAATCGCAAGTTACTAAGGTATTCTCCATTAACTTTTATCCCCAATTCTTCCCAATCCAGGTCTCTGAATACCTCCTGTAAACACGCTGTGAAAGGCCGTGTTTCGATAGGGCCGAAATCCGTAAAAACCCGTGTACTTATATTTAGGTGGACGTTAAAGAACCCCAGGTGGTTAAAATTTCTGGAGTTTTCCACTACGGCGTGCCACATAATCAGAAAGTGGTTTTGACACGTAAAACTACATATTTAAATTTTTTATAGCTGCTCCCATAGCCCCCTTACTGATGTCGGTGACAATTAGTTCTGAACCACTTTTCGCCCAAAGCATGGCTGCCTATTTGGATAGACCTTGGAAAAATCCTTTGTATTGCTAGCCAGTGCTGGCTATAGACGCCATGTGCTATTCATCCCAGAGAATCATTCTCAGGGTCTTGCCGGCTTTGCGCCGACACCACGGCCAATGTTCCACGGTGTTATACTCTGCTTCTGGCGAACGAAAAGAGTTCGTAGTCAGGATTGCGTCGGCAGTGCCACGAAGTTTTTACGGCTCCCCCCGACAGCCGCGCCTACAGCGTATTGGCCTCCCACGAGGGCACAGGACGCAATAAGACAAAAAATAAAACAAACACATAATGGGACCCAGGTTAAAGCCCTGACACAGCCCACTCCTACATCCATATCTAGCATCTTCGCAGTTTCACATAAATACAGGACTCTCGCCTCTGAATTCGCGCAGCTCACGCCTGCATCTTAGTTTATTGACTCCTGCCTATGGCGCAAAAGTCAATGCGCTTCGTTTCGAAGCGCCCTTCAGCACTTCTTGCGCCAGAGCGGCAATGAATCCCATTTATGAGAGTAAAGGACTCAAAGCATGACTGATGTGAAAGCAAGCAACTGTCAGATGAAAGCTAAATGCCATTGAAAGGGCGAAATACTGGTCCGAAAAAAGTTCTTTTGTATATGTTCCTCACTCCATATATATATCAAACAAAAGTAGTTTCCTCTCCAGTTGTAGGCAGGGCTTCTGATTCACTGACGCGTCGCTCTCTCCTGTTACGCAAGCGGAATGACGTTATACAGGCTGTGCCTCAGTAAAGTACCTTTGTTCAGTGGTTTCGACCCTTTGCAACAAAAAAGTAATACCGCATGGGAGCGTGGCTCTTTGTTATCAGACTATAACGAAAGGAATGTACAAGTGAACGCAGTCGGTACTCAGAGGTATATAGTCTGATGAAGTTTACTACAAGCTAGAACAAAGAAGAACCGGCTGCGTTTTGTGTTACGCAATTTTTTTTAAAGAACACAGTACATATCTTACCTTCCAAATATTGGTTGCAGGAACTTTCTTCTTTGTTTTATGTATTAGCGGATGTACAGCATTGACGCCTAACGCGCAGCACTAATGAAGCATACCTGATTGGAACGTGCGATCAAATGCGAATGACGAAATCCCACGTTCTTTATCGTTATTTCTAAAGAAACAAACAAAACCTAGTTCAACGACGGGCTTCTGCAGTGAAATCTCCAGGAAGCACTCGCAGCCTTGCAATGCCATATTCCGTTTCCCAATTTCAGTTTCTTATGTAGTTATATAAATATTTAATAGTTTTCCTACGACGCTACGAAAGGGAGGATACGACTTACATGAAAAGTAGGATAATAAATGAAGAAAGGCGGAGGGGGCATGCCTAAATGTAAATAAATTGAACTCGCTATTTCGCTATCGACTGTTTACCGAAAGAAGAAATTTTACGGCACCACCCATGAATAAATCTCAACATGCACGGATTTGCGTCATCTTCTTCATTTAACTTCTATGTTTTTGAGAGTCAAGTTCTCATAGCTTATGGCGCCCTTCTGATCTATCACTTGTGATAGGAAATCCCTGTCTACATTCAGTAACTGCAAACTCAGAGACTGTGAAAAGTAAAGCACAAAGGAAATATGCGTATTTATGCGTTCTGAGGCCATTTATACCGGGAGTAATAAAGCTGTCTAATAAATAAATATATGGCTTCGTAGAGAGAGAGAGAGCAAGGACAGGAAAGGCAGAGAGGTTAACCAGACGAGCACCCAGTTTGCTACCCATGGTTTCGTAGCTGTCCTTCAGATGTCAAGGACATGCCAATGCTCGAGTGGGTGATGAACGAAATAAGCGGCTAACCTAGCATAAAGAGCAGAAATCAGGCATGCCTTCCCTCTATGTTGATGTTCTTGACATGCGCCTATTCCTGTTGCTAAATATTTTTTGTCCCATCGCCGAATCACGGAGAGTTAAATTTACCAAAGAGATGCCACTAGGAAATGCAGTAACTACTGGAAGGCGCAGACACAAACATAGAAACCGGCACTGACTATTGACTAGATATCGGATCGAGGTCCCCATTTCATTTCTCTTGATGCACATTTTTCTGTAAAGCGTCCATTTATAGACCGGGGAGCATGGCAATACTGAACCTGCCTGTTCTAGAAAACACGTGAGCCAAATAAAAATAAAAAAAATACCTTCTGAAACGCAGAAAAGTACACAGTGAGCCCTACATGGCTCTGCCCATATTTACCGCAACAGCAGCAAGTCCTCGCCGACACTGACTTATTTGTGTTTCCTACAACGTCGTGTTCATCCGATGCTCTGTCTGCTGCGTGGCGTCAGCAGTTCGTCGACAGATGGCGCACTGTGAAACTCTGCGCGGCTGAGAAGCGCGCTCAAATCGAAAGCTCAGAAGATGCCTGGTTGCGCAGGAGTTAGCCCGCCCGGCTTCCGACTGGACGTTTCCATGCAGGCATGCCTTCAATCCCGTGTTGTTGTCACCTTTAACATTTACAACGTAGGCACGAAGGTGGGGGGGATTTGGCACTGTTTGAAATGGGAATATAACATAAGGCCTTGCTTCCTGTTCTTGGTCAATACTGCGTATATTTAACTAATAACGTTTGTAAACTCTAAAAAAGAAAAGTTGAAGACCGATTATACCAATTTCTGACGAAGCCACTAGATGATTGAAGAAATGCGACCTTATGTTAATAATGAGGAAAAGGCGCTTAACATGACAATCTGCCTGTAGCAATGATGTACTAATAACACATCTAATGTACTCATGACACATGTAATTTCTGGCTCGGCCAAGGGTACTTGCAACAAAAGATAAAACAAGAAGCACTGAGAAAGTAATCTAAGTAGATCTTTTGTTCAGGATTACACCCTATGTTTCAGCGAACACTTCAAAACTTTTAAAAATTTCCTGTGGCAGATAGCAAAATTCTAGCCCATGAGCTGGTCTACCCGAACAGAGGGACATTAGTTGCTCAAAAAACTGGATACGCACAATCGACTTATTAACAATAATTGACTAACTAAGGTTTTGTACAATTACCTTGTGGCACATATTGCAATTCCCAAATTCTAGCCGGTGAGTTTACAAAGGGGATCTACGTAGAAAAGAATTATCAGGAAGACACAGGTTTCAAGATAATAATTCCCGAATTTTGAAGACAAATGCATTGACGTTGCTGCTATTTTTCTGTTTGAATGCATAAAGCATTTTGTTAAGAAAGTAAGTGGAACGACTGTGCATATTTACCGCAAGTTTGATGGCGCATATCTCGAAGACAGCTGACATAAGGAAGTATAATATGGATAGAATTGAACATGCTCTCAGGAACGGAGGAAGCCTAAAAACAGTGAAGAAGAAACTAGGAATTGGCAAGAATCAGATGTATGCGTTAAGAGACAAAGCCGGCAATATCATTACTAATATGGATGAGATAGTTCAAGTGGCTGAGGAGTTCTATAGAGATTTATACAGTAGCAGTGGCACCCACGGCGATAATGGAAGAGAAAGTAGTCTAGAGGAATTCGAAATCCCGAAGGTAACGCCGGAAGAAGTAAAGAAAGCCTTAGGAGATATGCAAAGGGGGAAGGCAGCTGGGGAGGATCAGGTAACAGCAGATTTGTTGAAGGATGGTGGACAGATTGTTCTAGAGAAACTGGCCACCCTGTATACGCAATGCCTCATGACCTCAAGCGTACCGGAATCTTGGAAGAACGCTAACATAATCCTAATCCATAAGAAAGGGGTCGCCAAAGACTTGAAAAATTTAAGACCGATCAGCTTACTGTCCGTTGCCTCCAAAGTATTTACTAAGGTAATTGCAGATAGAATCAGGAACACCTTAGACTTCCGTCAACCAAAGGACCAGGCAGGATTCCGTAAAGGCTACTCAACAATAGACCATATTCACACTATCAATCAAGTGATAGAGAAATGCGCAGAATATAACCAACCCTTATATATAGCTTTCATTGATTACGAGAAAGCATTTGATTCTGTCGAAACCTCAGCAGTCATGGAGGCATTACGGAATCAGGGTGTAGACGAGCCGTATGTAAAAATACTGAAAGATATCTATAGCGGCTCCACAGCCACCATAGTCCTCCATAAAGAAAGCAACAAAATCCCAGTAAAGAAAGGCGTCAGGCAGGGAGATACGATCTCTCCAATGCTATTCACAGCGTGTTTACAAGAGGTATTCAGAGACCTGGATTGGGAAGAATTGGGGATAAAGGTTAATGGAGAATACCTTAGTAACTTGCGATTCGCTGATGATATTGCCTTGCTTAGTAACTCAGGGGACCAATTGCAATGCATGCTCACTGACCTGGAGAGGCAAAGCAGAAGAGTGGGTCTAAAAATTAATCTGCAGAAAACTAAAGTAATGCTTAACAGTCTCGGGAGAGAACAGCAATTTACAATAGGCAGCAAGGCACTGGAAGTCGTAAGGGAATACATCTACTTAGGGCAGGTAGTGACGGTGGATCCGGATCATGAGACGGAAATAATCAGAAGAATAAGAATGGGCTGGGGTGCGTTTGGCAGGCATTCCCAAATCATGAACAGCAGGTTGCCATTATCCCTCAAGAGAAAAGTATATAATAGCTGTGTCTTACCAGTACTCACCTACGGGGCAGAAATCTGGAGGCTTACGAAAAAGGTTCTACTCAAATTGAGGACGACACAGCGAGCTATGGAAAGAAGAATGATAGGTGTAACGTTAAGGAATAAGAAAAGAGCAGATTGGGTGAGGGAACAAACGCGAGTTAATGACATCTTAGTTGAAATCAAGAAAAAGAAATGGGCATGGGAGGACATGTAATGAGGAGGGAAGATAACCGATGGTCACGAAGGGTTACGGACTGGATGCCAAGGGAAGGGAAGCGTAGCAGGGGGCGGCAGAAAGTTAGGTGGGCGGATGAGATTAAGAAGTTTGCAGGGACGGCATGGCCACAATTAATACATGACCGGGGTTGTTGGAGAAGCATGGGAGAGGCCTTTGCCCTGCAGTGGGCGTAACCAGGCTGATGATGATGATGATGATGATGATCTCGATCGTAATGGTGCCATCCACGTAATTCTTTTCAAGTGGATATGCCTTGTAGTCTCACCCATCTGTAAGCACCTTGCTTCCGGCTTGTGGAAGAACTGTTAATAGAACAGCCTAAAAATAAGATCTGTACATTAATAAGAAAAGAAGAAGCGCTTATGAAAGAGGCAAGCCTAAGTGCAAGAAAGCCAGGAAGAGTGATTTGCAATAGAGGCCGTTGAGTTGCGTTGAGTTGCCGTTGAGGCGTGCGGTGGCCAAGTACTACATGCATGGGTCTTTTAACAGATGTCACTGGCTGGTGGCGCTAAGCAAGTCAAGGGCGGCTGTTGTGAAACATCCGTTAACGATGACCCCGGTTTCGATCGATATACCGGGTCAATGCCGCTGCTCTCTTGATCCAGGCTTTCTGTTATATTCTTATTCGAGGTTCGAAAGGTATCTCAGACCCACTTTTACAACATACATTACCTTACTGGTCACTCATATACCCGCCGTGGTGGCTAAGCTGCTATGGTCTTGGGCTGCTAAGCGTGTGGTAATGGGATCGAATCCAGGCCAGAGCGGCCGCATTTCGATGGGGGCTAAATGCAAGAACACCCACGTACTTAGATTTTGGTGCACGTTAAAGAACTCCAGGGGGTCCAAATTTACGGCCTCCCGCTACGGCGTGCCTCATAATCAGATCGTGGTGTTGGCGCGTAAAGCCCCACAATTTATTTTGTAGTTACTCAAACGAGGGCTGTGCACTAAATGTTGTTAATTACCGCAATTTCACCGTCATATGAGCACCTGCAAACTGAGTGGCTATGAGAGGCGTTCGTAAACCATAAATTTAATACATGTATACATGATGCTCATAAAAATGAGCGCATGTCTCTTCAATTACAGTAAAATATATATATTGTTTGCTTTGTAGTGCCTTTCAACAACGCGAGGGCATTAAAACTAAATTGACGGCGTCCACAGGAAAATTGAAATTAACTAAATAATAATAACTACATATAAAAGCTGTAAATATTCATAACTGATTATTCATCAGTTAGAACAGGATTCTTGTTACCACTCAGACTGCGGAGCTTGCCAAATATACACTGGGAAGGTTTGCTGTGCCTGACCACGTAGAAAAAAAAACTGTTTTAGAAGACACCTCCGCTGAGGAATGCAAAATAAACAAATATTTCTTTTTTGCTTTTTTATGAGCTAATTTAACGGCAGTGGCATTACATAGGTGATCAGCATTCTCAATATGCGTTTTGCTCCTCTGCATGAATTCGCCGCCCGGGAACTACGTCTGCGTTATTATTTTTTTTGTCCTGTGGGAGGCAATGCCGATGCTTGCGCTATTCGTGAATGTTATACAAGTTCACGTACATTTCAATAGCTTTCTGACGTTTCTAGACTCATTAGAGTGCACCAAGGGCAAAGTTGACGCGCTTTTTTGGAGGCTTAGCAAATTTCTATTTTCTCCAGACAGACAAATTTACACATCCTTGTGTGAATACAAGTTTACGCAGCTAGGCACTGCATAACTGTTTGATAATTTCTTCTTTCCAAAAATTGTTTTGTCATTACGGTTATCACGTTATTTATGGAAGGCACAATAATGTTGTCGGTTTAATGAACTAGCATTCAGTGGCAGTGGTTACGCAGCGTATTGTGCTAAGGGGCCTGTTTTTTCCCCTATTTTTTTACACGAAGCCGAACTAGAACTCTGATTAGCATATACGAAAAATGCAATCATTGGGCTGACGTGGGCATCGCGTGTCTATTGAAGGCAGAACATTAAAGTTAGAGCCTTTATATAATGAATCTTTGCGCTCACGGAACTAACGAACGGGAGCTTTACACAGTCAACGATGATATTATATACCACAGATGCGAGAAAGGGAGAGAGTAACAGCGAATGTCGACAATTTAACTTTACTGCACATAGCTACATAAGGAATGAAACGGAAAGCCTTTTGGATCCGATGAATATTCTCCGACTCTTTCAGGTTTACAAAGGAACGCAAAATATAATAGTAATATCGAAACACGGCACAACAGTATGGTATACGACAGCCAATGCCTTTATATAGCGGAGCCACTGTATAGAAGATGCCCTTGGCCACAGCTTCATCAAGGTGTGTATATGACACGAAACAGCGCCTATAAGAACACTATGTTTCAGCACCGCTTGTTCACATAAACATAGCATGAAGGCGTCATGTATCAGCTTTTGCATTATTGAAACACAATAAAGCGTTTTTCTAGATACGTTTCAAATTGACGTAACCAAATTTTTTAAGATCACCACACTCATGAACACTCTCAAAGTCTGCTATGCGGTAACCAGCTTCGTTTATTAGACGAATTCTACAGCCTTAGTCAACTTTCTTCGGTTGTCGCAGAGGGCAGAACAGATGAATCTGGGAAAAGAGGCAACCATGGTGTTACTTCTATAGACCAGAGCTAACCTGCTTTAAGTTTACATGACCTCCACGTTTCCACTTTTCCTAATCGACCAAATACATCAAAAATAATAACATCGAGTAGTTATAATAGTATCAAATACACCTCTCTACTTTCCAATCCTTACCTCTGTCTTTATGTCTGTAAGCGTTACCTCTATAACTTTTCATTTCAACTATTACTGCCCCTTGTTCACGTTCTTCTGAAGCTTATTTACAGTCTTTAGTCTTACAGGTAGAGCTGGTAGAATGGTATAATTCTGCACTTCTCTTTCCTAGGATAATAGTTAGTTATCGGTAATGACTTCGTAGTGCCTCTCACATACGCCTTTGCGCAAAAAATTTTTTTTTGTCGCGCCAACCGAGCACCTGGATGTCTCACGCTAGGTTCAGAGAGGGATTGCATGGTCAGTTACCAGGAAATAACTCAGCACTACAGGTTAGCCAGGGCACCGTACCCACCAGGACACAAATTGTTTAACAAGCGACAAGAAGTAGCTTGGAGACGACTTCAGACGAACACTTACCCAACCCCGTAGCCTATCACTACTACTACTCGGACCAATACCCTTATACATGTAACCATTGTACGAAAAAAGCGGATCTGTTCCATATTATGTGGTCGTGCCCAGCGGAGAATCAAAGAAATCACGAAATAAGTGATACTGAGCAGTGGGAGGCCATATTGCTCAGCTCCGACCCTGACCTGCAGGCCAAGATCATCAAAAGCGCTGAAGAAGCCGCCCGGGCCCAGGCGCTCGTGGCTGCCAAACAAAAAGGTCATCCGTCAATACCTTGTTTTCAAATAAAAACTTTACTCACTCAATCGCACATTACACCTAAGCTGTTTATGACTCGGGTTCCATGCATCTTACAGCTAAGCTGTATATGGCTAGGGTTTGATGCATTTTTTGTTCTCCGTGAACGAAAACTATCATCAATGGCAGAGGCTCCAAGCACTCAGCAAAGTTAAGCGAACAGTGCTTAAATTCTTTCGAATCACGTATACAACATACAGAACAGCGTGTCGAACGGAGGAGGAGGAGGAGAAACTTTATTATTGCAGAAACCGTTGCGCGGTTTATTCCTGGGTGGTTCCCTCTGACAGGGCTCCACTGGCGATCGCGGCTCGCCGGGACAACCACCATCAATGGCTCATACTCTTGTGAGCAATGGCTCATACCCCCGTAAGCGAGCAAAAAAATGCAATTGACTCGTGATCCCGTTAGCTTCATGGCTACTCGCTTTGCGTGAATCAACAGCGACGACATTACCCTTGTTGTCGTCGGTGATTTCAATGTGGATGTATCGCTACCGAAAAGGGAGCAGTTTACGCGTTCCGTGTCGCGGACATATCTTTTGCCATGCCACACCGACCCGGCCCAACGGACCACCCAGCGGCGTACGTGCATCAATCTGACATTATCGATGAATGTGATTGCAGTTGCGATTGAAATAATGACCACCAATTATACAATAAACGAGTTCGTACCTTTGTTCAAATCGACGTGTCACCTCCGAGTCGTGGGCTAAACAGCTTCGCTGCTCAACCACCTTCACAGGAATGGCTCATGATTTTTTGTCTTAAAACTCACTTCCCATAATGGGAGTTTCCTTTGCTTACGCGGCCGGCACAAATGTGATCTCGCACATTTTCATCAGAATCACCATCAACCATGAAACCTTATTTTCTTGCCAGGCTAATAAATTAAAATAAAATTTGAGGTTCTGCGTGCGCGAACCACAATCTGATCATGAAGCAAATCGTAGTGGGGGACTCTGGATTAATTTGGCTACCTGGGGTGGTGTACATGCACATGGACCTATAAGTACACGAGCATTTTTAATTTGGTCCCCCTTGAAATGCAGCCACCCCTTCTGGGATCGAACCTACGACCTCGAGCTTAGCAGCACAGAGCAACGCCATAGCTACTAGGCGACAGCGGCGGGTAATGACTACGGAACATTACTTGAGTGTCGGCGATTGTCTTCAATAATTTTTTGCAGGTCATTATCAATGCTCCTAAAGAGGGCAATGCAATCTGCAAACCGTCAGTTGCTGAGATATTCCCCGTCAACTCCCGCGCCTAATATTTCTCTAAGCAGTGGAATTGCGAAATATCAGAAGACAACAAGCTTTATGTTCTTACTTGGCAAGACGCCAGAATTCTATCTCATTGAAAGTTTTGCCAACAGTCCAGATGCACTTATTCATCAATCATAGTGATACCGCGAAATATTCTGTGGATCTAGACCGCGTTCTGGACCTTCGATAGGCAAGAACAATGTTGATCTTGAACAAGCCTTCCTCTATGCCTTCCTTATCAAATCAATCCGCCATACCAAATCGCCCGTTTCACTTTGTTGAACAAACCTCACCCCGCTTTCATACCCAGTACAAACCAGGCTAAAGCGTGCGCTAGTAATTAAGTATTACCGATAGATATTCACATTTATTATTTGATGTTTAAACTAACGTCTTTGTTTTCGCCACGACAAAGCTTAGTGAGTGGTACTTCCAGAACTTTTGTAGAACAGTCACGAGCGCGGTTTGCGAAAGGGTTGTTCATTTGCCGACGACGTTCTTCATGTAAAGGATGTGCCATAACTCACTGAATAGGTATGGTGGAGAAAGCAAACAAAAAGGAGAATTAATCTTTCACGTCTTTGCTTCACTATACCTCATGGAAATTTGTCGCATGTTTTGCTATATCCCACGCAAAGTTGGAGGAACTGGCCGAGAAAAATGTAATTCTTTTGTAAGGCGCTTTTTTATTCTACTCCCAATACTAATCCAATACAATACTAATACAAGTCCCAATACTAATATTTGCTTTTGGCCATACGTTCTTCAGAAACTAAACTTCATACATACAATGCGATGCGCCGCTTGTGTTATTCTCTTTCCAATCTTGGTCATTCCTGACAACCGATCATATCTTGTGACCTGCCAGACTCACGCACGCATTATTTATTTCGCCTCAATATTTTTCCTTAAGCGTCAAACTTCTCAACGTCCCTATATATCTTCTCAGTATTAGGCGTCACATGACTTTCCAATGCATGCGGCACTTTCGGCACTCTGCGGTGCCTCCAAACACTAACACCAAGAGCTGCAACATCACGAGCACCACCCTTCCTGGTTGATTGATTCGGTCGTCCTGATGGATGAGTCCACACTTTAGTCGCTGACCTAAGGTGTGTCGCAAAGCTCGAACAGACTGGTTTTTCTGCCACGCAAAGAAAAAGATGCGTAGAGTACAAGGGCGGAATTTAAACTAAGGAAACAGGCTCAGGAGATCTCAAAAGTGACTGAAGATGAGGAATTTGCTGACGAACTTTGAATATTTTTGGAACTTCCAGCAGCTATAAGCTATTTTCAAGAAGTTGGAAAATAAGGTATGCGTAGGTATCGGACATGCATGGATTAGAGAAAAAATTATGTTCACAACACACATTTCGCTGCATTATTTCGACCGTCGTGCTTCATGCTTGAACGCGCAAGGAAATGTTTTGTATGACTTTGGGATCCTGCCGAGAACACTTGAGTAGCCAATCGTCGTTGTTTGGACGTTTAGTTCCTAATAAAATGTAGGCAGAACTACCCAAGAACTATCCGATGACTATCCAAGTGCGCGAATGGCCGAAACGCGTCATGTATGAGGCGTCTGCTGCAGACGTGCTCTCTCGTGCTTTCCTCTGGACACGCTGCGCTTTCTGGCTGCGCCGTCGTTAAGCCCGTGCATAGCTAGTGGCACGCACACAGCGACTCAAGTTGGCG
This sequence comes from Dermacentor variabilis, assembly GCF_050947875.1. NCBI lineage: Eukaryota > Metazoa > Arthropoda > Arachnida > Ixodida > Ixodidae > Dermacentor > Dermacentor variabilis. The sequence continues at coordinate 67,095,645 of NC_134571.1, read as the reverse complement.
TCGAAGTTGATTGAAGAGCGGCCCATAGCGACGCAAATGGGCCACACCTTTAGACTGCACTATCTCCGCGATAAGCCTATATTTTTGGTGAGATAGGTGGATGGCTGATAGCTCGAAAGAAAACTGGTCTTACTGTGCCAAGAAGGCTATTCGCATTTCAAAAAATTCCAAATTGAATTCACGAAATTAAAGAAATATGACACGCGTACGAATAATAGGAGCGCTAATATTTAGGGCATTTTTTAAATCAATTTGTCTAATGCACACTACCAGGTGCGCATATATTTGTGGACGCATATATTTAGCGCCGAGCACGAAAATGCGGTCAAGGGCCCTATAACGTAAAACTATTCCAATATGTTTCTATTCCAATCTCCTGACGTCAAATTTGCGTAACCGCCAACGCAAGCACCGGACGATCACCCGCTGGGTTGTCTGAACAGACCAATCAAACGCTCTCCTCGTTCATAGGAGGTCACTTTTGTTTGCTTGAAAAACATATAACATTGCCTACACTGAGCGGCTTGTCGTATCTGATTGGCTGGCAAGAGGCGAGGAGAACACTTAAGTGGAGAGGGATTCGATGGTGCCGAGCCACTGCACTGAAAGTCGATAAGCGGATGAAGATTGTGGTGCCGGCGTCTACGATTGGTCGGCTTCCCCTTACTTAGCTTGCGGTGGCTGGTCGAAAATCACGGCGGCATGCAACGGACGCTCAAGAATGACGCTAAAACGGACCCTCAGCAAAGAAGAATTGGCAGAATGAAGCGGTAAGCGTGCCAAAAGTGCTCGAAAACGTTACACGGCCATGCAAGAAGTTTTATTATACGCAAATACACCCATGCTCTCCGGCAGGTGCGAGTAGCCAGCGTCTGAGCGATCGGCGGCAGCCATCTTTCATTCCTTTCGGAACGGGGCAGTCTGCGGCTATTCCGAAGAAAAATCAGTTTTGTTCGGCATATTAATGCATCTTTATCGCGTACACGTCACTTTGACGCGGTGAGTTCTTGCGGTTTTGTGACGTCGCGTGACAGGCAGGTGAAGTGGGTGCAGCCCGAAAACATTTTACCAATAGCCGAGGGCTAATGGCGAAAAGGGGTCGAAACAGAAATAACTGTTTTTCTTTTTCTGTCAAATCATGCATAATCAGCGTGTACACATCATATCAGATGGGGAGGTATCGCGGTTTTCGTGACGTCGCGTGACAGACAGGAGAAGTGGGGGTGGTCGAAAAAAGTTTTTGACCAATCGTGGGGGGCTGATAGCAGAATTGGAATAGAAAAGTTTGGAATAGCTTACGTTATAGAGCCCCGGGGCAGTAAAGAGCCGACTATGCATGGTTATACTTAAATTTGCCGGGAAGCACCTAAAGACAGAGCAACGACAGTGTCAGTGATCGTGGCCTTGGACGAGTTGTCCTTTGTAGTAAAGATAAAGAGTGGCCGCGTACCTACGTGCTTCGCTGCACATGACGTGCAAGTGCGGGAGTGCAATAATGCTAGCTTCCGTGCAAACAAATAATAGTTCACACTTTTTTACATAGATTTCGTGAAGTGTGACACTGTTTTTACACTGTTGCATTGTGTCAAGGTGGTGCGGCACCTATCTTTCTTACAATTAGAATAAGGTTCCATGTAAATTTTGGTACTTTGTTCCATGTGCGAAACAAAGCATAAAAGCAGCTGACGTTTTCTGTGAATACGGCTCCAAGCAGGACGCTGTGTTATAAGAAGTTGTACTGCAAAATCATTTCAGCTTGAGCACAGCGACTTCATTATTTGATTATCTTTAAACACGCTTAGAAACAAATTTAAACTGAAATATAAAATTCACTAGTCGTTTGAATAACAAAAACAAAACATTATCTTTACAGCAATCATACTGACAGCTGAGCAATCTAAGTTTGCGAAAATCTACGGAAATTTAGGGATTTATTTCACCTGAGTTGTGCCAAAACTGCCTTGGAAGGTTGGCAACACGGCGTGCACGGACACCGTTCGAGCCTACGTAGCGCGCAGCTGTAATAGCAGCACTCTACGCAATTATCGATGACACCAGGCGGTATTACCGGCCGGGCCATGCGACCGCAAGGGCAGGGATTCAAAATGCAGTAACGCAGATGCCTTGAACCCAGCTTACTGGCCCGTCCATGTACACTTGCAGGGCACCTTAATCAAATTTGTCTAGACGCTCAAGCACGAGAGAGCGTATACCTCTGAAATAGGCGCGGGCAGCGTCAAACAACAAAATTGTTGCCCAGGCTTAATCTCCCACACTTCGTCTTTTGATCTCTCAAGCCCCATTTACCCAGCTCTTTCGATTCGCTGCCACAGTAATTACTGCACAGATATAACGCGTTGGAATGAACAACTTTTTTAAGGTATTCATTCTTATTGTTGCTGTTCACTGCCCACAGCTCCGTCTTTCCGCCTAGTGCTTCAACCTAAGGGTAGTAAGCGTTTCGGCAAGCTCACAGGAGCGTCTCAGAGGCCGCAGCTACGTCGTACTGCCCTCAGCTTTCAAAACGTTTTGGAAGAATACGAAATAACCACTCCTAGTACAAACGCTAAATTGTGCATTCTGTTTATGGTGCCCTTTGCCCACTTTCCCCAGACCTTTTATGGACAGTACATAGTATACCTGAACAATCATAGTGGTGCTGCATAACACTCCAAGGGATACACATACACAAATACCCATGAAATGGTAGGGAGAGGTGGAGGGGAGGTCAGGCGTAGGTTATGGGTACCGCTCCTAAAGGCAGCAAGTGGTCTGATTTTAGTATATAGTTACCCTATAGCCTATAGGTATTACCGCATAGTTCAATTAAACACATTGGCAATTTCCTTAATAGTGTTTCTGGCATGGTAAGCCTGTTGGCTTCATCTTGGTTGTTACTAATAAGACAACAAACCCCTTGCTTGATCCAATTCTGCTCATTCAATAAGTGATTACGGAGGTTTATATGGCTAAGGCACAATCACAGAACGACTTTCGTGTTTATCCGCTTTAGTTAAAAGATTCTCTTACTGTTCCGTCGTGGTTTGAGGAAAACATGAGAGCCATTTCAAACTGCCTTCTGCGATGCTGCCGATAAAGCGGCCCGGATGCGAACGTCACAGGCATGACAGCAGTAGCCTAAAAACGTTTACCTCCTCGTAAGAGTACCGCACTCAAAGTAAGCAGGCTTTCGGGAAGAGCGAGTTTGACAAAAAACGTAGATGTAATGAGGCTGCCCTTCTACGATGTCCTTAGCGTTAGGCTTTCGGTTAAGATATTCATTACCGACGAACTGCTAGCTAATATATATCACCGTTCGCTTAATAATAATACTTATATTATCGATATGCATCGAAAATATAGATTACACCGAACGCACGTAAGAGAGTGGAACAACGTTGCTGCGATATTCTACTCTGAATTCGTGTTCATTGACCACAGTAGTTATGGCGCACGCGTTAGCGTACAGTGAACATTGCATTTGCAACGCCGGATGCACGTGTTCGCAAGAAAATGAAACTTAGTTTCAAATGCAAACTTGTAGTAAAAGCATTTCTCCAAGCCGGCTTGGAGCAATGGCAAGCCGTCTTCAGGCTTGTATTGCGACAATAGTTAAGTGCTCGAAACTCAGTCTGCTTTGTCTGTTCGTCGATCCGACCATCCTTGCGTTCTTTCTGCTACGTCGACGATGACCGCTGTAGTAATCGTAATTAAAGTTATTGCAGACAAGAAGATAACTGGAATTTAGCAGCAGTTTTCGTGCTGTGAAGGCCGGCGTGCAGCGGTGGGTTCAGCATCAATCAGCAACGCAACCTTCGCTGCAGTCTCGAATTCTCTTTTAGAGACGTAATTAACAATAATTTTGAAAGAAATTTTGCTTTTTGTTCATATTACACGAATATACGGCCTTTTCCTACACGTAAAATGTAATTTTCTTTCTCACGTCGGGTTTTACTGGTTTGAAGTTGCAAGTCAGCCACCAGTTTGTACGGTTCCGGTGATGAAAGGCGACGGCGTGGTACAGAAACGCAGCATGCGTGCAACTTCCGGAGTGGCTCTGTGACAAAGACGTCGGTGAAGGAGCGTCACCAGGAACAGCCAACAAACAGACCACTAGTACTTGCGGTGAAGGGCGCGAGAACTTGTATATGCAGCGTCGTTGTCTTTAGTGTATCAATTCCTCACATTGGCATACATCTGCGAAGCATATTGTTGTCAAGAACAGGCAACATCTTCATCATAACCGCCATCATCGCCATAGTGCGCTAAAAAAACATCGTCCACTACTGCAACCACCGGAATCAATGCATCACCACCGCAAAAAGCAGCATGTCCAGACCACTCCGCTATATCGCTGAACCACTCTTGCCATTTAGTTTAAGGTTCTGTGTCCTACACAGGCTCTTAGGGCACTGGCTTCTCTGCTTGTATTTTCGAGCTACCCTCGCCTTAATTACTGCACTGATAAGCATTACTTGACTTCTACCTTTAGCTTTTTAACTGTGGTGTTGTCCACTTTGGCCATCGGTCAACATACCTTTACGATTTCTTTAGTTTTCTTGTACCTCCACGACTATATATGCACGAAAACACATATGAAAAAGGTGCGCTGTATTATTTTACGCACTGCAGTTCTTTAGTGCGTGTTATCATGCACTTCAATTAATGGCTGATAGTTACCTGATTCTTGAAATCTGAGGCGTCATTCTCACTTGCACATCGGACAGGCTATGAGGTGGTCACTTCTCTTCCTCCAGTGGTCTCATCCGTTCATGGCCCACATTGCTCCCGAAATGATTTCTCTAAGACAGAATATCAGTAAATGGTTTCCCGTTGTCATTATCCTCATTTAAATGTTTTCGCTCGGAGTACTGCTCCGTGTAAGCTGTAGTGATTGGAATTTGAATCTCCTAAACATTCGTCAACTTCTCCGCCTTAAGCGGCCATATATTTCATAAAGCCTTTGCACAAAAGTGCTAGGAGTAGTAGGTTCTGATATTTATTTATTTATTTTTACCATCGTGGTTTTAAGTAGTGTTATGATCAACCTGCCAAGCGTGGGAGACATATCGGCGTACGTTCCCCTGACAAGATGATTTGTCTCGTCCCAGAAAAAGCTCTTACGATAAGCCAGGACATCGACCTGTGAAGTCTGAGAAGTATTCAAGCGGGCGTCCTCATGTCGACATAATTACCCTCTTCTCCGAAACAGCGTCACCCCTTTTATTCCCTGAGCTGACACAAAGGGAAGGACGGAGAGAAGAAACCCCGAAGGGCAGGAGGTCGTCGACGGCAGAACCTGAAGAAAGCACCAATACTTCCACAGGCTCCCCAAAAAGACAGCGACGACCACAAGACCGCAGGGGTTATTCAAGGCCGTCCTGGCCGCCGCGTTATTCAGAAGCTCTCGAGGCTCAGATAAGGGTCAGAACCATGTATCAATGAAGGGATACATTATTTTCTACTTTTTTGATCATCACAATTCCCGGCTTCGTCGTCGTTTCGTGATTGTTGCGGTGAAAACCCACCTCAGCCGGTCGAGATCTTATGAACTGGTTGGCAGCAATGGAATACCCCACCCTTCGTCCTGGCTTCAGCAGAATGGTGAGCGCTTAATTTTCTTTGAGAATTTGCTAGGTTTTTGCTGGTGTGTTTTCTAAAACTGCAAATTGGTTTCTGTACATGCTAGCTTCTATTGAAAGCTTCCTCACGTCACAGCAGAGTAAGAAAGTGCTCGTTCGGGATTGACCATGTATTTAAGCAAACGGAAAAACGCAGAGTTGGTATTACTAAGTGAAGAGCTGGGAATTGAGGTCGCAAAAAAGTAAGAGAAAGCCGCACCTTATTGAGGCAATGGAGAAATGCTGGGCTCTTGAGGACGAAATTTCAGAAGCATGGGAAGAGATAGAGGAAGGAGGAGCGGAGGAGGCAGAACAAAACGCTGCGGAGGAAAGGCGAAGAACTGCAGGAGAAAGGCAGAGAACTGATCAAAGAAAATCTACAGAAAGAAAGGAACGAAAGGAAAAGAGAGCTCACTAACTAAAGCTAAGCGAACTAGACATGCAGCGGGATCGGGTTATGTTATCGCGAAATAATATCTCAATAAATGAACGACGTACAGGTGAAGCAGGAGTGAAAATAAGGGATCTCATGCCGTCGTACAAGGGTTACGATGGCATGGGATTGTTCCTCGTTACTTTTGAACGAACCTGCGAGAAAAACAGGTTGGCTCTAGAAAGTTCGCCACAACAGATTCTGAGCGTTCTTCCTTGCGAACCAATAGAAATAATTGCAAGGCTAACGAGAGAAGGCGCAGCTGACTAACAGAAAGTAAAACCTGCGTTGCTAAGGAAATATCGGCTCTCAGCGGAGGCTTTCCGTTGTCGTTTTGGGAAGAGCTAGAACGACGGGCGAGTCTTTTCAACATTTCACGTATAAGCTGAAAGTCAATTTAATTGTGTGGCTAAAAGGGGAAGATGCGTTCAGTTGTCACGAGAAGCTTGTTGAGTTAATCTGTACGGAGCAGTTCTATAGAAGAGATGCGCCTGCGGATTCAAGATAGGTCGGGCGAAAAGGGCTTGGAATGCGCTGCAGTGCGAGCAGATGAATTCGCTGTACGTCGCGAATCCGAGAAAACGCGCGTCAGGCCATACACTAAATTCAGTAAAGAGGAAAACAGGCGCCCCATTCAACACGAGAAGGCTGGAGGACGGACAAAAGACCTGCAGCCCGATACTTCTGGAGAGAATATCACACGAGTAAAAGACGAAATAAATACGGAAAAAGCGTTTGAGGCTAAAAACCGGTCTGCATCCGTTGCCAGGAGCCTGGACACCTACGATCGGCTGTCGGAAGCCTAGGATCGTTTTTCTTTCGTGAGAAGCAGCGATGACAAGTTGACCCTTTTATAACCCTACCTTCGTGACCTAGTAGTGAATGGAATGCCGTATACAGTACTTAGGGACTCAGCTATGACGATGGACATTGTCGATCCACCCTGCGTTTGTCAAACCTGAGGATTTCCCCGGTGAATATGCGTGCATCCGGCAGGTAGTCGAGAAGAATAGTGTTTGCTTGCCCATAGTCAGTGTAAAGATTGTAGGACCGTTTGGACTATCCCTACTTATCTTCAAATGCCTCGGAAATGAGGTTGAAGAAGAAGGGCCTGAGTTTTGGCGACCATACGGTCCAAGCTCTCACGCCGTTCCAAGGCTCAAGAGATCCCGGCGTAGATATATCACGGCAACGAAGCCAGAAATATGCCTCGTGACAGAGACACTCAGGAAGCACAGCACATAGCTAGTGAAATCAGTGAAAAAAGCGCTATCGAGGAGACATCCCGGTAAGTGAGAACACCGCAGCAAGGGCTAACAGAGGAGTTAGAGACTACTTTGGTACTACCACATTCGGGAAGCTCATTAGACCTACTGAAGGTTATTAAAGAAGGAATCGCGACGGAAAAAAAGAGCAATTATGTCGCAAAAGTAGAAACAAGGACTATGCCGGTGTACGTTCCTTTCGGAGACGATACCTGTTTAAACAGCCGCAAAAGATTCAGGGAGGCGCTAATAACTCCCTCGTGCCTCCGCACTTGGACGACTTTCCGGAATCGTCAAAAGGAGAGGAGAATGCCAGGGCGGTTCAGCAGGGTGGGAAACCGAAGCTCGGGTATTTCAGAGGCGCATTATGCGACTGCCTGGCATGGCAAAAATTGGTTAAACAGCGCAATATCAAGCAAGCCAAGTATTCGGCTCAGCGAAGAATAGAGAAAGTCGCCACGCCGAAGCCCGTAAGACAAGACAACAGGCCATAATGCAGAACTTCAAAGGGCTCGTTGGGACGGGTGAGGAAACGGAGGCGGCGCCTAACAACAAATCAGGACGCGTCTCGGCGAGTAGGAGTGTGGTTGAAAGGCTCAACCGGGCTGAGATATGCGTGTACGAACAGGGCCAGTCAGACTGTCACTTAAGTGGAATGCACCGCGAGAATGAGGGAGAAAGGAGGCTGGCAATTCTTTCCGCGTTTACGGCCTCGTTTTCAGGGACGACAAAGCAGGTCGCGGGCACACAAAGTGGCAGGCGACGACAGAGGGCAGCGTACACCTGGGGCCCTTTGGTGATTTCGGCGAGGCCGGAAGGCCTTCAGACAGCGAACCAATCGAGTGCGCATTAGGAGGTAATACTTTCGAATTAGGCGCATCCATAAGTTTCTTGTTTGTTGCAAATGTCCTCTTTTCATTCTTTGATTTTCTTCGAAGGCGTTTTGTTTTTCCGTTGTGAATTCATGATTAACGCCATTATTGCTGGGTTTCAATACGTTGTCAGTCTCTCGACAACCGTGGTGTTATGATCGACTTGTCGGGTGTAAGAGACATTCAGGTTTACGTTCCCATGACAAGATGATTTGCGCCATCCCAGAAAAGGCTTTTACGATAATCAACCTGTCAAGTGTGAGAAGCGTTCAAGCGGGCCTCCCCAACCAACGCAATTGCCCTCTTCTCCGAAACAGCGTCACCCCTTTTAATCCCCGAGGTGACACAAAGGGAAGGAAGAAGGAAAGAAAACCCCAAGGGCAGAAGGTCGTCGACAGCTGTACCTACTTCCATAGGCTCCCGAAGAAGACGTCAGGGACCACAAGACCGCAAGGGGGGTTATTTAAGGCTGTTCTGACCCCCGTGTTAAGCAGCACCGCTCGAGACTCGCATGAGAGTCCCAACCATGTGCCAATGAAGTGAATACAATCTTTTTTACGTTTTTTTATCATCCCGGTGCCCGCCTTGCCCGCCATTTCCTGATTCTTGTGGTGAAGACCCACCTCACCCGGTCGAGATCGTATCAGTGGCTTTCTCGGAAAAATAAAACACAGAAATGTTAGGCATTAGGATGGTTGAAATACGCACTGAAGGCTGGTTTTCTCCTTTGTTAGTTTTCAGGAACCTAACCTTCTGCCGTCCTTCTCTTGGCACCCATTCTGTAGCCCTAACGGTCCACCGGTTATCTAACCTACGCATTACATGACCTGCCCAGCTCAGTATTTTTCCCTTAATGTCAATTAGAATATCGGCTGTACCCGTTCGCTCTCTGATCGAAACCACTCTCTTTCTGTCTGTTAACGTGATGCCTAACATTCTTCGTTGAATCGCTCTTTGCGCGGTCCTTTACTTGTTCTCAAATTTCTTTGTCAGTCTCCAAGTTTTTGCCGCATATATCAGCCCCGGTAAGATGCACCGATTGTATACCCCCCTTTTCAATGATAATGGTAAGCTTACATACGACAATGTCTGCCGTATGCGCTCCATCCCATTTTTATTCTTATATGAATTGCCTTCTAATGATCAGGGTTTCCTGTGAGTAACTGACCTAAGTAAATGTACTCCTTCACGGACTCTAGAGGATGACTGGAAATCCCGAACTCCTATTTCCTTGCGCGGCTATTCATCATTATCTTTGCCTTCTGCATATTAATCTTAAACCCCACTCTTACACTCTCTCTGTTAAGCTCCTCAATCATTTGTTGTACCTCGTCCCCAGTGTTGCTGAACCGGACAATATCATCTGCAAACGGAAGATCCCTGAGATATTCGCCATTGATCCTTACTTTTAAGCCTTCCCAGTTTAGTAGCTTGAATAGCTCTTCCAAGCACGCAGTGAATAGCATTGGAGAGATTGTTTATTCTTGTCTAATCCCTCCTTTATAGGTATCGTTATACGTACCTGCGGTCGGACTGTACCGACGTGAAGAGCCTCTTCTGTGTCGGTCGTGGCTGGGAGTTGCCTTCGCGAAAGCTTACTCAGCATTCATTGGAATGGCTGATAGTCCTGTACTTGGTGTTTGCGGATGCGAGGAGAACATTGGCCACTTATTGTTCCACTGTCCTCAAGTTCAAGCAAAAAACAATGTTTGCCCGACACATTGAGAAAATTAGGTGATCGTCTTCTGAGTAAACACACAGTACTACAGCACCGTCCCCACCGATCATCGACTTATAAGGCAGTGAAGACACTTCTGTGCTTACTCAGAACGTCTGGTCCGCAAGAGCGGCTTTGACTGAACTACTGTCCGTGCACGTCTCTATACTCTCTCTCTCTCTCCCTTCTGTCTCTTCCCCTTCTGTCTTCCCCAGCGTAGGGCAGCCAACCAGACTCTTGACTGGTTAACATCCCTCCCTTCCTTATATCCCTCTTTCTATCTCTCTTCCCACTTGTCGAGAATTAATGTAGCTGTGGAATCTCTGTAGATACTTATCTCTGTAGAACACAAGGATATGCTTGAACACCCCTTGAAGGAAATTAGTTCAGATTTCTACACGGAGGGCTCCGAAGTAAAGTTTTTTCCAGTTTTAGAGCACTTGCCAACCGCCTGTGAACACGGGACGAGAGTATTACGGTATTGCCTACACTTCGTCGTACTTTTAATAGAAATGTGAGACTGCACTAGTTAACCGGAAAATTAATCTCATGCAGTACTGAGGACGTTTGCCCCCCACATACTTCCATGTAACCAAAGTCTCTTTTATATAAACTCCGAGTTATCCTAGTAACTCCAACTTACATTAATTAACAGATCCGCTGCGATGCAAGAATGAGTTGAGATTATCCGCCAGCTTGGCAATCATGTAGTCGCTTTACTGTTTAGATAGCGCATGACCAATGACCAATTACGAATACTTATTAAGCAGGAAGAACTTCTCCCAGTCCTTGGACGCGGATCAAACATATTCCAAATCGCATTCACCTACATTGTTATAATCTAGGCGCCCGACGACCTGACAAATCACAAGGGTCAACCGTTTCCTGTTTTCGCAAGGTATAGATAAGTTACGATAGCTATAACTTGTACAACTATCTACTCTTTTAGCGCGACAAAAAGTAACATATATTGAGCACACCTACGCAAGCTGCTTCAAAATAATAGTCCCGAAATTAATATAGCGACTAATGCAAATAATGCCGCGTAACGCTTCAACATTACTGACGGATGTACAATGAGTGCTGAGGTTTTACGTGCCAAAACCACGATTTGATTATGAGGCCCGCCCCAGATAGGGGAATCCGGATAATTATGACCACCTGGGGATCTTTAACGTGCCTCCTGTTTACAGGACACAGGCGTCTCTACATTTCGCCCCCATCGAAATGCGGTCACCGCGGCCGCAATAGGATCCCGTGACCTCGTACTTAGCGGCGCAACACCATAGCCGCTGATCCACCACGGCGGGCGACGAGCAGACAACCCGCCAGTAATATTTAGGATGTCTTAAGTGACCTAGGGCGCAATAATGAAATGAAAAGTTCGACGAAAACTCGTCCGGTCGGGATTGCTCATAGTTAAGGGTAAAACGGACGCCGACCAAAAACGTTAAAAGAAAAGAAACCGAGGCGTTTAAGCATTGTGAACAAGGCCGCGCATGGGAGCCGAAACGCCTTGGTTCCATTTCTTTTAATGTTCTTGGTCGGCGTTCGTTCTACCCTTTACTTTAGGGCACATTATTCAAAATAGCAATTTACATTAATTTTTTTTATGGGAAAGAAAATGAGAATTTTAAAGGAACATTCGAAAAAAAAAAGCATATGTTGGCAATCTGACCAATAATTCAGAGTACATCCCTTAAACAGCTTGGCTGTTCAGTTGAAGACGCTTTCTTTCTGCCACGTTTATTATTTTTACTACGTAGTTACAGATGACTCACTATCCAAAACTTACACGTTATTGCGTTGGCCAGGGCAGTTTCTGACACAGATGCTATTTGTTTTTTACTAAATCTTTTTGTTGAACAGAGCAGGCGTACCGAAGTTGAAAGCAACAGAAATAGTCGCGCCACTTCCACAGGACTGGATATTGTGTATTTTTTAAGCGTTTGTGGAAGTAATCGCAAGAAAGCATTAAGGTTTCATTTGGAGCCTTATCGTTTGCGAGAAGCGAGTTTCGCGAAGCCAACATTTTTAAAGTAATACGACAAACCTTGAATGGCCTGATTCCTGCCATGCACTCGAAATAGTTGTTGATGTCTTGCTGCCGCTACCAGAAACACGTCACCTATACTCATAGCTGCCATACTATATTGAAAAAATGTGGATCACCCTTCCCTTCGATGTATATGCATCTTACATTCATGCAGCTATGCTCTTCTAGTAAGCTACTGCTACTTAAACAGCCTCCTAGAAAAAGTAAAGGCGGAAACTTCATCCGAGGAAAAATCCTTTGATAGAACTCATTAACGAGCATATCATTGCTTGGCACACACCAACTGAAGACATTGCATCATTTGCGAAGGATACATCTGATGACAGCCACCAACCAATACCCCATAATACACTATGATATACTAATACACACTATGCATACAGCATACATTCAAGTCCTCCCGCTTCGCCTAAACCGCTATATAGATATACCTTTGATATCACTAGGACATCATGCATGAGCATTCCTAGATGTAAGAAAGGAATGCGGCGGAAACGCATTTTTGAGAAACTGACGTAGTATTATGGCCGTGTTCCGCAGCACATAATTCTTCCCGGTGGCGGGCTCTCCACTGGTTCTGTACTTGCGAACGTTGGGATGACCCCATAGCTTCATCCTTGGCAATCCATGATGCCAGTATAGGTACAGGCACTAGCCATGTCTGGCTTCGCGGCTTCTTTAAAGGAACAGACGGCTTCAATATTAGGCATAACTTTATCTGTTGTATATATACTTGAATATTAATATTTAACTAGGTTTGTTTAGTAACTGCTATGGAATGCGGTGTCTATAGTACTGTAAAACACTCTCCCTCCGTGTTCATATACAGCACCACCCATTTTATGTTAGAAATAAGCGTAGTGTTTATAGCTTCACAGATAGAAAAAGTATCAGCTTTAATATCTCAAGCTTTGTCTTGATTTCTTCTGCTTCGTGATATTTCACAAACTAAGTCCTTCAAAAATACAGGAATTTTTGACAGTGCGATAGGAGTGACCGACTGCTACCAGTAAACATCGATGAAAGCGTTAAAAGACGTCGCGCAAGAAAGCCGCGACAGAGGCTTTCTTGCCACGCTATGCCAGCAATGTCATCCTGTTAATGAATTTCTTTATCTTCAACGCATTCGTTTATCACTTATTTACAATATATTTACATTGTTTCGTAATTATTGTTCTTTTCGGTGATTTTATCGTCACTTTGCGCCAAATATCTTGCACTATAGCAATCAGCGTTCCGTGAGAAAAATGACAGGTAGAAGAGCGCCCGAAGGAAGCTGATATCGACAGAAGGGAAACTGAAATAAAATAAAAGCTGGATAAACACAAGTCAAGAAATGCTTTAAAAAATGAGGAAAAACGAATAGAGGAAACGTAGCAATAATCGCTTCTTTGGGGAACGCCGCAGTACATGCGGCCTTTCGACCGCCGGCATCACCTGCCACTACGGTCGGTATATCACGGAAATAGGAACCGGTCGGCACTACTGCCTTTCCACAGCTGTCACCGCCACTTCCTTTCGCAGAAGAGCAGTATCTCCTCGCTGCAACCCATTTACAATGTTCTCTTTTGGCTTTATTTGCAAGGTGTGGATTCCTGAACCCATTCCTGAACTTTGTGTGCTCTCTGCTGAGCCTGTTTACCGCCGTGCATGCTTCGGGCGTCGGGAAGTCATTTCGCGGGGCAAGCTTCGAAGGGAAAGACTTTCTTTTCTTTCTTCTTTAACGAGTGCTGTCGTCTCAGCGACGCAAGTGATGGCGACAAGAAACCCAAACGAATTAAAATATAACGAAGAATTTAGTGACAAAGCAATAACGACTACGAAAGAAGAAGAAAACATTACGCTTTGTTCAACGCTTAGCTTTTCTTACATTAACGAGTAAATTTATGTGCTGATAGGTAAGATACAACTACGTCTTCTGAATCCTTTGTTTCTTATGTACCTTCCCCTAGCGCTTTCTCTGAAACTTTTTCGGCCATCCGCCATGGGACTTCGGTGGCTAAGGCGCTGCGATGCTGAGCTCGATTTCCTGGGTACGATCCCAGCCGTAGTGGCCGCCAGGTACTCAAGCGAGTCCAAGTGGTCAAAGTTACTCCGAAGCCCTGCACTACAACATTTCTCATGGCTTTGCGTTGCTTTGAGAGGTTAAACCTCCCGAATTAAATAGGATTCAAGTGGTTGCCTTCCCACTGCCATATAATCAACAACGATCAGGCAGACCATGCTGTCGAGCTATTTGGTTTATTTAAGCTATTTGAGTTGTTTGGTTTAGACGCCGAAACGGCTATATGATTACGAGGCACGACATAGTGATGCACTTCGGAATAATTTGGACCACCTGGGATTGTTTACAATGAACTTAAATCTAAGAACACTATCGTTTCTTTTTTTTATTTCGTTCTCATCAATTGGCGGAGGCCGCTGCGACTGGGATCAAACCCATAAGCTCGAGCCCAGAAGCACAATGCCACAGGCAGTAAGTTACTGTGGTGGGTACTGCGCTGCTGGAGCGGTGCAAAGCGACTCATCGCAGTTTGTCCCCAAACCTTTCCCTGAATGGACGGGTAAGTGAGTGCCATTAAGTGGCGCTCATGCGGAGCAACAGTAAAGATTGATTCGTAACATCAACTCCAACTGCGACTTTCACATGCCGAGTAGCCTTAAAGAATGCGACTATACGTGTTTACGTCGCATTCGCTGAAATATCGCCTACACGTACACCTTGTGCAACTTTGCATAAGCGCGTTCGCCACAGTGCAGTAAATGCGATGTCTGTGATAGTTCGACTCACATTTGATTCGTCTGTGCAGGCTAGGCCACCTCAAGAACTACTAGAAAATATCCTCTAATTTTACGTGGCTGTTACTTTAAAGAGTTCCACAATACTTAGAACTCGGAGCGGCACTGGTGTAGTGTTTTGCGCGCACCGAAGGCGCTATTACTTTTCGCATGGACACTGCCTTGGACAGAACGATCTAGTTATTGGTTATTGTTTGTGATAGTGCATGTTGCACGCATGTACAGTATGAATGCGTCATTTTATTGGCCACCCGCATCATCTGGAGTAGCGAGAAAGACACCTCCATAACCGACTAGAAAAACGTTTCTGGCTCTTGCGTTTCGTCATTTAGTTATTATTACTAATGCCACTATATATCTACAGGAAGAGGAGAGAGTCACAGCAGTGGAAACAAACACCAACGCGATGATTCACACTATTAGTCTAAACACTAAGACTTAACCTGAGATTATATGTTGAAGTTCCAAACTCCAGAATGTGTGTGGAAAACGAAGAATTTCAAGCGTTGGCCTAGTCCAGTGGAAGACTCCACAGACACACACGTAAACAGGCAGCTAACTTTAAGGCGTCAATAAGGCAGCATTATCATTACCTACTTTCCTCCGTTTGATGTTGCACTTACCGCATTCTTTTTCAAGTGCACTCAGTTTACATTTGAATGCTCCACATTTGTGTGCGGCTCATTACAGATACTTCGTTTAGAAGATTTTTGGCGCGGTATATCACACCTTGCTGACGTATGACTGCCGGTCTAATGTTAGGTAAGCGCTTGTTGGGCTACTTTTACCTTGCTCTATTTTTTTTCTACAGAATTCATGAGGCATGCAAACTATAGCATCGAGCTAGGGATTCAAGTGCATTTGTCAAAAGCTTTGCTGTATATCGCGCACCAAAGAAATAAAATGCAATTCAATATTAAGTTGATTACAGAATTAGGCAGCTACTGCCAGGAGACCCGTCGTGGTTGCTCATTGGCTATGGTGTTGGGCTGCTGAGCACGAGGTCGCGGGATCAAATCCCGGCCACGGTGGCCGCATTTCGATGGAGGCGAAATGCGAAAACAGCCGTGTACTTAGATTTAGGGGCACGTTAAAAATCTCCAGGTGGTCGAAATTTCCCGAGTCCTCGACTACGGCGTGCCTGATAATCAGAAAGTGGTTTTGGCACTTAAAACCCCATATATTTTTACTGCCAGGAGCTTAAAGCTCGATGACGCAAGAATGCTTCGTCTGATAGCACACGTATCACTAGACTTAGGACACGACCTAAAACAGTCTAAATTTCCCACAAATCTTGAGAAAAGAGCAAATATTTTTATGACATTCTTGCTCTATTTTTTTGTTAATGACAGGTCCTCTTCATCCCTGAGCAAATCTAGGTATCAATTTTATCCGTCATTATCTACGCGTGCAGATATAACCAAGTACACGGTACAAAGATGCACTCAGTCTAAATAAATAATTTTGCTGTAACGAGCCAAGCTCACTTGCAGATGATCATTCAAATTAATCAACGCATGTGATGGTGCCAATGCTCTATTTCTGTACAAAACGGAGAAAAATACTTGTATACCCGTCAGGGAGGGAACTGTATTTGGAGTCACGAGTCACGACGTGTTCACTTGCCATTTTTTTTTCTTCATTATTGAGTGGATTTGAGATGTTTCAATGAATGTCACTCATGTTAAAGCTACGACGATCACTGTGTGCTCATGTTTTCAGGCTAGAGTTATGCCTCTTTAAATTAGTGGGTAGTGGGTACTTTGATGTAGTCAGGGGTGGGGGTGAGAATTAACAAGAGGGGCTTTAAATTGTCTTGAATTTCATAGAATCTTTTTGAAGTTTCGTGACTTCAACACAGCTGAATCATACCATGCGTTTTCTAAAGAACCTTGCATTTGCTCTTTGAAAATGAGCAACCAATAATTTGATTCACGCATTGCGAAAGACTCGAGACGCAGAAAACGAAATGCCGCCCTTGGGAGCGCATAGCTTAATAGCCTTGACAACAGGTTAAAAACACTTGAACATCAATAGTTCTACGACAGCAAGTAAACATTTTTAACAAAGACAAGTTTTCTGCCTTAGAGACCACGAGATAATTAGCTTCTTGACACCCATGTGGAAGGTCTTGGGTTTACTCTGATTGCATTTAAGGCATAAGCCGACTTCATGTGGTTTCAACGACCATAGCAGATTTTGAAAATAGAGAGTTCAGGGACTCCACGTTAATGTCATATTCTATTTTTCACAGGCCTAGTCTTTTTGAAGCACATAAAGAAAGTGAAATAGGGTGAACGTATTCTTTACGCTAAGCATTTCGTCCATAGATTCACAGAATTGTCAGGGATAAGAAATGAGTCTCTTGAACTTACGTGGCCCACATCTGTGTTTTTTTCTAGTCATGCTTCTTGTCTTCATAAGCATGCATAAACCTTAATATTTACCTGGGACGTCTGAGCGTTTCCTCCCTCTGCAGATAAAAAGTGTAACTTCTTTATTTTATGTATTCTTTTTTATTTACTCTTATTTTTATTCTTATTATTCTTTATTTACTTTTTTATTTATTCTTCTTTTATTTGAAAAGTGTAACCTTTAATTTATTCACAACGCGCAATCGTAGACAAAATAAAATAAAGAGAACAGCAAACATGTATTGCAGCTGTTTGTAAAACTGGAAATTTCGCTAATGTACATTCGCCATCTGTCAAGGATCCCCGACCACCATTTGGCCTCCCTACCAGCCGAGAGACCTCAAGCGGCCTTTTCACGAGTGATTAACGCTCATCAATGGTACATACCAGCATCTTTTACACCGGCGGCGAAGCCTTCCACTCCCCTGTGGTGCCTGCGACAGCCTCAAGTGAATTTTGATATTCCTGGAATTACAGAAAAGTCCAATCATCCATCGCCGGCTCTGAAGCAACTTACACTCCTATTACTGCACCAGACGTATCATGACCGCATACATATATATACCGATGGTTCGACCTCACCTACCAGCTCAACTGCCGCATTCGTCGTTCCAGCCAAGAACGTTACAGTTGAACTCAAATTGTCGCACACGACTACATCTACATCGGCAGAACTTGCAGCTCTCCATGCCGCTATGATGTACATCAGCGAAGAGCCAACTGAGAAATGGGTCGTATTTTGTGACTCTAAGGCAGCCATTCATAGCATCAAGTCCGCATTACGTCACAGAACTTACGAGCAAATGACATCTGAAATCAGGGAACTGCACCACCTTGCTCTGGAAAGAGGACACCACATTATATTTCAGTGAATTCCTGCTCACTGTGGCATCGTCGGCAACAACCTAGCTGACAAGGCTGCCCGGTGTGCCCACGAAGATACCCAGACGCGTTCAATACCTTTGGCGAGGTCGGACGCTGCCAGGAAACTTCGCCTACTTGCGCGCAAGAAGTCCCAAGATCTCTGAATTTCAAGTGGCTTCAATTGCAGATTACGTAAACTGGACCCCACGCTACGGCTACAACTGCCATCTAGCCTTTCCCGCGGCGAAGCGACCTTGTTGTGTCGCTTGTGGTTGGGAGTGGCGTTCACGAACGCATACTCCTACCGTATGGGAATGGCCGCGAGCCCGATGTGCGACTCCTGTGGGTGCGAGGAGACCATCGAGCACCTATTGTGTACCTGCCCTCGCTACGATGTCCAACGCCTCTCTCTGCGGGCAACTTTACGCAGACTAGACTCGAGACCGTTCACCGAGTCAAAGATACTCGGACCGTGGCCACAACCGTCACTGGCTCGAAAAGCGATTCGTGCACTAGTGCGGTACTTGAAGTGCACGGGCTTAAAAGACCGCTTATAGTGTCATTGTGTACGCTGTCCCTCCCACATGTACTCAGTGCTTACTCTCTCCCTTTCTTCCTCTTTCTATTGCACTTTCCCCCACCCCCAGTGTAGGGTAGCAAACCAGATGCTGTTCTGGTTGACCTCCCTGCCTTTCCTACCCTTGCTTTCTCTCTTTCTCTCTCTCTCTCCCCCTCTCGCTAATGTAATGCGCATTCGCCAGACTGCAAAATGAGGCCGAATATTGTGACGATATCTTGGGGATGAAATTTCTCGATCAATATCTCAAGATTATGTGCGATTTTCATGATAAGAAATGGGATTGGATAAAGATAGGACTGCCTTTAAATTTGCCCGACAATGAATTGCCTCAAATCCTTTGATAAAAAGTCGCAGTTTCGCCCGGATGGCGAAGCACCGATTGCGATAGCAAATTATCAGACATCTACACAAATTAAGAATAGCAGTTCTATCGCCAGAACAAACTCATAAATATTAGCTTACAATTTAAATTAGAAACCATGGTGTCACGAGCGCACAAATGCGAAAACGTCCCAGTCGATGATCGCGGACGCTGGCTGTCAGAACGGTGGCGTGAGGAAGAGCGGTAGCAGCAGCGAGAGAATTACCCTTAGTGCTGCCGCTCGCTTCAACGCAAATTCCTCCAAACGCAAGAGATCCTCCAAATGATCATGGACACCTGATTTCCAATATCGCCTAGAGCTGCTATTAGATGGTGGCACGAGCGATAGCAACGCCAGTACCTTTGTAATTGCCGGCGCAGGCCATATGTGAAGAACAATTTTTCCTGCTAAAAAATTCAACTGTATTATATTCCAGCATTATCGCTTAAGAGAATACATGAATACATGTATACAGGAAAAGCGAAATGAAAACACCGAACTTTGTATAACCAAACTAGCTGTCTGGAGAAGGCGAGGCCTGCGTCCACTGGAGGAACAATGAAAGTAATAACAGAGAGGGGTGAAAGCATGCGTAGCACATCGTTGGTCGATAGTCGCAGTTTGCGCGACTAACGCTGCGACAATATTTCTTGCTCCCTATCAACTCCTCTAGCAGTGTGTTCTTTGCATAATACATCTGTGTAACCTTACACAAAAAATGCTGTGTATAGTGCCTTGAGAAGACGCCCGGCATCGGACCAAAACTACGACAGACAAGTGATATAAGTACGACGTGAATAAATTATATTTTCAATGACATATTTATTGGCGCTTTTTGTACGTGTTATAGAAATGCAAAGGCCGCAACGGTGGTTTAAATGAGACGGAGGAGAAGCAGCACTAAAAATAGCAACGACATGATGATGAGACTACGCTGGCGCATTTGCCAGGGTCGTGCAAAGTAGCATACAGTTGCTGTGACTTCGAACTACTAATGTACGTGTTGCCTTATTCAAGCTCAATACAGCAGCTACACGTGCGCTTCGTTGCATGATACATTTATTGGCGCTGTCTTCAAGTAAACAGCTAAATTTAGTGCTTGAATGTCGTATGTTTGCGTACATTGTTGGCATCCACGTCCTTTGTGACTTAATTGAAGACGTGTCTCAACGACGGGTCTGACGATCTTGAGGAAATCTCCATGCAGAGTGTCTGCGATGATGTTCTTTCTGTTCTTTTTCTTCGTCCATCTTTTTAACCTGACAACAACGTTAGCTTGCAATATGCAGGAATTCTAGGCGCATTTTATAATGTAGTGGTCACTGTTTGAGCAATACCCGTCGCAGAATACACATATGGCCCGAGTGTTTGTGCTTATAGTTTATGACTCTCTTGAACTGGGTTCAATCGGAGCTACTTGACCCAACCTGATCAGAATGTCGAGTTACCTGCGTCTGAAAAATTTTTGCTTCAAGAGAGCCCCGCCGCACAAAGGGAGCAGGGAAGAAGGAACTTGCTTTTTCTCATTGCGGTGTTTCTGGCTTACCAGTTCTTTTCTCAGGGTGATAGTGTTTTTTTTTAAATTGGAGATGGGTATAGTACTGACACAGCTAAACATAATCTTTTCATAAATGTTCCTTTCGGCATTTATTTGAGTTTTTGTCTTTTAATAACTGCAGTGTATGGGCTTCACATGGACAGAGGAAAAGAAAATAAGAAAGTGAGGGCGAATGAAAGAAAAAGAAAGAGCTAGTAAGGAAGAAAGACGTGGGTGTGAAAACAAGTGTTCTAGAAATCATACAGAGTTCATTTGTCGTGAACGTTGCACATGAAAGTTGTCCGTCTTAGTCATGCGCTCGTTATTCCACAAATATCTGAATGACATATGCAAAATGGCCACATACGATGTTGGAATTCGATAATTCTTATTCTTCTGTCAATGTGTAAACTATATGAACTGCATTGAATAAAGGTGAAAGCGGGTGAGGTGATGACAAGGCAAAAAGACCTACAGCCAGATCATCGAGTCATGGTCAAGAGCTGCAGTTCAGTGTTTTGCAGTTTCGTTTTATTACTTTTGAAGTGCCCTGGAAATAAAGATATCCCAGTTTTTTCGCGTCACGGTTTTATGTATCTCTGTCTCTTTATTAGAAACAAAATGCGGAAGTGAAAGCGGTTCCCACGAAGGGGGCGCGACGCGTCGATGAATGAAGCGCTATAGTGAGGGAACTGAGACCATCCACTGCGTTGGAAGACGCACTTTGGCAAGCAGCGAAAGTATACAGACCAATTCTGCACTATCGTTCATCTTTAAGGCATCTAAAAGCGAACCAAATGTGAAAAGGAAAAGAATTTAACAAAGAGAAACAGGGCAAAACCAATAACCCATCTGCGAAAACGCTTGAAAAAGGGAGCTTGGGACGATATCACGATAGACCCTAGGGAAATGAGAGTGGTTGAAAGACATTTTGTTCGCTCTCAGATTTCTGCACTTTAAATGAGACTAATGGACGGTTGCTCTCGCTCTAGCTGTTTTGGCAGACTGAAGTAATCCATGCCACGGCGGGTCGAAAACTTCTCTAGCGGCTCGTTCCTGCTTTTCTTTTTTGGTAACGGACACTCCACGAAACTACTGTAGTGGAAGCGAAGTGTGCATGAACTGTGCATTAAAGGCGCACTTTGGAGCCCAAGGAGGAAAAAGCCAAATGTCCTTGCAACTAAGTAGTATCAATACGAAGAAGTACAATGTCGGAGAACTTTAAAGAAGTTGTAGTTTTTCCTGTCACTTTCTTCTAAATTGCGTTTAATCCTACAAAGTAGTGAGCCTGTGTTACGTGCAGCTATTAAAATCGCAGCTTCGCCGGGCTGCTTTGGACGTCCTTGCAAGTAAGCGGAAGAGGCCGAGGCACGTGATGCGAGAAACGATACAAGGCAACGTGAAAACAGTACAATTACATTCAGTAAAACAGGTCATAGCGAAGATGTATCAATGCTTTCGCATTCATCCACGTGGCGATACCTAAGAACCCTTGACTTTTGATAGATCTCCCACATCAAAAACACCCACATAAGCATAGCAGAGAAGTGGCTACGTCAGGTGGTTTGAATGATTACTGTAGAAGCGCCATTCAAAGTACACGGAATCATTTTCCACTCCTGGCGGCGTTTTCTCTACTTGCTGTTTAAATAAAAAGATGTTCAGCCATAAATATTTTTACAAAGGATGGTTAAATTTGTTAATTTTCACTTTTCCTTCCTGTTTGGCTATTGCCTCGGCTCTCTCCTTCAGTAGATCGCTTACTGTCTAAACTTCTTGCGCCTCTTGTTTCCAGTTCCCAATTTCGCGCGAAAAGCGCCGTAGAACTAGGGAAAAGCCAGACGAGGTAACGGGTGAAAGTAATATTGCCCATGGGTTTAAGGATTATTGCAGGGTTTGATCATGGACACTGTTTCGCATTATTTTATTGTCCACCTTATCTAACCCATACCGCGGGTATATGGTTCCGAGGATCTGTGAGCGTCGCGGCGAGCCATCTCTCGAGGAAATAATGAAGCAAAATGAAAAGTTCAACGCAAGTGGCGTTTTCTCCGGCCGCCACTTACTTCACGAGCATACAGACAAGCTGACTACGAACCAAATACCTTTTTCCTGGTCCCTGGATCAGTCTAAACGGTTGAACTAAAGAAGCAACAGCGATGCGCGTGGCCGTTGCAATAGATGCTGACGACTGAACACATCTAGAGTTTATCGCGCTGGTACCGAATGGATGAGAAAATTGGCCTTCACATCCCAGGAGATGCCGATAACTTCTGCCATCCAAAAGGACTGAAAAAGGCTGCAAAATGTTGACAGCCGAATGGCTGTGAAGTCTCAAGCTGCATTAAGTGGCGCTTTAGGAATGTGTGTGAGGAGTGGTGGTGTGGTCGCGGGGGGGGGGGGGGGAGGGGAAAGGCCCTGCGCACGTGCCTGTCGTCAGTAGTTACGTTCAATTTCTCAAATAAAGTCGGCGCTGCATGGAGGTATGGTTCCAATAGCATAGTGAGAAGTTGTAAATATAGCGTCTATTATCAAATAGGTTGATATCGTTACTCATTTTCTTATGTACAAGTATGTCGAACGATTTAAAGAACATTTCTAACTGTGTTATCAATGTATATCCTCTTTTGGGATCTCTGCCTTGCACTCTGCATTGTGTTAGCTGTACCGGCTAGGCTGATAAATATGAAACAATCCTGTGAACTCAGCAGGCTACGTGCGTCTCATTTCGGAGACACAGTGAGAGCTCTACCTTCACTTTGTTCAACCGCAGTTAGGCTTTCGAATGCAAACGTATAACCGATGAGGTCTAGAAGGCCGCAGTGTTTCTGTTCTAAATATTGTGCGCTCGGAGAAGCTGGGTTTCTTTAATAGCGTCCTCGATCACCCGCACCGGTGCGCACCGGGGCGCCTTGGTGCGCACTTTCATCCTCGATCAACCGCACCGGTGCGCACTGACCATCCTCGATCACCGGAAGCGCACCCTGGTGGAACGGTTTTTTCGTTGCCCCATCTCGCACCGAGAAAATCGGCGGTGCGCCGGAGTGCAATCCCAGCAAGCACTGCGGGACGCGCGACGTGCGCGCGCACTGCCGACTGCAGAATCGCGGACGCTCTGGCCCGATAGCTGCGGTACGTTGCAACGGAGTTGACGCAGTTAGCTGGTGGATTTGTCAGCAGTGAGGAAGGAAGCGCTGCTAGTTGCCGCAATTGACGAGCTTTTTTCAAGTTTGTCTGACAGCGAAGAGGACATGCTGCTCGACCTCGTCCAAAAACAATGCGGTGAAAGGCGGCCGAAAACGGACTGGTTCATTGAATGGGTCGTCATGACTAATTCTAAAATCCACTGATGTTTGCTTCAACCAGGTATGTCGGAGCACGCAGTTTGACAAGGTTGGAGCGCTTGCCGCAGATGCCCGGCACCTGCAAACAATAAAATGTGCGCGCGCGCGTGTTCGCGCACGTTTTGCGCGCAAGGGGCAAAATAGCGCTGCATGCAAGCACCCTGCACGGGGTGCAGTTTTGTCCTCGATGTTGACCCTCCGCAGTGCGCCACCACGGCGGTGCAAAGCGCACCATTCTGGTTTCGGGGCAACCCCGGGGCAAGGTGATCGAGGACGCTATAAGTGATCTCTGAATAATAGAGCACTTTTCGTAAGTCGCACCTCTCTCTCCCCTTTAAGAGTTCTCTACGCCAAATATATGTAGGAAAGTCTTCCTGCCCTTCAAACTCTTCTTCAAGCTCAGAAAATACATTTTTTAAAAATTTCGTGTTCAGAGAGCCTACTAGTCTACAGCATGGATAATATTTGTGAAATGGTCATATATAGTGCAAGACAGCTAAAAAAATGGGCACACTGTAGACGGAAAAAGATTTGGTTCGTGATACACGGAATTCTCTAAAAAAAAAAAAAGCTTGAGCTACAAAACTCTTGGAAGGCTGCCGCTTCGCGTCGCTGCTTTCCCACTTGCCGTGCTACGCTTCGCCTAGCAGAGAGCTCTCCTACGGGAGCTTGTTTACTCGCAGCGATGGATAGCATAGTGTTCAGTACCGAGGTTGGAACCAAGGTCTACCAAGCGCAACCGCCACGCGGCACCGATCACAAGATAACAACGTTCAACTGTTGCAACTCCAGCTTCTGTTGTATTAGGCATCTATCTTCATACGAATCTCTGTTGATTTTTGCATTTATGGTCTGACTGCATGTTGTAGTGCAATGTTTGGACTGTATCCGGCATCTCAGTTCAGTGTACAGGATATATATACACCGGGGAGCAAGGCATTCGAGAGCAAATCGACGACTAAACAGATAGGAACACTATTTCAGACGAGAATCTAAACGTTTGTTCTGTTTTTTCTTTACATTGTTTCACCTAGTGCTGCTCTCTATAGGACTGTTCAATAATATCATCTTCAGTCTGAATTATTCACTGATTTCAACATCCACAACGGCATCACGGTCAGATCAGATGGCGCATGTTTATTTTTTAGCGCGATTTAAGCATTGTGTGGCTGTTCGATAGCCCCCCTCTCCGTGACGCTGGCAATATGCAGCAGCGTTGCTGGCTTAAATCGGAAACTAGGATACAACATTTAGGTTGACGTGATCGTAGCGGGAGAGCAAGGGTAAGTGCTTCCGAACGTTTTCTTCCCTAAACATCATTAGAGCTCGTGCACATTTGCACCCACGCACAAATACATACGCGGAGAGAGAGAGAGAGAGAGAGAGAGAGCGAAAGTACACACGTGTGCGCAAATAGGTGATCGCAGAAATATGTGTTCATACTGTCCCAGCTCGGTTCTTATAGGCGATATGGAAATTTTGACTAAATATATTTGTTAATTAATTGATGCCGGTATGTGTCACGGTACGTGTCAAGCAGTTTGTACATTCCTTTTATGTCCCCATTTATATAAACATATCGGCAAATTTTTTTGGCCCAGAACTATGGCATAAACTTTTTAGTTGAAGCCAGCGCTGGTGAGTTCCAGCACTGGATATGTAAAATTTCAAGTTCAGGGAAACCAACGACAACATTTTTTGCAACAGCCAATGTTGTTGGGCATGTCTACATTAATTGAACGCGTGTTCGCGCATTCCAAGAGTATAGGACATAACATTCTTTAACCATAAAAAGAAATTGCGAATCG
The DNA here is from genome assembly GCF_050947875.1 of Dermacentor variabilis. NCBI lineage: Eukaryota > Metazoa > Arthropoda > Arachnida > Ixodida > Ixodidae > Dermacentor > Dermacentor variabilis. The sequence continues at coordinate 67,069,973 of NC_134571.1, read as the reverse complement.
TTAAGTGCAGAAGATAAACAGCAAGAATGCGCATCAGGTGGCGCACATGCCCAGACGGCTCGCTTTGTGAGAAGTAAGCAATGCGTGCGTTAAGGTGTCGGAGTGCGTTTTAAATCGCGTTTGAAACAAGAAATTAATTGTGATATATTTTTAACCACATTTTCTTAATTGTATTTTCTTTCCGTAAGTTGTATGAAAATATTCAGTGCTACGGTTTGTTTTAACATCCGTGAAGGTTGTGCATAATATGGTTTTACAAAATTTAAGCTATGTATACATAATTACCAGCCTGCAAAGAAACAATCTTTCTTGCGACATGAAAGTCCTATTATTTACATTTATAATTATCAATAAATTAAGTATCACTGGTGGAAGAAAAAGTAGAGACCCAGTTTTAGCCCCGTAAACATTCCAAGGAAATTCTCAGTGTTCAGTAATTTGCTCGGGCGACTTGTCGCTCGCTCGTTTTAAAAAACCGTCATGGTTGCCATGGCACCGGCGAGTGATAGAGCCTTTATTTTTTATTTATTGATTCGTACAGCGGGATGCAAGAACACTAGAGTGGGCAGCTACCACTATTCTTGGAATTAAACTAACATGCCTTTGTCTATAAGAGCTTTTTTAAATGTCCGTTTCACTATCGCCATAGGCCCGTGTTGAAACTCCATTAATCTTTGAAGCTAAATTTGCCACGTAACGTCGCTTCGGAGAAGAGTTCGTGCCAAATAATTACCATATCACAATACTTGAAGTCGTTTCCTTCGATCAGTACCGCAGGGAAGTGGTTTTAATATTTCCTTTAAACGTCTATACTTTCGCCGAAACTGCCTGACGGTCTCCGCCTTCTTTCATTTTAACGTCTTCGGATGTTAGATCGGTGCGTACAGTGACGATATCTTTTAATAATAGTCCTCATAAGGTAAGTTGTTGATATAGTAAGCTGCGCGTTTTGCTAATTTTGTAGTTCACGGAAGGTAAGCAACATGAAAATGTAGGTTATATTCCGTTGCGTATCATTTGCGCGACACATTACATTGTGAGTAGCAAAGGGGGTTCGTTTGTTTTCTCTCTCACGTCAAATTCATCCTAATTGCTTAAGATCTGATGCGCCTGCGCTAGAATTCTTCTTGGGGTAAATATGAGCGAATAAAAAATAAAAAAAAATGTTTGGGAACGCAAACTGACTATGAACCCAACTACTAGATCCTCAGAAGAACAGAAAGCAGAATGGCGTGCACACAGAATATCTCGCCGAAGATGTAATATAAAAAATAAATAAATTGACCTTTACGCACGGCAGAGCAGAGCAGTCAAGAGTATCACGAACAGAAAATTTATAACAGAGAGATTGGAGGAGCGTTGCCTATCTTTCCAGGACTACCGCTTAACAGCGGGGATAGAATGAGGTGTGGTTGTTTTCTTATCATGACTGGCGTCGTTAAGAAAATGAAGAAGATTGACTTTCCACTAACAGGTGACAAAAGAAAGAGATTGCTATCTTGTCTACTCCACTATGCACTTCGAAAAATTACAGCGAACAACAAGGGGGCAACGCGCCCGATCATTATTTTTTGTGCATCAGGTCCTGTCTGCACAGTTTTCGACATCATTGCTGAAAGAAAGCTCATACCTATCACATCCTCCTCTATTATAGACGAGCATCATCCCTGGTGAAGCAAGAACAAGGATCACGTCTACCAGCAGAGCTGCTTTAAAGGATGTGCTTTGCTGTTACAGGTCGGTGAGTGAAAGAGGGGCCAGGGTTCCACGCTGAGCGAGCAAGTTTAATCTGGATCAGTTCCTGGCCAGACAATCACAATGTGCCTGGTAAAAAATAGACGAACATCCCCCTGGACCGTCTTTAAAGTTTTCTCACCACTTACTGGGCACAGATTTTCAGAACGATACGTGAGGCAACCTCACAATTGGCCGCCCACGTCATACAGCATAAATTAAAGTAGTAGTGGTGCGATTGCAGACCGTATCTGCAGCTGTCGACATGCCTTCTGACGCGTCGCCAATTTCCTCTCCATGTATGGAAGAAGCGACATAGAAGACCGGTATTAAAGTAAAACTGGTACGTTTACCTAAACTGTTCACTCAGAACGCCTCCTCTGGCCTTTCGTGCACACTGGACAAGAAATGTGCACCAAAAGCAAATAATTTACCTCAGCAGAACCCCGCTGCTTTTGCCCTTCAATTTGTCTCGGCAAACAGCAGTCAATGCGGTGTAAAAGTCAGCCAAACATAACCGTAAACCACACCTAACGTAACCGTTCGCCACTACCACGCTCGTCATCATTAGCGTCTTCACGGTGTCGGTGCCATCTCACAAAGCAAAGACCATTAGAATGACGGATGGCGCCAGCAGTTGGCCAGAGGAAGTATGATGGGCTGTGTGGATAGCTTGGTCCTGCTCTTGTGTGCTTTTCCGTTTCTCATCGTATTGTCCCCAAGACTCCTACCACGCCTACGACGCTTTGTGTTCACTCTCATGCGACTCGTTCCGAACGACCACCACGCATTCCTCCTCGCTTGACCCGCGAGGAAGCAGCAGTTATGCAGCTGCTGGGCTTTCTGTGAATAGTCAAAGTACGACCATCAGGAAGTTCCTTACTTGTATGCTAGTTGATATGCCAACGTACGCTTTTTGCAGCGTCACTGAGATTAAAATTAAGGCTACTTGTAACACACGTTAGAACTCCGTCTTTCTTATTATCTTTTAAAGACAGGAAAAGACCACCGACAAACTCTGTACACATTTGAAGCGCAGTGGGGTGAAGAAATTTTAAAGCATCAATCATAATTCTGCATTCCCTCTTGTAGCCAGAGCGTAGTCGGATACCTCAAAAAATATATATTCTATAGAAGGATTCTTTGCCTTTGCCACTGGGATGCAAGAGGTAAAGAATTCTTTAATGTAGGCAGATATGTCGCACTTATCTGTGCATTCAACGGTTACCCCATTTTCGCCTTCACAAGCAAACTGCATGACCTTCATACTCATGACGCAAAAATCGAACACTGTGCATCCGCAGGTCTCGGTGTTTGCATTTTCGCATAGCTTGTGAAAGGCGAAGTGTTTAATATATAAATACTGCCGGAATAAACTTGTCACCTCTGAGGTTCAACGTAAATATTGCAGCAACATTCGAGAATATCCGTTGAATCTGTATAATTTTCTGACCCATTTTTTTTGCCGCTGACAGAATAAGAAACTCATTAACTTTCTTGGACTATACATTACATTTAAAAGAGACGAGCCTATTGGCACCTAGCACTGCAAGGAAGCACAGCCATTCCTGGGTACAGGATAGCCACGTACCTGAACACGGGTCTGTGGTCGAATTCCTAACACTTTACAGTTGTAAGTGCTCTTTACTGTTGTCTGACCACATTTACTAATTAATATAGCATAGAATTAGTTGAAAGTTGCTTTTACGAACATTTATAGCATAAGAGAGTTGTGTGAATACGGGTCTTTTAGATCCTGCCACGCAAAGATGAGTCCTTCAAAAGAAGAATCGGCTTCATTGACATGCTGAGAAAAAGATGATGGGCTCACAGTTTTCTTCCATCCCTAAGAATAGCGCCTAAGCGCGATACGATGACACTCTGTCACTACGCACAAGTAATAACTATTTATTATCAAATTCGAAAGAATTTGCAATTCAAACCGGGTGCGAAAGTTTCACGTAGGGGCTTTGCATTTTTTTTTTGCTAATGCATTTCGTCCACCTGGAAGAAGTATATGTTTACAACGAAAGCCTTACAAAACCTCATATATCAATGCACATTTACTCCCGCAACCTCTCTGACGCAGGGTTGAAGATAGAATGAAACAAACAATAAAGTTGATCGAAAGATTTATGTTGTCATTCCTGCGATGATGTAATTAGCGCTGTTTCTGGCGCTGCGGGTGCAGTCAAATTCAGTGAAGCTGAAACACTGAAGCTATTTAAGGATTGCTCTTAGGACTCGCTCGCGATCACAAAATACTAGACCTGGTTCGGAATTACGACGTCCTCTAGTATGGGCCGCTCACAACCGCTGACAATAAAAAAATAACCATAAACAATGGCGTTTTGTTGAAAAGCTCGAGTAACCCAGAGGACATCGACCTATCCATAGAGCCGACATCAACTGAGGCAAGCCGTTATATATGTGCAAGCGAAATGTACAGGATTTTGCAGCAAGTCATAAGACACTTTGAGCAACCTCTGCAAAGTGTTCTGTCGAGCAGGGGAGCTCTAAATAATGACCACAGTGTTACATACGCTTGCACTTTACACTCTGCAGATCAGCGTCATAAAGTGGTTACGTGCGAATGCACAAGAATTTACTAAGGTTGTGCTGTCCAGAACATGAGTGCAAACCGTATGACTTAAGTGCTGTCCATAAAAAAATCAAACTGCTACCTCCCCTCACCCTCCTCCCCTCTCCCAACTTTCGCATCGATAAAGAAGAGGACAGAAACTTTGAGGCGATTTTAATGTCCACGCGTTCTTCATTCATTGCGTATTTATCTCTTGTCCGACACGTTGCGTATAACTAAGGTCAAAAACTGCTCAGTCTCACCAGATTCTTAAACATTTTGTTTCAGCGTTTTGCAGCAAAGGCCACGTGGAAAGCTTGTGACTTTGAGCATGACCACTGCGGTAACTTTCCTACTAGAGTTTATTCAAGCTGATAAGGTTACTGTGAAGAGCTATTCAAGCTTTCCGTTATCTAAAGAAGCTTTAAAGGCGATATGTGATTCGCTGACTTATTCCTTCTCAACAAATATTAAGCGCATAGTATTGTTTAAGCTCCTTAACTCAAATATCTGCAATGCTGCTTCCTCATCCCCTCCGCCCCCTACCGCCCCCCCCCCCCTAGAGAGATAAAGAAAAGACAGTGGAAAACTATTTGTAATGGCTGTATCTTAAGATGAAGATCGCTTGTCGACAGCCCATCACTCTGACTTCTCACTGAAAATTATTTTCTTATTAACTCGAAGATACCACGGCGTTAACCGTTACTGTGACAGCGCTGAATCGCTCAACACTGTGCTTGCGTTGTCTTTCCATCATCCTTCATTGCCGTTACACCGTGGATGTATCATATCGTCATCGTTATGCACGCCACTGCTTCATCCTCAGCTTAATCTTCCCACTATCACTCGGAAAAGTAAAGCTTTACGCGCCACCGCCAGGGCAATGTGACCGATGCCCATTCGGCAATGCACAATTGCGAGCGGGAGGCGCTTACCTTTGAACTATCGCGCAGCATTTGGCGCTCGCAATTTGTGCAAGATGTTGTGCTCCTCAGTAGCATAGCTGGTTGGGCTAATTGGCTTTGCATGATGTTTGTCTAAAGCCCTAGTGTTTAACGGAAACACAGAAACAAGACTCGTACTAGAACGAGCGCTCATCGCCGTGTTCTGATGTACGACGAGTCGTTTCTTTTATACAATGCAGTTACTAAACGTGTGCGCATGCCCACATAGAACCCCCATGCTGCTTTTTTCGTTCTTTCTCTTTAGTTTTGCAATTTCCTTTCTCGATTTGCTGCCGTTGAATATTTTATTGCGGATTGTGTTGGGGGCCCGCCAGTTCCGGGTACTGATTGTCAGTGGCTTTAGGGGGGTTCCTAAAATATACCGTATTTGCGCGATTCTACAGCGCCCCTCATTGTAACGCGCAGTTATATTACCGCCAGCATATTAAAAAAATAACTTGGTGCCGACTCTACCGCGTACATCAAGCAACGAAACCTGAGTCGACGCGCACCTTCTTGAAAGTATTTTATGGACATACAAAGTCACACAAACTCTCTTACAGGAGGGGTGAGCGAGAGATTATAGAGCAGACGAAGTTAGAAGTTTGTGGGTGAAGTTTGGCCTGGCTTAAGAATTTCTTTAGCAAATGCTGGAAGGTGTTATTGTGGGCAACGTTACGAAAGTCAGAACCATATGAAAGCAACATTTTAATGTGCTTGGTTTAATTACAAGCATTTGAAGCACTTAATGCAACTACGTGAAAGAACTAACTTCGCTTGAAACTGGGTTGTCTTTGTTTATAAGCTGTCTTTGTTTGTTGCTATGAATTTCCGTAAAACAATTCCCACAAAGTCGTTTCATTTTCGTCTCTATGTTTTCAACTGACAAGCACTCTTGGTCACCTAGCACGTAAGCCTAAGAGCCAAACATCCTTTACAAAAAAAAAAAAAAGAAAACCGCTGTGACCGCTTTTCCGGTAGGTTAGATGGATCTCAAGTGATACCCTATATATGACAACTTGACGTGTTAAAAAAGTGGGAAACACAATTGTTGTAGCTTCAAGAAGACTAACCTTTCCTTAAGACCAAAAATTGTGAACTCTAAAATTTTCTCAGTGTATACTGCAAACAAGTTCAATTACAGCTCCGCGGTAGCAGCTTCTCAACGCGTGCAAGCATTGATGTTCTTTTTTATTTTGGAAATATGTGTAGGCATGAAAATCCGTACAAAAGCATTTTGACAGACGTAATACACGTGCCACTTAGGTATGATTAATGTAAATAATGTCATTAAATACATGAGTTTGCTGCTCCATGCGAATTTTTTATAACATTCAACGTCGCGGTGACGACGGCTGCTATGAATGCAGTAAATGGTTTGCCAATCGCAATTTCATAAAAAAATATTACCTATATAGGAAGTAAAAGATTGAGAAGTTCCACCGAAAACAATAACCGGCATGCTTTATAGCATTATTTGAATGCGCTTAAAAATACAATTTTTATGAGGAGCAACAACTGCTAATATTGGGAGCCAAAGACGCATTTAGCCACAAAATGATTTCCGAGAAAGCACTAGGCTGCAAGTGGTATTAGGTTCTCGAGCCGTTAAGTATACCCGTGAGATACCGCGAAAATGGTATTGACCTTACAAATGACATTTGCTTGCCCGCGTGCCACGGCTACAGATATTGTTTTAGCTAGAAAATGAGTGGTCACGTGGCGAGAATAACCTCAAGGGCTTGTGGACTAATAATTTGCTACTTTGCATTAAGGCTCCTTTCGATGTGACATAAAGGGGAACTGATATTCATTTGACTTCGACGGTTAAAATGTCAATTAGGACATGTTTGAACACTGAGGCCAATAACTTCAGAAATCGCTGTTCTGGTCAAGCGAAGTGCTACGCAGTCTGTGTCTTCAGGTGTCTACGCATGTAGCCTGTTCTGTTTTTTTCCTCTCAGCAACGACACGTGCTTTTCTCGTCACGAAACTCAATCTACGTTTCGCGGTTATCTTTCACCCACTGGCCTCACGTGTACTTCACTGTCGAAGCCACCGGTCTAAACGTTCTTCAATGAACATATGCCCAAAAACTTTAGATTGAACGGTTTCTTGCATTCCCGTCGTGCTTACCCGCTGTACTGAGCAGAACAAGAATAACTCATACTACAGAGCAAATTCACTGTGAGATTATTTGCAGCAGAAACGCGCACACACGGAAAGAACGTTCACGATGTCGCTGCTCCAAAGAGCACTTCTCCAAATGCGCAGTCGCGGCCCGACCCGAGGACGGCTTTCTTTTTCTCCTATTTCTTTTCTTTCTTGTGTGTGTAATTTTCATCGTCTAGGCAGAGTGAGGGAGAGTTCGTAGGGCTAATATTGCCGGACCTTGAATAGCAGGAATGGGCCCTCAATGTTACTACTAGCACATTAGCAGTATGATTGGCTTTCTTACATTGCATGCAGCGAGGCGCGCGGGCGCGCGCGCGCGCGCACACACACACACACACACACACACACACACACACACACACACACACACACACACACACACACACACACACACACACACACACACACACACACACACACACACACACACACGCGCGCGCGCGCGCGCACACACACACACACACACACACACACACACACACACACACACACACACGCACACACACACACACGCGCGCGCGCGCACACACACACACACACACACACACACACACACACACACACACACACACACACACACACACACACGCACGCACGCACGCACGCGCACGCATTGCCCTCCGCAATTCTGAAATCGAAGATTCGGCAAGAAATACTTCAAAGGGCTGTTTGAACAGCAACTGAGCAAACACAGAGTGCAGAACCTGGGGTTTTCGATTTCTTCTTAGGAAAGATATAGGAAACCATAGGTACTGATGGTTAACCTCAGTGCGTTTTTTTTCTTCTCTTCCGTTCTGGGCTTTCGGGTTTTTGTTTTCCCATGTCTAGAATATTTCGCGGCAACTTTATTCGCTCAGTTGTCTATGGTCTAATGGGTAGAACATTGGGCAGTTGTGCTGAAGGAACCGAGTCCGACATCAAGCGTCGGATCAACCTATATAGGTCGCTGGGCACGGGCCACTTGATATGTGCAGCTGTTCAATAAACATCGTTCGCGTTAACTTGGGTCACTGGGTATCTAACACTGGGCATGGGCCGCTCTTGAATGCTTTCTCCGGCACTGGGCGAAAGTAAACCGGCATCGTATATATTCAAACAATCTTCTCTTGGTATAGTGTTGCGATACCACAGACGCTTATGAGACATGGGGGGAAGGAAAACAAAGACGGGCATCTGGGCCTGGCACGAGCTGCATGGTTACCATTTTGGTCTCTGGCTGCGCTGCTCTTGTAGGAACAGTGGAGATAGGAAAAGAGGCAGTAGCGTTTTCGGCGCTTCAGGATGTAGGTATCTAACCACGTCGTACGTAAAGTGATCGCCACCTGGCGCAGAGTTGTTGCAAGTGAGAGATGCCTTAAGTACAGCTAAGCTAAATGGGCGACTGTAAACCTTATTCGATCAATGTTTGGGATTAATATTTGGGATTCTTCGCGTTTTTTTTAACTTCAGGAGAATTTTTGTATAGTGCGACACAGTCTAGACATATTGAAAGTGTTCAACTAGAGAATCCGCCTGATCTTCCAGGCTATCACCTTGGCTCCTTACTTAAGTATAGGGGTTGTGTCTGCCGTACAATTTATCTATTCACCTTATTCCAGACTTTCGTACCGTCCGTGTAAGAATTTAAAACGGAGATGTACTTCCCCCAACTCTCTCTTTTAGCATGTCGACGTGTTCTTCTACCCTGGAGCTTTATTCGTTTAAAATTAATTAATTTTTCAGTGTTTGGAGAGTCGCGAAGACATCGCCAAGTGCTTTGTTTTGGTTTTTCCGTGCTTTTTTACATTCTTCATACCACCACGGGGTACGACGTTTATTCGTCAGTCCGTTAGTTTGAAGGATGCACAGTGTGGCAGCCTCAATTATAAAAGCGGTTATATGCGCCAAAGCATCCTATATATCAAAAGATGCAATATCATCCCGGCTAAAATGTGTTTGTTTTTGGAAAAGTTCCCAGTTAGTTGAGCAAACCTTCCATCGGGGAACGTGTGGCGAGCATACATATTGTAGGCAGCGGTATTTGGGAAGTTGTCACTCCCAAAGGAGTTTTTGAGAACGAGCCACTCCAAGTACGGCATTAGTATACTCGAAACTATGATTAACTCGGTCGCGACGTATGTGTTATGTGCCACGCTGTAGTAGGTTAGCTCTCTTTTATTAAGCAAACATGCTCCTGTAGACATGCTCCCCACAAACTGTTATGTGCGTTTAGATCTGCGACAACTATGTATGGCTTCAGTAGTTAATCTACGTAGTTTTGTAATTCGGTTTTATTAGGTAGATAATTAGGATGGGATGCATACAGAGCTGATAGTGACTAGCTTGTTAAACACCACCCCTCGGACATCAACTGCCTCTAGCATCGCACGAAGTCTTAATTCCCGGTAGGCAACATCACTTTCGACTATGATAGCCGCAACTCCGGATGACACGACAGTGTCATCGTGGCCTTTACAAAAATAGCTTATTGCCGGAGAAAATTTGTTTTCATATATTTGAGGCGTGTTTCGTGAACACACAGTACCAAGGGACTAAACTTGCGGAGGAGTTCTTTAACGTCATCAAGATTATGAAGGGGACCTCTGATGTTCCAATTAACTACTTTAGCGCCCATATTAAAAATAGATTTGTGTTGTTTGTTTACCGAAAGAAAGTTAGCTTACAGTGCCCTTTACAGGCCCGGTAATAGAATGTTTCTTTTTTATTTTTTTGGAACGGTCGACAGATTCTCGTCGCTCCTTAGGCGCTGGTGGCGCCGTCTAGCTGGGAGATGTGTCCATCGCCTCTTGCGGGGCGCTAGACATCCGCTCTTTCGAGAAGTTTATTCGCGGTGAAGGCCTGGTCTCGTGGGACGAGATTCTTGAAGCCATCAGCCCGGAGGTCGATGGCCCCTTCTTCTGGGAGAGCGGAGAAGTGTTGGCTGCAATCGCCAAGGAGGAAGATGGCGTTACCGCCAGCTCAGTCTTTGGAACAGACAGCCGCCGAAAGCCGCTGTGGCGCTGTCCCCTGACGCAACACTTCGGCAAATGGGCAGTTATGATACCCACCAGCGTGCTTCTTTGAATCAGATATTTTCTTTAAGAGGAAGCTTTAGCGCGGGCCGAACTTTGACGCGGCCTATTAAAATACATGTGAAACGCAGAAACTCTTTTATCAGATAACGCCTGGACCGAATTTCATAAAAATTTGTTGCATCTGAGAGAGGAAGGAAAATTCTAGTAACTGTTGGAAGTGTAATTATGATTTAGGGCCCGAAATTTGTTAAAAGAATTTTTAAAATATTGCAAGTTGGAAAAAAGCAGACGCGCGAAGTTTGTAAACGAATAGCTCTGCATCAAGAACAGATATCGCGGTTTTTGTAAACGACATCCATCAGATCACTCAAAGTGGACAAATTCAATATGTGAATTTATAGCTTACGTGAATTTGGTACGTTGTGTACAAGGGTTCTGCACAAGCTGTATTTCAGTATTACCGAATGTTCTTTGATTCATGCGTATCATATCAATTTTGTTTGCTTTAGATGTACTTCCAGATTCATTTCACAGAAGTGTGATATCATTTTTACTTGCTAAGTTATAGAGTTGCAAACTTGGTAGTTTCGTTTCCTGAACATTTCCAATTTTTGGCAATTTTTAAGAAGAAATTGACGACCTAAGTCAGAAATTCAAAATTAACAATAACTAGATTTTATGTTTTGCTTTCAGCTGCGACAAACCTCGTCAAATTTGGTGCAGCGGTGAGCACCCGAACTAAAGCTTCCTCTTACCTTTAATAGTGACAATTTCTTTTTGTTTTTTCCAGGATGGGCACGGCCGCGAGTATGCGGCGTGCTCCCCATCGCAGTTCACACAATGGAAGGAGTGTTCAGACGATTCGGAAGAACGCTCATGAGCATTTCATTAGCACGAGTTTGCCGACCTCGGCAGTTCTGTGAACTGTGGCCAAATCGCTGTCATTTGAAACATCGCAGAGGGTTCGGGACATATGGTCTGACCCGGATCTTCACATACCCTGTTTCAATACTCTCAGAAAGCACACTTGAACCAAAGTATTAAATGCTCTCTTTTGGTCTCTTTTCCGCCGCACCTTGGCATAATTCTCTTAGCACTGATTACGTTTTCTTGCTCCAGCCTTCTAATATTTAAACTTCTGTGGACTCCACCAGGTCATTACCGGAAACAACACCACGTGTGGCGTTCATCGTGCGGTGCGAGGTCACTATCACTGGGACATTCCCAAATGATACCAGGTTATGCAGTTTCTCGTGTTGCTTTTTATCGTGGAGTTCGAAAAGGAGATCGCCGCTAGCCATCTTTGATGCTTTATAGCCTGGCCCAAGTGCCTCAGTTAGAGATTTTTAAACAAGAAAAGGCGAGATTCTTCGTACTTGTTTTTTCTTGTTTTTCGGAGGGGATGACATTAAATCGGTGGCAGGATGTGACGGCTGTGATAAACCTATTGACCTTTAGAACAGTTGGGTCCGTTATTCGTGCTCTAATTGCGTTGAGGTTGAAATGTATAAAGGGAGAAGAAGTTCAACGTCTTATGCCACTTGACTGTGCTTCTCTAACGGCAGAGATGTGTCAAATCTGCCATTAACCCATATATCCCAAGTAGTAATGTATTATATTCGTTCGCAGTAAGTTTTCACATTTCTTATAGAAATTCTTGAGGTTCCCAGTCCCTTTATTCATGAGGCCACAATGTTTGCCTGTGCCAACATCTTTAAGTATGCATGTAAACGTTTCCGTATAACGACACCTGTAATATTACGGGTTTCAAGGCTCCATCTTGCACGAGGAAAAATGACCTAAATTAATTCAAATATATTTCATTGGCGCAGAGATTGTGGTTACCTCTTCATAAAAGAAAAATTGCAAATATGACTGAGTATCTACACTTTGTAGCTAAACTTCGTCCCCTACGACGTTTGGAACAGCAGCATCTTACATGCAGGATACTAGCAGCTTTGGATGTCATTCCAAGAGTCTGTGGTAATGTGTGTGCCGCGCGCCCTATCCAAGAACGACTAACGTAATCACGAATAGGTGCGCTCATAAACTGTTCCTTTCCTTGTTGTTTGGAAGGAAGAAATTCCTTGATCAGGCTTTTGCAAACGAAGCTCCACAAAGGTTGAACGAAAATTTGAACCCCATTGACACTCTTGATGAAGTGCCCAAAGCACTGCGCATTAGTATTTAACATGGAAATCACGCTGGGGAAGTAACCGACGAAGAAAGCAGCTACGAATGCGCCAAGGGTTTGAACTTACTGGCGGAAAGCGCTTTTGTGGCTGCAGCAGTAGGCACAGCTTTGCAATGCAGTAATGATGGCAAAGGCATCACAAACAACCAGCAATATGTCAAGCGTTTTGCAGAAAGGAACGCAAGCATCACCTGAAAGAGTTTTCCTAGCGCTTATTCCAGCAGCACACTACTCACAAAAAGGAGAACCTGACTCGAATAGATACATTCAGAAAAAAATTCGTAGAATAAATGATCACCTTTCTTATATAAAACACCAGCCTCTATGCAGAGCAAGATAATCGGTGGTTAAACGGCACACGCGATAGATTGAAGAGGTTTCGGGAGCTCTCTTTCCGAAGTGCCTTACCTAGACTCACAAAATATTGGTATGCAGAGGAAGCCCGATGCACAAATGTATTTACAACTATTTACATGTGGAAGAGCTAACCGCGCAGGCGATTAGCTTTTCGCAGTTCCAGGACACAGTCTATCCCTTCATCTTCGTCTCCCTCTTGCCCGCACTGTCTTGTTCAAATGCACCATAACAGTATTAATAATGTTTCATTGAAATAATTTTGAAGTTATGGTCACCAAATTTTGAGAACCTATTCCGAGTTAATCGTGTATCGCTGCCAGTGCTACAGTACATTTTCAGCCACATCCAGCCCTCACGGAGTGGAGTCCATGTACTTGGTGTTTTGAAACTGCATAGAAAACAAATCAAATGTCATGGTGAAGGTTCAAAGGTTCTTTATATTCCCCTCATATAATTCTAACGCAACTTAAGTGGAGAAACGTCACTAAAACATTGCAGTATACTACACTTCTATGTGGGCAAGAAGCATTATTCTTCACTAATTCTAACCTTCTCATGTATTTGCCAACAATGTGTTCGAGCACTACACGATAAGAAGTGATAAATTTGACCTGCTCGAGATTAAAAGTTATATCGCAGCCATATACAAAAAGGCTGATATCTATGAGCACAGCATGCGAAGAGTCACCAATGTTTGTTCAAAACACAGAGTTGATTTGACCAATTCTACCGCATTGTGATTTTGCAAGGAAAAGAAGTAATTTGTTCTCTCTGTGGTAAGAAAACTAGCGTGGGTGGTGAGAAATGTGACATCAGATTTCCTAAGAATTATTTTTAATAATATCAGTTAAATGCGCTCCCTTAAAGAGTGCATTTGCCTAGCGTCCTATATGTGGGACGGCTGAAAATTGGCTGTTACAAAAATATTTTCTATTATTAAATGGCGGATGCCACAATATGAAGCCTGTACATGGCCTTATACAAAAAGAGGATGTGATTTAGATATAGCAAGAATTTCATGCACGTGCGATATTCTCAACCCGCCATCGCACATCGGGCCCAAGGACTCAGTCAAGCTTTGGCGTGCTTTTTTGGAATTTTCAGGGACAAGGACGGGCCTGGATGCCTCTTTGCATAGCCGACCTCGGGACCACTCTACCTCGAGGAAGAAGAGAGCACCGGTCCCCCTCCCCTCACACATAGAGCACCCCTTTTCTGCCGAAAGGCTTCGCCTATTAAACGCAGAAATAAAGATGTTTAAAAAGAAAGAAAGAACCCGTACCGAGGAACATGCACCCGATATATAACGAAGGTCGCAGAAGAGCAAGTGCTAGAACCATCCTTCAACGAATCGATTCTTACAGGGCACAAGCGTTGTTCGTCGACGACAGCGAAGACAGGTTTGCCATTTCGGCCATTGACGCGTGCGGAGCAGTTATCAGCGCAGTGTCAATCTACACTAAACACGCGCACGAGGTGGAGGAAACCACGATAGCCTTGGCTCTTCAAGTCGCAAAAGGCTCGACGACCATTTTATCCGACTCACGCAGGGCGATTATGACTTTCTCGTTCGCTCTAGTTTCTACCCACGCAGCCGGCATCGTGAACAGATCTTTTCGTATTACTACGTGCAAAGAAACTGGAGGTCATAGCATAGCGTGGTTCCCAGCCCACGTGAACGATATAACTAACCAAGCGAGTTGGAACCCTAACGAGCGAGCGAACTGCCTGGTGCGTGAATTCACGAACCGCGCCCGAAATAACCGTCCGGCTCTCCCACAGGATTGGGCCTTCAAAGATACTCTTACCATACATCACGAAATTACGTCGCATTACAGACAAAGCAGGAGCAAATTCCCTCCCCCGAGCCCGAAACTGAACATGAGTCAGGCTGTTACTTTCAGGCTCTTACATACGAGATCGTATCTCAAACCCAAAGCGCTTAGTTGGAAAGACCCCAACTTTCCGCATACGCGCTCCAAATGCGGTCACACATGCTGCTCCTTCCACCACATGCTCTGGCTGTGCGCGTACAACGCGAGCTTCGAACTCCTATACAAGTGCAAGTGGGACCCCTTGCTGAAGAGCTCGAAATTCACGCACCAACTACAGGCCATCCAAAGCGCCCCCAGATCATGTTCCTCAGGACACTTCAATAAAGTTCTTGCGAGTTTTCAATATATATGTGAAGTTACTTAACGTATAACGTTTTCCCCGTTATATCCTGCATCACTAGCCCCAGTTTGAGGGTCGGAATGTGCAGGCGTGCAAGAGCATAATAAACATGCGTTCAGTAACGCAGATGTTGACGTGATCTCGGGAGCAACCGACGAAGAGCAGCAATGCCCGTATTACTCAGTAAGAAGCACACGCAAAAAAAGGCTACTTTCCCATTCCTTCGTACTGTAATGCGGATTTACAAAAAAAAGCAACTACACACGCAAAAGGAAGCAGGGACGACTAGCAGGCTGTCATCGGTGCTTGCTTCTCTCTTCCGTGAACGCTGACAAAAAAAAAAAAACAGACCAGCTGGGCTGTAGAGCTTGACGGAAAGAATCTTGCTACAACGGGTCCCTATGTTGACTGTCCTGAAGAGTGGAAGGCGAACTAGAAGGCCGTAAGCGCGCACGTACACTGTCGGTCAGTCGTGGTGCTGAAGCTGTTCACGCACTGCAGGCAACATTCGCGTCGATGCACCAGCTTTTATGTTTTATGCAGCAGAGACCACACAATGGAGTGCTAGAGAGCTTTACGAGTGCTCGAGAGTTGGTGGCACCGTTCCTTGCATTTCACTATTACATTCAAATTTACTATGAAATACAAGGTTGTGAATCTTTGATACTAATCTAAAGGCGAATTTTTTTTACACTGCGAAATAGTTATACAAGTATATTTTTTCATACATTTACATGCAGCTCCGCTGCTTGCTTGCTCGGCACTTATTTATAGTAACAACGCGATTAGCACTCTTAGTACCTCTACGCAATTTTTAGTATCAATGTCTCTAACCTCTTTAACTCGAACTTGGTTCACTGGGTATCTGCCTGAATGCACAATTTGGGAATGGAACCGGATATAGTGAGTGTCCTTTCACTATAGTCGTGACACTATGGAGACGAGGTTACAGCAGCGCATGCACAACCAGACAGAGGACCTCTCTGTCTGATTTCATGGTGCGGTGCAAAAGCGCTGGAGTCATTTGTGGGGTCTTGGGGTTCGAATCGTGTCCCCGGCATTTTTTTTTGCGTTGCTGCGTTATTATTTTCCACGTTTGACTTCCTCAGTATTTGTTCTGTTGTCCTATGCTTCACCACCAGGCCTGACGCGGAGGGCTACTGCCGAGGGGAGCAAAGCGACCCAGTGCGTAGCCCAGGCCTATGGAAGGTGGGGGCCTTAGGTAGATGCCGCTTTGGCGACCGCAGACCAATAAATAATGACGCGTTGTTACGTTGCCCCCGTGCGCTTCAATGAGGCGGGTCCTAATCACTGACTCGCGAAACTCTATGCGCATAACCTGGGATGATATAAAAAGGGGGCCCCTCACTTTAGCCCCCTAAATGGGCTATAGTGACAAGGCGTCGCAACAGTGCATAATGTATTTGGACGAGCCTCCTCACAAGAGTGAGTGTCATTGGGAATAGACAACTTGCGACATTGAGTGCATGCATCTGGGTATGTGACGCTGGTTCACTGGGTATATGCAACTGGGTGTGTACTGCACTGTAACGAAAAAGTTCAGGGAGGAGCCCTGCCATCCCATGGGCTCCATCAAGCTTTTAAATAATACATCTGCACTTGTAGATATCACAACTCAGTCGTTGTATTTTTTACGTTTAACATTATCATAATCAAAATCCTCACCACGTAATGATTACGTGTAAACATATCATCATTATTCACATACTTATCATAAAAAATGTTCCTATTTCAAATAACGTCGCAATATTCTCCAAAGAACGGATAAGCGGTCATCTCTCTTTACGTCTTCGTATAAAAAACGTTTGGTTTCATTTTAAAATACATTTTCATCTCACCACCCCATTCCTGGCCGATCGCTCCCTGTGGGTATGCGCCACAGATCCTATAAGGTCATTCTAATCATCATCATCCTCTTGTGAGACACCTTCGGTAAATCACAAGGGTCTACATCTACGTCTACCGTCGCCGGCAGCCTCTGGTTGCCACTGCTGTGCCATCCTGGCAAGGGCTACCCATCGACGATCGCACATGGGCAACAGGTCACCAGACGTGAAATATGCGGAGCCGTTTGGCGGACCTTCGTTTCCAGGCGTGCTCCAACAAGGCGAGCAGATGAGCCGAGATGAGCCGCCTCCAAAAAACGGTGCACCACTCGGTGAGTCAGCCCTACTGGGTTCCCCGAGCAGCGGACTGCTACGGATCTTTTCTCGCATACACGATCAGTTCCGGTCACGTTGGGAGTTCAATCAGAGTGGAAGGCGAAGCGCCTACGCCGTGGTCCTTGCATGCATCAACAAGGTGGCATCATGGATTCATGCGCTGTGGCTAGCGAGGAAGACAGCTGCTGATGAGCCCGACGTGCGCTACTATTACAACGCACTGTGCTCCGACGAGGAGTGGTCCACCTCCGTGACTGCTGCCGAGCTGTCGCTAGACGACAGCAGTGCCTCTAAGGGCGCACCACTCTGAGTTGTTTGACCTCCTGTACTGCAGCCTCTCATCCGTCTTATTCTGTGTATATCTTTCCTTGGTCAATACGATGACAAAACTGAAGACCACATAACTTGAAATCCGCATAGCACATTTATGTCTTCAATCGCGAAAATACAGACCCTGTCATGAGCTCATTTTCAGCTGTGTTTGTGTGCCCAGTTTACCTCCTATCTGAGCGAGTCAGTACATCTGCGTTATTATTAGAGCGCGCACTAAAAATACGAGCACTGACTCACGATTTAAAGTTTATTGCGTTCAAACAGCCATATAAATAGGAAAACTCACACATGCGTACATCCGCGCACCATACATTCCCTCAACCAAAAGCGAAAGAAGAAAGGCGAGCGCTAAAGCAAGAAGTCCGCTAATTTTAACGATGAGATGCACAGAGGCCTACCTAAGCAATAAATATGGTGACAGGTGTGTAAGCCAGGAACAACACAACACAACGAGGAAAAACGTTTTTAGGAGCATCTAATCGTTAAAATTATTCGACTTCTTGCTCTAGCGCTAGCCTTTCTAGTTTCGCTTTTGGCCGAGGGAATGTATGTTGCGCGGAGGTACACATGTGTGAGTTTTCCTATTTATGTCCCTGTTTGAATACACAAAAAATTTAGCCGTAAGTTAGCACTCGTGTTTTATGTCTGTTCTTCGTCCATGTTTTTAATACCCGCTATAGGTGATAATAACGCTATTTACGTCGCCCTACTTTTAACTTCTACATGATAAATAGGTCTTACACTTTTGTTACGGCATAGACCGACGTTAAAGCACCTTTCGAGGTGGTGCAGCTGCTCATGAAATTTTTTCTTGCGCGCTCCATTTCTTGCTTTCCCACAATTCATCACTTCTTTATGCCGTACAAATTCACAATTAGATTTTTCTTTTTTGAGACGCAGCGCAGTGCTCACAGTGAAACCTTCCTTTAGCCACCACGCGAGACACTCGCCATGAAGCAACCTTATAACCTACAGGAAACTAGTTTATTCGTGAGCCGACACGGTCACTTCTTAGCTCGCTGAGCGGACGGAATGTAATCAGTGAAGGCAGCGACGGAATTGTTTGTAGTCGTCTCTTCGCATTGCCCGTAACTCTGTTATAGAAATGAGAACGGCACACCGGGGAGTGGAATGTGAGTGCTGAGACAGCGGACAGATTGGCACCACAACCGCAAGTACTTTTACCTGTGTATTGATTGCTGACGTTGATAGTTTTGATCAATGTTATGAAACAAGAATGACATTACTTCACGATGAGCTTGAGTCCGTTTCATTGAAACCAATCATCTCCCGCTAGCTGGGTTGAATCGCGAGACACGGCATATATGCATACGTTCTCTTGTTGTTTTTTAATTTTACTCTGCACTAACAGTACCGACCAACAACGCCTGCACTTGCAGCTGTAACATCCTATTAGGAACAATAAATGATACTAAGTTTGGCTTGCGCTGTGTGTTGCTTAGTTTTGACCGTGACGTGGAACAAAGTTGGACAATCCTATGACGGCCTGCAAATAGAAGAAGTTGAATCAAAACAAGGGGCAGTGGGAGAAAAGTAAATAAAGAAGTGCGATAGAACAAAGCGGAGGATGTGCTGTGAAGTTGCTAAGTGCAGTTTTATTACATATTTTGGCGCAGTCGGCTTTATACGATCCATGATGTGGGTAACCTTTTTCGTCCAGCCAGCGAAAGACAGCCTCGTCTTCACGAAGTACGTGCTCCCTGCAGACCCGTCGGTCGATCTTCCCGTCGACGTGACGACGCGTGAGCCGGTGTCTATCGTTCTGCAGAAGGTATCAATGTCTTTAAACGAACTTTTAGAAAAAGGGCCCGTGAAGGTAAATCTTCAGGTCTCCCTTTTCAACCGTCTTGTGCTATCGCAAGTAAAGAAGTCAGTCGCATCGGAACCAAGTTACCATTCATATGTCTCCCTTATGCTTCAGGCATTTCAACTTCAACAAAAGCTAGTTTCACAGCAGAATGAATTGATTCAGACTCTTGTCTGGGCTCCGAGTCCCAGAGAAAGCGTTCCTACAGAGGTTGTGGAACCTGAACCCTTTGATGGTTTGTCGGTAAATCCTGAAGCTTGGAGGATTATGTTCTCTGAATACGTCACTCGACAATATGGCTGGGACACAGATGAAAGGAGAGTGAAGCATGTGCTCCCTTTTCTAATTGGCATCGCAAGAAAATGGTACGAGCTGCGTATCACAGGACATCAATGTGCTGCACGGAGCGCGTGGAAGGAGAGCTTCATCTCGTCATTCTGTGGCAGCCTGCTTGAACGATGGGAACAAGCTATATTTTATTCCTACAGGTCTGGAGAAGTGCTCAAGCATTTCTTCGAAAAGCGTCGACTACTTCAATTTCCTTGGCCGGACCTTCCCTTAAAATGTGTTATAACGCTCACAATACATGTCCTACCTCGGGAATCGCAACGACAAATTTAAGCTGCAGCACCAAAAACTATGGAGGCTTTGCTGGAGTCACTTCAAGAGATCGCCTGCTGTTGGATGAAGAGGACGACAAAACCATGTTGGGATGTCCAAGGAGCAGAAGCATAGAGAAACAGAGTTTCGTGAACGGTTACCGAAAAATGGTACCAAGAGGGAAGTCACCTTAGGTTGGTGCATACCGCGGAAAAAGAGTCGCTGCCTGAGGAACACAGTTTGCCCAGATTGAAAAAAAAAAACTAATAAATGAGGGTTCTCACTCTGACCCTTTGACAAAAAACGAGAGTGTTTGTTTGATTTCTGCGATGTTGTTACATATATAAATTGAGCTTAATGGAAAACGTACACGAGCCCTTATAGACAGTGGAGCTTCTGCATCCATTTTTAAGAAAAGCAACGCAAACCCACAAGATGTATTCCCAGAGAGATCAGTTCTTGTGCGTGGGTATGATGGAATCAAGAGAGAGTATTGTGAGTGGGCTTGCCTGAAAGTAAAGTGCCAATCTAAAGAGGCAGAAGTGGTTGCACTAGTTTCAGACATGGTTGAGTACGACTTTCTCCTATCTTGTCCGGACATGAAGTTGTTGAAAGTGAATATTTATTGGGAGCATACGGTGTCTATTGATCAAGAGGCTGACCAAACAGAGTCGGCACAAGAAGAAGGCCACCTACGAATGCTGAAGAAAAACAATGTATTTTTTCTACTCTACCCCGAACTGGTATGCTTGGGAGGGTATCCAAGTTCGAAGTTCCATTTCACCCGTCTGACAAAGCAGTTGTGAGAAAAAGTCCACACTACTACACGAGAAAAAAGAAGTCGTGGCTAAAAGAAGAGCTACAAAAGATGTTAGATGCTAATGTAATTCGCCCGTTGGTGTCTTCCTTTGCTTCACCTATCACCCTTGCCCAAAGCAAGACGGCAGCTGACGGTTATGTACGGATTACAGAACAGTAAATAACCAGACCCTGTTGATGCCTTTTCAAATAACGAGGATTGACACCATCATTGATGAAACCGGAGGTTGTACCAGCTTTTCTTGCAGGCATGTGCAAGGGCTTCTGGCAGGTGCCACTGAAAGAAGACACCAAGCAATACCCCGCATTTAACGACTTCATTTGGCGTAAACAAATACAACCGCCTTCATAGAAAAAACTCCCTAGTTGGTTTCAAGAGAAGATGAACACAATTTTGAATCCCTACATTGGATGCTTCTGCACTGTCTATGTGAATGACATTATCATATTCTCTAAAATTGAAAAGTTACATGAAGGACAGCTGGTTCATATTCTAGCAGAATTATTTGATGCTAAGCTAAAAGTTATTTCAAAAACAGTGAGTTCTTCAAAACTAAGGTGACATTTCTTGGCAGAGTTTTAGATGGAACATCGAAGAACACGAAAGAAGAATCGGTGGCTCGTATAGCAGAACTGGTAAAGCCATACGATGTACACTCACCTCGCGTGTTTCTAGACCTTGGCAAGCCATTTCACAGGATTCATTCAAGATTATGCTCTCAAAAGTCGCTCTCTGACGAGACTGACTCAGAGGGATGTTCCCTTTGTTGGACAGGAGAATATGATGACGACTACCGAGAATTGGTGCGAGTGATTTCTTCTGATCCTGTGTTGTGCTTACCAGACTTTGCCCTTCGTATCGAATAACGATGCATCCCACTATAGCACGGGAGCAGTCTCGTGTCAGAGAGACTCATCACGACAACCAAACTAACAGCTTCGTGTAGTTGGATACTACAGCTACACATTCAACAAAACTGAATTGAACTATACCACGACAGAAAAAAAAGCTCTCACTATTTTAAAAGCCGTTTGCTACTTGCGTTCATATCTGGAAAGTGCAAAGTTCAAGCGGTACACAGACCATGAAGCACTAACGTACATATTAAAGATGGCCGAACTGAAAGGAATGATAGCTCGTTCGGTGGGTGAACTTTAGCAATTTGATTTTGAAGTGGCTCATCGCGCGGGAGCTTCTATGAAAGGCGCGGATGCAATGTAGCGATTAGCTATTACGCTTTCAGATAATCATGAAGAGGCAATTGTTACAAGAATATCGGAAGGAACCGAGGTTTTGCAACCTACCAAAAATGGGCAAGTTGCCGTTCCTACTTCCTTTGTCCCAAAAATAATGGAACTATATTATGATAGCCCCGAATCAGGATACCATGAGGGCTCTTGGATAGCCTATATATATATATACATGAAATTAACAAAAATGTTCTCATGGCCTCGTATAAAGCAAGAAACCAAAGACTATGTATTATGATGTCATAAATGCCAGATTAACAAAGTAAAATTTAAGTAATTGGGGCAAGAAATGGTTATACAACTATATGCTAACACGGCATTTGAGGTTATTCATCTAGACTTTGCAGAACTACGAAAAAAGCCAGGAAGAGTTGAGAAGACACAAGCCTTCATGTTGTGCATCGATGAGTGCACCAGGATAATTGCAGCAAGACCTGGTAAAGGGGATTCTAGCTGCGTAATTTTCTTTTCGAACAGCTAAATATTTGACAATGTAAAAGTAATTGTCTCCGACAGTGGACCCGCTTTCCGAAATCGGCGGCTACAGGAATGGGCTGAAAAGCGTAACATCAAGTTACGGTTCACTGTGCCCTATCGTCCCGCAGCAAATGGGCTAGCTGAAAGTGCTACCAGGGACATCAAACAGTACATTACCTTGTACCAAACAGTTCCAGGTGGTTGGATAGGTTGTCTAGAAGCGGCAGCAGCTCACTACAAGCGCTCGTATACAACTGGACTGGGATGTACTCCTCTATTCGCTACAACTGGGAGACCACCTTATCTGCGAGCGGACACAAGCCTCGGCATTGACAAGAACATAAATCTCCCAGAAGCAGCAGCAACTGATGATAATAGATCAAGGTATCGCGAATGAATGAAGAGAAATTTTAACAAGAAGCAAAATACTATGTTACCAACACGCGACGTCGGCGACTTCGTACTGGTAAAAAGAAGGCCAAGCCTGAACACGGCCTATAACGGACCATTTCGTTTGATCAAGACGGCAAGTCAACAAGTACACTTAAAGACCATATGGTACATTGGTCCAATGACATCATGGAATCCGCTGCTGTTGAGAATATACTCAAGTATCCTTCTAGATGGGATGCAAACAATGCTGGGAAGAATGAAGCAATCCTATGACGGCCTGCAAATAGAAGTTGAAACAAGACTACCGGCAGGGGGAGAACATAAAATAAAGAAATGCGATGAACAAAATGGAGTCTGTGTTGTGAAGCAGCTAAGTGCAGTTTTATTACAAAAGCTAAAAAATTCGGCAGAGACACTTAAGACCGTTTACGTTTGCAAATGCGAAAGCATTATAGTCTTTTATTGAAACTTCAAACGCTCATTTTTTACACTCGTCACATGGCGCCACCTCGGCTCCATTGGCAGCACCGTCCCGTGCCCAATGACACATGCACTAGGCCAAACCTATAGCAAGTCAGGTGGCTGCGACGTTATGTGTACAATGACGCACGCACTAGGCAAATCTTAAGTGAAACAGAACTGTGGAGCCATCATGGCGTCGGGGAAGCGTGCAACATTATTCGCGTCATGAATGCAGTATTATTACACATGATTCGACGACAACATAGACAACGGACAGAATCAGCGAGAACATTTGACGAAGTTGCGATACGGGAAGGAGCGTTTTGCGCTGAACTTCAACGTTATAACATTCGTTTGCCGGTGATAAAGAATCACCAGAAAAATATAATAATGTACGCGAACCGATGTATGCAAACGAGTGCGGCATGAATTTAAAACTTGTGAGCAGTACGCTTTCTGCAAGAAAGCTTGCTACAAATGACGCCACCTAACATTGTCTCAGTCAGACTTGATAGGGCACATGCTCAAGCATGTTTGCTTTCTTTCGAGTAAAGAAATTTAGGGTAGGGTCGCTGGCAAAGACCACGCTTCCTTCTGGACTGGTTCAAATTTGGGTATTAACTATCCCACGCCGAAAAATTTAAGGCAACTCAAAGTTCACTTTACAGATCGGACAGGGTATCATGTATTTATGAGTTACGTGGTAGCTCATTAGAGGCAAATAGAGCATCAGATTTCTGTGGAATATTGTTGCACCTGTTTGCTTCATTTCACATAGAAAGATAACTTTGAGACCGACTGAATAGAGTTATTGATATGACGTCTTGCGGCATACGTCGAATTTACGGCCTTCAGCAAGCAGTCGGGTTGATTTTGCTTTAAGACATTATCCTTGCCACAAAATAGGAGCCTGAAGGTATTTGCGTGGCTGTTGATTCTGTACAGAAATAATCGTTTCGGGCGCCAGCCTTTTGCTTGCGGACAAGGGACATGTCTCATGGTTACAAAAAACCTGCTGCACCCACATAGGCGCAACATAGGCCCTGCGAGAGATAGCGCTTTCAAAGGGAAAATATGTAAGATCCACGCGGAACTTGGCCGTTACAGACGGAAATTTACTTGGAGCACGTCTACTATATGGCCTAAGAACAACTTTCGGTATATCGAGTATATATATATATATATATATATATATATATATATATATATATATATATATATATATATATATATATATATATATATATATACGTATGTGTGTATGTGTGTATGTATGTATGTATGTATGTCTGAATTTACTTAACGGATAGCGCTTTACCCGTTATATCCTGCATCAGTAACTCTAGTTTGAGGGTCAGAATGTGCAGGCGTGCAAGAGCATAATAAACATGCACTCAGTAACGCAGATGCTGACGTGATCTCGGGAGCAACCGACGAAGCGCAGCAATGTCCATAGTTTCTTCAGTAAGAAACACACACAAAAAAGACAGCTTTCCCATTCCTTCGTACTGTAATACGGAATGACAAAAAGAAAAGAAAGAAGCCACAGACGCAAAAGGAAGCAGGGACGACTAGCAGGCTGTCGTCGGTACTTGCTTCTCTCTTCCCTGAACGCTGACAACAACAACAACAACAAAAAAAAACGGAACGAAGTGGGCTGTAGGGACTCAGGGAAAGGTTCTTGCTACAACGGGCCCCTATGTTGACTGCCTTGAAGAGTGGAAGGTGAACTAGCACGCCGTAAGCGCGCACGTACACTGTCGGTCAGTCGTGGTGCCGAAGCTGTGCACGTACTGCAAGCAACATTCGCGTCGACGGACCGGCTTTTACGTTTTATGCAGCAGAGACAACACAATGGAGTGCTAGAGAGCATCACGAGTGCTCGAGAGGCCCGTTGCCTGGTGGCACCGTTCCTTGCATGAACGCAGGAGTCCAAGCGAGCGTGTTTTGTCGTAGGCACCACACCTCTCAAAAATACATAGCGCAATGTCACAAGAACATCTGATTGCTATCTTGAAGAGCTAGGATGTGCTACCTGCATATGTTGCAAAGGTTTACTTTCTACCGGGCAGCACTGTACTCGCATTTGTTATGTGTAAACACGAGGGCCAGGAGTTCCTGATGGACCGTTATTTACTGTTTCCGTTGTTGCTTAATGATTTTGCTGCTGAGACACAACATTTCTTTATCCCTTCATTTTTTTACTGTAGCTCCCGTTTACTTGATCGGACAGACGGTAATATGCCTTGTCCGCCTCGCGCGCCAAGAAAACTGAAGCTGCTGCGGTGACGGAGCAGAATAGTTTCTTTCTGATGTTGCCGCGGTCACCACACTACTTGAGGCATTGTTCGTCGCCAGATAAGCTGTCTAGGTTGTTTTTTTTGGGGGGGACAACGACACCACAGCGCTTGTGTCGTCTTCTCGTCTCTTCTCTCGTGTACATTTTGCGCTGTTAATACCAGGATGGAAAACCAACAAGCCCAAGCTGCTATCCGAGGTAGTTTCGCTAGTGAGGTACAATTATCCCGGCTTCAACAACCCCGCTTCATTGACGAAAAGCTTAGCTGCGTAACGTCGGTCGGAACAGCAGCTTAAAGCGGCGCTTCGTTAGATTTTTCATTCAAAGCCCATTGACAAGATTTGTTGATTCCCTATTGCTGACGTGGTCAAAAAAAATAAATTCTCAGGTTTTACGCGCCAAAACCACGAGTCGATAATGAGACACGCTGTGGTGGAGGGTTCCAGAAATTTGAACTACCTGGGGTTTTTTAACGTGCACCTAAATCGAAGCACACAGGTGATTTCGAACTTCCCTACCATCGAAATGCCGCCGCCGTGTCCAGGATTCGGTACCACGACTTCGTGCTTAGCAGCGCAATACATTAGCCACTAAGCAACCACGGCGGCTACACTGCTGAGAAGAACTTCAGTTTGGCCTAGTTGGTGTTTACTGCATATCATATTACCACAACTAAAGGCAGGGACAGCGGAAGAGAACGCATAACACCGCCCGTGTTGTTTATGTGTTCTCTTCCGCTGTCCCAGTCTTTAGTTGGGGTCAGTGTGATATACGCTGCTGACGTGGCTTTAATATTAAGGTCGTCTGTCTATCACCATCTTCCACTTCAGTTTTGCAGGAACTATAAATGAGAGCTATACAGATGCCAAGAGCACAATTTGCTTAAGGACAAATTGACGGCATGGAGTCGGGAGAAAGAGAGAGAGAGAAGAGAAGAGAGAAAGAGGAAAGGCAGGGAGGTCAACAAGACGCGCGTCCACTTTGCTGCCTTACACAAGGAGAAGGGCAGTGAAAGGTAAAAAGCGAGAAACAAACGAGAAAGCACTTAGGGTGCCGCATCATACGAAAGTGCACGTTGGCACCAGCGTGGTCACCGAACATTGTAGAGGTCGCTGTCTAAGCTTGAGGTACCGGTACTTAACACAGGGTGGTACCGCAGGAGGAGCATGTCGGCAGCGGTAAAATGAGTTAATTACGAAGACTCGCTGTTGTCTTAGGTCCCTATAGTTGTGAGAAGTTTGTCGCTTTCCGGAAACCCGGACTCTCCTACACCACCAATCTTTTGTGATGGTATATGGTCGCACTTCCGGTCTCCTGTGATAGACGGGCTTTTGTTCAAACTCGCTGTTGTATAATATATTTAGGAAGAACAGTGCATCATCCGAGCCTGCTTCAATTACTATATGTTAGTTAAAGCTATCTTGAAGTTTGAATTGAATTGCAACACAGAGCCAACAAAACGTAAAATATATCTCAGATGAGGTAAAAAAGAACTTCACAAAATTCTTTCTAACAATAGTTTATTACAAGTAGGGCATCTCCCGCAGTCGATATACACTGGTATCGCCTTAAAAGCTATACAAAGTGCCTGTAGTAACGCATTATAGCCGTCTTTCAGATGTGGCTACAACCCTATTTCAGTGTGAGTACGTGAATGCGCACTGATCGACGGAGTAAATTGATATTACACTCAGTTATACAAAAGCCAATGCATTTAAGGATTTACAAAAACACTGGGCCCGCACATCAAATACCTCTGCCCACACCTCCACTTAATACGTCATGCCCTGAGGATTTCGAGGTCAGTGATTTCCGCAAGCGAAACTAAAACTTATCTGCTTTATCACTCCGTAAAATAAATACATATTAGTTTTGCAGAAGTATAGTTGCAACGCTTGCCAGGCGTACAATAACGTTGTTTGGACGAGTAAATTACGCACGCGCGTTTTTAGTCCTTTGAAGCCGTTTAAACCGTGTTGCAAATGCACCTTGTGACTGTCACTATTACAGTTCCCGTTTTTTTGTGTTCAGCTGCACTAAACAGCACTGTTTCGCACAATTACCCATTAGCGTTGATCGAGGTGCTGGTAGTGCACGTCTTTTTCCGTCGCGGAAACATAGTAATTACACCGTTTCCCATTACGTTTGTCTCACCATCAGCTTTTTTTCTCTTGGATTCTATTGCATGACGCGTCCAACAAAATTAAACGGTACTGAATGTCCTCTCAAACAGCTCACTTGAACTTGGCAGTACACATTGATTTCACGTGAGTACTTTGTCCACTTTCTCTTTCTTCTTCTTTCTGTTAAAAGAGGAAGAAAGCTTTTCTTTCTTTCTCTTATAATTTATTAATGGACAAACGCCACCTTCTTTTTATTACGGTATATCACCATTTAGCAGTGCATGTAAACCTGCGCCTGAAAGAATTCTTTGAGTGGTATACACGCGTGGTACGACTGGTCCTGTACACATAACTCGCCCTTAGTAATACTGACTACTGTTTTGCACATAGCCATAGCCGTGCATCTTGTGACTACTAAAACAGAGGGCCGAGAATTGGAATTAGCAGGAAATACTCAGGGCCGCTCAGTTTGGTTCAAAAAGCGATAAAATGTATGAGCCAAATGTTAAGACATAGGAGGGTGATAATGCAGATTAGAAAGAAAATGCAGGTATACACACATACTGTATACATACACACAGTTTATAACTTTGTTGATATTAATAGGAATAAGGGCATATGAGCAAGCCATATAATGCGTAGAACAGATAACCTCTAGCCCATTAAAGTAAAAAAGAAATTACTCTCCATATGGGAGGGAGAAGCAGCCGATGGTGTATTTGACGTAGGGACGAGATTAGAAAGTTTGCAGACATAGGGTGTTGTTATACTCACGCAGGGCATAGTTAATGCCGTTCTTCTGGGAGAGAATTCGTTCCTTTAATAGTATTGAAGAGCATGGGGATAATATTCATATATATTAGGCGCTCACATAGCATGGTGCGTTCAATAGTACATTGCACCTATCAATCATTTAGTTAACTAAGATACCATTGATTGAAAATATTAAATTAGGCAGTCTAGAGATGCGCTCGTGTGAAGGCAATAGGGTTTAATTAATATCGACCTCTTGTGCTATGCAATTGCAATAACAAATTTATGGAAAGGATGGTGGCGCTTAGCCTCGACAGGCAGGTGGAAACGAGGAATGTCTATCCTCGACAGATGACAGTGTTCGGGAAAGACCACAGCAGAATCGTTTGCGCCATCGCCCTTGTTTTGCCAAGCGCAACAAAGCTGCATGCGAAGACGCTAGAAGCTGCCTTTGCTTCAATATTTACTATCTACTACTTCATTATAATACTAATCGCTCGTTAGGTTATTTACGTCGCACCTTTTCAATGACGCCGTCGTCTCTTAAACTAACATTATATAAAACTGTTGTAAGGTCAAAACTTGAATGTTCACCTGCTTTATGGGATCCTAGTCAAGATTGTCCTTTTTATGAATTAGAATCGGAGAAAAACCGTAGTGCGCATTTGATTTTGTCATATGAGTCCCGCTTGTTCAGTGTATCATCGATGAAACTAATTTTTCCAGCTTCCCAACGTCTCTTTGCGCTGCCAAATGTCTCGTTTATCAATGTTCCAGAAGCTTTTGACTTAATGCACGTCTGAAAAATTGAACTTCTCAGTGAGACATCTTATCTTCCATGTTGTACTATGCAACGCCATGAAGTTGACGACCTTTTGTCGCATTAATTTGTATTCTCATTCATCAATCCCGCAGACATCCAAAGAATAGAATCACCTGCCTATCTCCATCGTCACTATTCTCAATGTCTCCTCATGTAAATCGGCCGTTAAACGTCATTGCATTTACCAACCGCGTATGTCATGTGCTTGTTTTTTTTTACTACTCTTCTGTAACGACTTCGTGAATTGAAGGTATTGAAATAAATAAATTCGTAGTTGATCGCATACAGCGCTCCCGCACTGTTGCTTTTTCTCTCCATTTTTGTTTAAGCATGAAATGATTTTAATTCCCGTTGTCTGCCACAGCCGTTATCCGGGCACTCAAACGAGATCAGGTCAAGTTAAAAAAAAATAAAATGAGGTTCCCCCCACCTTTTGTACAGGACCGCATTACATAGGCTAGATACTCCCAAACAGGTTACAAAAAATATTGCTTCCGAGTTTTTCCTAATGTTTGTTCACAATATCGCATGAGCTGTGACTACTAGTACGTGGAAGTTTTATTCATCATTCCCAATAGCAACGTTCAAAAGGCAGATACAGGGCAACACACACTTTAATTCTGGGAAATGGAATTTGCTGCGGATCTACTGCGCTCGCGGAGCTGCGGCGTGGCGTGACACCGGAAGCGTCTGATGCGCTGCTTTGCCCAAGGAAGTTTAAAAAGATAGATAGTGACCTAAAGAAAGAAAAGACGCTTCATTCTGCAACCCGTGAGGGAGCATGGCGAAGCATCGTCAGGGGAGAGGGACTGGGAAGTGAAAGATGAAAGAGAAAGAGGGAGGATGTAGCCTGATAGACAGCACTATGCGCGACAGATGGCAGTCCTCAGTAAAGTGGCCAGTGTTGTTGCGGGCGCTCACAGGGCGTCTATTCCAGTAGAATTGATAAACTCCAGCAGGCTTCAAAGCGCAGGGAGCCGCGTACACACCGGGAATAGCAGGTCAGTCTCTGTGGCCACTGGACGGCCTTGGTGTATGTAAGGCTCATCAATATAAGGCGTTCCTGCTCCAAGGATGGAAAGGCACAGAGAAGGTGCTCCAGAGTCTCGGGAACCCGCAACTCTCGCACGCAGTTGACATGGAGCGGCCCTTGGCGTACAGCCAGGCCGCAGTCCAGGTGCAGCCGGTCCGCAAGTGCATAGCGTGTAACGGTCTCTTCTAGAGAGGCCGTTGTCTGGAAGCGGCTTGGAGACCCTGCCACTAGCCACTCAGGGGTCCGGGTGAATGGAGGTGAGCAGGCACCGTAGCATGAGCAGGCGCCTCTGTAGTGCCGCAACTGCATGAAACTGG
Source organism: Dermacentor variabilis (assembly GCF_050947875.1). Classification (NCBI taxonomy): domain Eukaryota; kingdom Metazoa; phylum Arthropoda; class Arachnida; order Ixodida; family Ixodidae; genus Dermacentor; species Dermacentor variabilis. The sequence continues at coordinate 67,039,105 of NC_134571.1, read as the reverse complement.
GACACGTGAGCAACGTCTGTGAGAACGAAACAGTGACAGTGTTTCCCCGCTGCACTGAGCCACATGCCACGGATAAATGTGCAGCCACTGTCATGAAACGTCCAGACTGCCACGAATCTCAGTAGGCTTCATCAAAGGACTGCCCAAAAATTAAGAAAGAAATCGCTATCTTAAAAGAAGTGGCAAGAGATCATTCCTCTCATCGAGAAGAGGCCGCTAAAATTAAGAAGCGACGCTCCCGTCGCCGACGTTCTTCAAGGAAAGCTGCGTCGGGGATGCGTCTGCGAGGTCCACTCTAACCTCCTCCACTGCCACCTAGGTCACACACATCAGGAAGGTCAACAAAGGACAAGGGCACTGAGAATAATATGGACACCGGAGCCTGGCCTGCGTTGCCAAAACCATCATCATCAAGCTATCTCTAAAGGGCATGAAATTATATTTCAGTGGCTACCTGGACATACCGGCATTGCTGGTATGACCTCTCCGACAAAGCCGTCCGGTCTGCCTACCTGGAAGCCCGACTAGTTCAAATCCACTTATCCAGAAGCGACGCTACAAGAAAGCTTCATATCGTGGCTAAAGCTATGACACAAAAATATCGGTACCTCTTTTCCCAACCTCCCGGAGTGTCATCTTCATAGGCTGGATCCATTCTTAAAGCTACAACTGCCATCAAAAGTTTCCCGCTCTGAGGCGACGGCATTGTGCCGCCTCTGTCTTGGAGTGGCACTTACAAAGGCCTACTCGGTCCACATTGAAAAAGGAATACGCCAATGTGCGACTCTTGTGGAACCACAGAAACGACTGAACATCACGATACTATGTATCTGTGCCCAATACAATGTTGAGCGTAAAGCTCTACGGACAGGATTGAACCAGCTGGACTCTATAGACCATTTTCGGCAATGAAGGTCCTTGGACCATGGCCGGACGTGTCGACGTCACAGAAAGCCACGGAAGCGCTGTTGAAATACCCCAAGTCGACAGGTCTTAGCAACCTTGTGTAGACTCGGTGCGAACCTTAATATGTCTCTCTATCTCCTCTCTCTCTTTCTCTTCATCCCCATACCCCTTCCCCCAATGCAGGGTAGCAAACTCGACGTGCGCCTCGTTAACCTTCCTGTCTTTGCTGTCTTCTATTTCTCTCTCGCTCTCTCTCTCACTGGAAGTACTATGGATAAGGAGATAATTTTTTTGCTTATTCGGAGTGTTCTCAAACAGTTGCGAGATGGTGCTTATTCACATAGTAACATAAACAGATTACACTTCAGCTACTCTACATCGTCTTCAGATGAATGCGCTTTTGCCTATTGCCGCATAGAGTTCTCAGCTCTTAGCTGTAAATCGGTGTACAGACGAGTATAACGGATATTTTAATCAGACGGGAAAATATTATTATAGTCGTGCTTTCAGGAACCTATTCACCCATCGAAGTTGCTTAGTGGCTACGGCGTTGGGCTGCTAGGCACGAGTTTACGGGATTGGATCCTGGCCACGGCGGCCGCATTTTGATGGGGGCGAAATGCGGAACACCCATGTACTTAGATTTAGGTGCGCGTTAAAGAACACCAGGTTGTCAGGATTTCCGGAGTCCCCCACAAAGGCATGCCTCATAATCAGATCGTGGTTTTGGAACGTGAAGCTCCGTAATTTAATTTAATTTAATTTAATTTATTAGAGCCTATTGCTAAACGTTTAACGACAGCAATAGACGGATATTATTTGTGACATAGGCTTCATTAGCAAATCTACCTATACCTCTAATTAGTGCTTTATCTGCCCGCCAGCTGGCTCCAACTTACTACTGCCGTAGCTTATTTCACATGCGGCTACTAACATTAATTAGGTTCCAAAAGAGAAGTTTACTAACTTACGTACGGCGACCACCAAACGGTTGTCTCAGAAATGAAGGAATTATAGTAGGGCGGAAGGTAGCCAGGGCATATATTTTACATCGAAGCTACATGCCTTTACCGTCCAAGGAAATTTGCGTGTCATTGTGGTAAGGACAAAAAAAAAGAAACTCCCCATACGTGGGCCGATCCCGGAGATAGTGCAATGCAGGGCCCATCCGTGGGAGAGGTGAAGCTGGCGTTAAGCACTCCCCATACGCAGGCCGATTCCGAAGATAGTGCAATACTGGGCCGACCCGCGGCAGAGGTGAAGCAGGCGTTTAGCACTCCCATACGTGGGCCGATCTCAGGATAGTACAATGCCGGGCCGACCCGCGGTGAAGAGAACCAGGCGCTAAGCACTCCCCATAAGGGGGCCGATACCGAAAATAGTGCAATACTGGGCCGACCCGCGGCGGAGGTGACGCAGCCGTTTAGCACTCCCTATACGTGGGCAGATGCCAAGATGGTGCAATGCCGAGCGGACCCGCGCTGTAGGTGAACCAGTCGTTAAGCCCTACCCATACGGGGCCCGATCCCGAAGGTAGTGAAATACTGGGCCGACCCGCGGCGGAGCTGAAGCAGGCGTTTAGCACTCCCCATACGTGAGCCGGTCCCAAGATAGTGCAATGCCGGGCCGTCCCGCGATGGAAGTGAACCAGGCGTTAAGCATTCCCCATACGTGAGCCGATCCCGAAGGTAGTGCAATACCGGCCCGACCCGCGGCAGAGGTCAATCAGGCGTTAAGCACTCCCCATACGTGGGATGATACCGAAGATATTAAAATGCCGGGCCGACCCACGGCGGAGGTGCAGTTAGCCATTAAGGGGCCCACATACACATCTTAGCTGGTCATCTTTGTTCACAGAGTAGAAGGGCACTGAGATCTTTAGAGAGAAGCTCTCAGGCGCTTGTTCCTGCGTTGAGCGTGGGCGTCCCTCAGGCTCCTCGGCATAACCGAACGAAGGAACACAGCGAAGAATGAAAGAGCGAACGCGGAGCGCAGCGAAGGATGAAAGACGGGGACAGCGAAGAAAGCGCGAGGACGAAAGCGGAGGAAAAGGGCGCAGAGGAACGATGAGGTGGAACGTCGATGAAGACGGCACGGCGAAAGCGTGAGGAGAAAAGCGTAGTGCTGCGCAAGGCGTTTTCTGCGATGACGATCGCTGCGAGGAGGCGCTAGAGTAGCGTGCGTCGTTGATTCACCGGTGATGCCATCGATAAGGCATGCGGCGGGCACGCTCGCTGATGCCTTATATGGAAACAAAGCGCTGCATGAGCACTGGTTTGTCGGGAGCGCCCGCTGTAAACAACGTCCACGCCTCACCCGTTCGCTGCATTTCGTGATCCCCCAATTAGCGAGGCAGTCGCACCACAGTTCGCTCCGATTGCAACATGCAGCACTAGACCAATTGTCCGCGCCAGCCAATATATTGAGAAATGAAAATATGTGCAAAGCTGAGCTCAAATTTCGCATCAGGGACTATCGTAGTCGTCGGTGAATTTTTGTAAGCACTTATCCCAGGTTGTGTGTGTGAGTGGTTCAAGTACGAAACAAACTTTTTCTGGAAGAGTCAGAAATTGTACTTCAGAATAATAAACAATTGTCTACTCAAATATCCTGCACAATCCGGCCCCCTCAAAACATATTCCCATTTTCTTGCCCTCCCGAAGCCACCTGAATAGCTTATTGTATATCCGCGACTGCGATATGAATTTCTTGATCCAACTTCAGGCTGTTTCCTTTTGAATAATAGTTATTGTGTGTTACTTAAGTGCATTAGTGTAAGTAAGAAGGAACCAATGACGCGCTACACTAACTGCCCAATTAAGAGCTAGTTGAACCTTCGTTGGGCTGCGCGCTTTGAACTGCAGGATGTTCTGTCACGCTGACGCGATTCTCGTGCATAACTTTGCACGTGACAGCGGTATATTTTGCTTTTTTTACGAAACAAAGTGCTCCATTCGGTCCTGGAAAACTTTCTTCATTCCTTTTATCATTTCTTTTCTTTACTTGGTGTTATTTTTGCAGGAGTATTACCATACACTGCATAATTTATGACTTTAGTCTTCATCGTATTGGTCAGAAGTTTACTGTCAGACATTTGGCCATAGGCTAACACGTCAGTTCTCATAGAAGTATTTTTCTCTCTTAACTGCGCATTATCATTTGTCTTTATTCCGCACTGATTTCTTTCATCCCATAAATAGGAGCTCATCGTTCTTTTTTTCTGCTATGCCTTCTTGCATGCTCCTGAGCTTCCCTTTAAATCTCCTAGTCCTTGACTTCTCCATAAAGCGCTCAGATTTCCAAAGCGCATGCAGAATTTTTTACTATAAGAATATGTAATGGTGTCGCCACCTTGAGCACTCCTTTTAATTCTCTCACACACTTTTACTCGTAATTTTTTCTTTGCGTGTTCTCCGTCCCCGAAGCAATCAGAGCGACAATTTCTCGAGTTAGTCCCGACTGAGCTGACTTAGTAGTTTAGCGACTACGGCCTTTTCCCTGGCACGAGGTCGTGGGTTTTATTCCCAGCCGTAGCAGCGGGCCACATTCAGCCAGGGTACAGTGCAACACACCTGAGGTGTTAAGATTGTTGTCTAAGTTCAAAGAACCTTGTTCATCAAATTTAATGCAAAAATGCAAAGCCCTCTCCACTACATCATGTGGCATACTCCATGTGCTGCTGTACTCACCACCTATTAGATCGCAAACATATTATCAAATCATCCTCGAGTCCGTCCTGTCATATCACGGGACTCTTTCCACAGATATTTACCAATTAAAAATTACCTTCTATATAGCTATGCGGCTGAGGCATTACCAGTTAACTCTTGCGCTTCTTCGGGAAATTTCACACTTGACCGGTAGTGCGATGTGCACTCGAAAGTGCGTTCAATTAGATCGATCCACTGGACCGCTTAATATATTCTCAGCTCCACTCGCGCAGAGTGCAGCTGTAAGTGAAGTGCAGGAGTTGCTAACCTAATGCTTGCATGAACCAACCGCCGTAAAGGAACATGCAGTAACAAATCTTCGAGGCGAAAATAATAAAGGTTAAGCACACAACACTCTTCGCTGAAAGAAGTGTGGCCGCGAAAAAGTGCGGTCGATTTCCGCAAAAGGAAAGCTGCTAATCCAAACAAAAGGCTTCATTACTTTGATGGGATTGAGGGCATTGTGTTTTGCTTGGCGCAAGCTCAATGCTCGGCCCCAAAGCCATTTCATGATCAGCTCTGCTGAAAGGCCAGGAAACGCCTTAGGGATAAAAAAAAGATAGACAAATGTTCTCAACTGAACTTTTCCATTTTCTCAAACAAGAAACAGTGACGTCGGCAATCGGTGTATTATAATCCCAAGGAGGGCATGTCCATGCTTAAGACAGAACAACAGTAATGAAATATCAAATTGATGTGCTCCAAAGAAACTTAAACAAAAGGTTCCTAATCCAGATGATTTGAAAATGCTAACACGATTTACAAATAAAGAGAGGGGACAGAAACCAGGCGCAGTCTGTTAGGGTTGCAGTGACCAATGAAAAATGGCAACTATTTCAATTAGTTCGAATAGAGCTCTCCTATTCCCCGGTAAAGTATCAACATTATCTTGCTAGTGGCCTTGGGCATGTGGACGACTTCAAATATTACCGTATGCGAACGAAATTCGTGGCTCTCGCGTCTCAAGATTCAAAGCACCCTTAAAAGCATTGAGATTTTTGTGCACTTTGCAAGCAACTATGCAGCAGCTTTCGACATTAGAGCTTACTATAATAAATTTTCTAATATTATTATGTATAACCTATAAGTGTGCTGGAGACAGACTCTAACAAGAGAATATGACTTCCTCTGCATATCTGGGCATTCAGTATCGTCCTGAGTTTTGCTTATCATGCGTTTCAAAACTTGATTATGCGCCTGCCTTTTGTCACCGCGAATTAGCCACTCTTGCATCGCTAGCTAGACAAATTGAAGCATGCATGGAGGAAACTGAATGGCAAACACTGTAAAAGACAATAAAACAAAACGAAAGAAACAGGGCACTGTGAATAAGACATGAAGGGGTGCACAATAGAGAGCTGTGGCAAGACAGGACATGAGTAACTGATTCACGCTCCTTATTAGAAGTTGTGTCCAAAGTCGTCGTCGTCGTCCTTATAACCAGCCTATATTATTTAACTGAAGAATTCTCGCTGCTTTTCTCAATGATCTTCTGTAATATCTTTCTAATGCTATATAATCCCGCAAGACAGCGCTCTACATTCTTAGTTCTTCGTTCAATGTTTTAAACAACTCATCCTACATATGCGCATAAGTGGTAATGCTTGCTTTGACAATCTCCGCATAAATAGTCGCCGTAATCAACAAAGTCAAGTAATTATCATTAATTTGCAGAAAGATTGTTGATAGAGACTTGCGCAGCAAGGTTTCAGTTCTTAGCATAGTACAATGGCATTGTTTCCTCTTCGTCATTGTAAAAAATTTTGAGGTATAATTTTCTATGTGCTTCTAATAATGTCTCGCGCATTTGCCGCACTCATTCAAAGGCCGTGCGGACAATGTCGATGCACCGCACCCAAACAGATGTTTTTTCTTTCTCACGAGAGGAAGAGTAAAAGCGAGAAGATTGCTTGTGTCGTACGACACAACTGTTCTGTGCATTTCCCTTACTTTTTTTAAGAGGCGTCTCGCTAGCCCTTCGACTTGATATACGACTTGTCTTTCTTTTACAGGACAGCAACCCCCGTTCTTAAATTCAGCCTAGAAGTGCAATACAAAGCAGGCGTTTTGATAAATCTAATGACAGATGGTATAGGGTATAAAAGAACGGCTTTGTTTCTCAAGACAGATTTATTATGGTCATCGGCGTTCAAATGAAACAAATACATATAGTGACCTCTCACATGCCGCAGACGTTTCAGAGATTATTGCCTGCATCTACTTTAACCCACAGTCTAGCAGAGACTGATGGTTGCAATAAAGCCTTGAGACAAGTGCTGAACCATGGAATCCCCTGTCCGTGCTACAAAAAGAAATAAAATCGTGCCACTTAGTCTAATGTTATTGCGATGCATTTTAGTTATTAATTTTCGAAGAACTAGTGCGCTAAAGAACGATGTCATAAAGCTTTCAGCACTTCACTTTGTCACTAGAGTGAAAGAAGAACGAAACAGACAATCAGAGAAAAAGTAAACAAAACTGCCGCACCCGCCTTACGCTTGTCCACGTTGTGGTTCCCTTTGCTGGCAAGTAGGCAGTTCACATCTGTCGACGAAAAAAAGAAAAGAAAAGAAATGTGTGAATGATATGGTGCGTTGCTTAGCTCGAAGTAGCTGAATAAACATTGACTCCGTAATCGAGGTGCAGTCACTTAAGAGGAAGCTTCATCTAGGGTGCTCCTCTCTAAATAGATGTAAAAGAAGAATTCGTTTTTCTCAGCAAGTTTCTAGCATTTAAAATAAAAATTTAAAATCTAGCGATTGTTGGTTTCGAATTTTCGATTTAAGTCGCCAATGTTTTACTAAACATTTGCAAAAAACAAAAATTTTCAGAAAACGAAACTATAAAGTTTGCAACTCTGTAACTCAGCAATGAAGAATGATGTCACAGTTATGTGGATTGAATCTAATAGTACATATAATGTCGATAAAATTGATGTTACATATGAATATAAAAAACTTCCTTAATATGGAAATACAGCTTTTGCAGAACCCTTGTAAACAACATAGCAAATTCATGTAAGATATAAAATGACATATCAAACTATTTCGCTTTTAATAATCCATTGAATGCCGCTTACAGAACCGCGATATCTGTTCTTTTATGCAGAGTTAATAATTTGTAAACTTCATACTGCTACATTTTTGAATTTTTGAAATTTTTTTTCACTAAATTCAGGCCATAAATCGAAATTACGGTTCCAACCGTCACTATAATTTACGTTTCTCTCTCAAATGCATAAAATTTTATTAAAATCAGTCCAGGGGCTATCCAGCGTGAAGAACAAGAAAAGCCAGCTTACTGCGATTTCGGCTTGCTATGAGGAACACTATGTGGCCAGAAAGGGAAGAGTTTGATTTTATCTGTAGAGTTTAGCCTAGCAACAGGCCTGGTACGCTACTCCACTGCAGGCTAGATTGCCAGGGAAGAATGTCTGGGAGGGAGATAAAAAAGTATGTAATGAATACAGAGTTTGAACTCTGAAATCCAGCACACCTCTTAGTGATTTATTGCCCACATCTACTTTAAGTTGAGTCTATAAGCGAAATAGTTTGTTCCAATATAGTGATGAGACTAATGCTCAACCCGGGAATCCTTGGTATACACCAAGTGGCCAGTTTCTTTACACTACAGTTTGTCTAATATCCTATATGCAGGTCGGGGCCGTAATATCCAAAGAAGGAAACAAAACAAATCCGACCATGCAATTCTTTTGCGACGATTTCTACTCGATATAGGTTTAGAGAGGCAGTGCGAGAAGAGGAAAAGTAAATGTTGCTGCTAACAGTGCACAGAAAAGTTAAAGATTAAGTTTGTTAGTCAGGTGCTTGTTTTAATTAGCTTGTTGTGATCTATTTGGGTGACACACAATGTGGTGGTCTGCTTATATAAGGAAGTTTTGATTATGGTATATGCAAACACGAAATGCAAGTTCAGTGAAATTTTCGTAATTTTTAGCAGCCGACCCTCATAGTTTATTTTTTCGCTTCGCTTTCACTTTTTGCCCCAAGTGCACAGTATTAATGATTCTGTGGCATTAGCTCTCGCTTTCATGTGCATCTTTATTTATTAATTTATATCTCCCAATCGGCACATATGATTTTAAAACCGGTAAACTCACAAGGAGAAAAGGCTTGGCTTTTTCTTGCACAAGCTATTTTCTGTTAGTGAAACGAGCATAAAAAGACGTTTCCTACGATTTCATTGTGAAACTCATATTACTGCATAATAACGTTTTGAATCTGCATTCTAGATAAGTGATCACCAGGAAATTTGCTTTTCATGGTGTAATGTTGATAATCTTCCCGTCCTTACAGAGTCATGGAAAGGAAGAAGCTTATTCTTCACTTCAATTAGATTTCATTCCGTACCTTTTCCGCGAATTGAAAGGACGTTGTCCGACGCCGTTCTCACAACCTCGCGTAATATGGCTTAGTATAACATTCCCCTGGCTTTCTCTTCATCATTTGCAATGTTGATTGAGTAGTGCACGTACAAGAAGTAACACGCTAAATTTACTCACATGGCGCTATTTCTGCACAATCATCTGTAAACAGAAGAGGCGTTCATTTCAACAAGCCGCATCACCGAGTACTCCCAACTTTACTTTCTGTCAGCATATCTTTAAAAAAAAGCAACTCCTGTGTGAAGTTCCTGCATTAAGCTTGAAAATGCTAGCAATCGCCTTTCATAGAAGATAAAACTGTCTAAATATAAATTGCTTTGTTATTCAGATCTACGCTATGTTCTCCTTTGAGCGCGTCGAAGCGTATACTCTTGGAATAGGGTGAATAAAGCGTTGCTGTATTCATGGATATCAGAAAAGAGTCCGGCAACCCGAGCTGAAGATGGTGAAAGTTCAAGCCACACGTTACCGCATAGCTTTGCATATCACTAGTGGGATAGATTGTCCAGTATTACGATGTAGTCACCCACGTCACTGCGCCGGCGCTCGCACCTTGTCGCGCTGTTCCTTTTTCGGATAGAATTAACCACCATAAATAAGCGCTTTACTTCGCGTGTTTTGCTAAATGCGGAATTAGAGTTTATCACGTATTACTCCTTATTTTCTTTTTGTTTAAGAAAAAAATGTGGAGGTGAAAGTTTAGAAACTTTCCGGGCCAGCAAAATATTATGCGGTCAGCGAATCTTAACTGAGTGGATGCTTTAGGTCCGCCTCGCTTTTTAGTTCATTGCACTTCAACACAGATTTTTACGTGCGCCGACAAGTATTCTTGGTCATGAAGTGTATGTAGTTTTGCAGTCCGCCACTTCGGGTTGAAGCCCAAACGTACGCACAAAAACTCCATGCAGCAGCAACCAGTAGACCGGCACTAAAATAGTGCATGGACAAACTTCAGAGGGCCATGCACAAAGATGCCTTTGCCGCGTTCTAAAGTCTTTCTTTCAGTTGTGATGATTCGCAAAAGCGTCGGAGGATTATTCACAAGATGATGTTGTTGAAAAGGTAGAGTGACTACCTGACGCCACTTTTCTGTGCTTTTCTCGAGAGATGACTCTTCTATGTAGCGGACAGCGAAGATGACGTTCAGACTCAAAATAGCGCGTAATTGCAGTATGCATCTGAGCGTGTTGTTGCTTTAAGAACGTGCAGTTTGTCAGAATAAGACAACACTGTGTACACATTTTTGTACTTTGATGAAACTGCCAGCACAAAAGGATACGTGCTATGTCTAGAGCTTTATCCACTTTCCTTGATTATGTATCGCGCCGCCATGAGAGGTGCTGGCACGTCCGACGCCTCGGAAACTTTCTCACGCCAAACTTCACAGCACAATTCATCCCACTACATCAATTCCTCTACAACGGCTTCTTCAGCGTACTTCTGAGGTCACAGGCCCGACCACGCAACCTTGTCCGTTGGTCGCAGAATAGGCGAGCTTTAGTCTCCTCGCAAGATGGCCGATTCTGTTGCTCACATTTCGCATCACGTCTGCATTTGGAGTGTCGCAAAATTCAAAAGAAACTCGCAAGAGCTGCCTTTGGTCTACATTTTGTTTACCCTGCTGCGCCACCATAATGATTGTACATGTGTAGCACGTAGAGCCTCCCACTCTATCAAAGCACCCAGAGCATGGCGGGAGTAAAGTACTTGCAATGGAGCAGCTGCACACCGAGGCCTCGCAGCACTCAATACGCCATTCCCGTTGCGAACAGTGGATCGAAATATGCATGTGAAAATACTCCAACCAACGGTCTCTTTCCCCATCGATGACCCCCCGTCTTAGCAGCTCATTTTTGCATGGCCCTTGGGGCGCTTATTCACATGTTAATGCTTGAAAGCTGCTGCTGCTGCTTGGCTAGCTGCATCGTGCAAAGAAAGAACGCCTATAGAAACTCGAAAGTCATCGTCACTCTGTTAGTAAGTTTACGGCCCTTATGCCTTCCTGTATGATATAATAATGGCAGCTTCCTTTACTGTCAAACATATCCAGAAACATCACGGTGTAATAAGACAGGGCGATGTACAAGAAATTCACCGTCTTTGCTTTTGCTGGTGCATTCCGGACTGCATTTGAAGCCAAGTGTTATTTTTACTACTTTTCAAATAGTTATTTTGGTATGAAAATGTAATCCAGTGCACGCTGTGCATCGGGACGCTGCTGTCGTTTATACGCTCTTCTTTCGATAGCTTTCCCTCGTACATGAAGTGGGAGGTTCATCTTACGCGTGCATATGGGCCTGCTTCTATTCAGTACAGTCCAACAGGCACGCACAGTGCCAACATTAGGTAAGCTCATGGTTGTTTAATCAGAAGCTTGCACGTAGCCACTGTTTCGTTAGGTAGTGGGGGCTTGATGAATGCTGTCCAGGACAGCACATCCTGTTATACTTAATTTGGCCATTTCATTATTCTAATGCTGAAAAAGACGCATGACATGATTTCATTTTCTTGGTAAATAGTGAATAAATGCGTTGAATTGGCACTTAGCCTAGCACACAAAAGACTGTTTATAGTAAGAGTGCACTCGGCCTATCAAATTCCTGCTACTGTATTCTAGGAGAAGTTCCTGCGTTTTTCCTTATAATTTTTTGCAGTAGCGGGAAAGTGTCTACTTCCCTGTCATGAAACCATCACGGAGTTCAAAGTGTCGCACACTCTGCAAGTGATCGAAATTAGACAGCAGTTCACAGGGAAGCCTTAATCCGGAGCCTACGTTCCGACAAGGGGACTTGTTTTCGCTAGGGCCTTCACGTGAAGGAAGAATTTACCAATGTTTGATATCCTTTGTGTAGTAGGTTATTTTTCATGTCATCTATGCCAAGGAACAAGTTTTATCACCAAAATTTTCATTGCAAGCTCCGAGGACACATAAAAACAGAGCGCAATCGGAGGACAAATGCTGTGAGTGGAGGAAACTGCCATTGCTGCTTAGCTCCATAAATGATACGGAAGAAAGCGAGTGACCACTGGATGACGTGAGGTGCACTGTCTGAAAATTAAATCACATTTCGATTTTACTAAGGTCACATTCAATCAAAAGCAAGCAGGACTCGAAGGATTTGAGGACGTTCATCTTTACTGTGATCAGCAAGTGAATGACACAGATAAAACCGTAATGGGGAGTAGAACGGCACGCGGCGACGCAAGTATAAAACATTAAATATCGATAACAGGCGTAACCGATTACGATTTTCCCAAGATTCCAACGAATCGTACCTGCTAGTCTTGGTAACACATCGTTATTGGCCCTTTCTGTGTTATAGTTAGTGGTAAGCCTTGTTTATGGGCTAGTTGGTTCAGATTCACAGCGAATGTGTGTGACGCCTACGCGTCCTTGTAATTTTGCGATCTTATTCGTTTACTATGAGCAGAACGTTTTGTATCCGCACACATACCACGAGACCAAAGATTGTAAGGCACGTTGTAAATAAGTGGAAACACTTTTTTCTATATCTCGCGGGTCTTAACAGAGCATTTATTTAAATTATTCACCTTCCTTATTGTATATTCGCTGTAACACTGGCAGCGTTGTAAAGTTTCGTTGCTTGTGGCAATGCGGTGAACATAGTCTTTTGCAGTACTTGTTAGCTTACCTTGTGTTTAGTGGCAGCTCGACAAAAGCAATTGTGAATCTCACTCCTCGCCGTGAATAACTTTCAATCTCAGATGTTTCAACTTCAAGTGCCTATCAACATAAGAGAGTACTTAAGAGAGTATTTTGGCATTGTTTCAAGGGATTCACGGAATGGAAATCTAAGGCCTATACCTTCAAATAAATGGATTTTCATAACTGGTTTGTTCTAGAGAAGCAGCCAAATTTTCACATGTAACAACATACGAGCTACCAGTATTCACAAGACGTACTAAATGTCCGTAACACACCATTTGGCCTTGTCGCCAACCAAAGGCAGGACAGTCAAAGAAGGCATATAATAAAGCACAAGTCAGTTAAGAAAAACAAGAAATACATGCAAGCGAGTTTTTGTTATATTGGACGAAGTAACATTCTACGTTCAAGAGGCCGGTGTTGGCACATTTGCACAATCACTGTGTTATTAGACGAATAGAGATGAATAGATCTTGAGGGAAAAAATGCGCATCCGAAGAAAAATACAAGCAGAATAAAAATTCATATGTCGGAAACATTGACCATATCTGCAATAGCTTGGAGCATTGTAAAGTCGTTGAGTCACAAAAAATCTTATTGGAACGGCCATCAATTTGTGCTTACAGAAAGATGCTTACTATTACATAGTAAAATATTTTTGCGCGCACAATTGACAAGGATACAGTGAAGGGGGGACACAATCGTGCACGCAAAAATATTTTGCTATGAATTCGTACCAACTCGCCCAACTATCAGTTCTGATGCTTACTATTACTTTTTTTTGCGTCGATTATTGCAGTTTATTTGGGTTCTTCTTACGTTGCTAACTCATGACATCGCTGATGAAAAGAATGTTTCATTACAAAACTACGCAATTCAATGTTGAGATGCTTGAGTTCTGACTGCATAGTAAACATTGCCGAAGTGAAGCGATGAGTGGTATTTCAGCCACGAAAAGCCTGCAGAGATAAAGACATCAGAGGGAGAGAAAATAGAAAGGCTGCCACCAAAGCACGGGAGCCCGTTTTGTTCTTATCTGGAAAACCGAGCAGGTGGAGAGAAAATTTTGAGACCCTTTGATTCCAACTATATTTTGCTCATCATACGCAGTCACAGCATTTTGCCGAGAGTTCTTTGGCGTCGCTTTCCCTATATCCATTGCTTTCCTCATCGGAATGGACGACAGTGTTGCTTCTAACGACTGCGGCAGTAAGGAGACTATCGAACATGTTCTGGACCGCTGTATTCGCCACTTGCAACACACACTGGCAGTCGCTCGCGACCGTGTTGGTGCGCATAAAAGTCGCTCTCGGAGCAGACAATCCTAGATTGCGGCCGTCAGTCTGGAATCGGTCAAGACGCTATAGGAATTTCTACGTTCGAGCAGCTTATTAGGAAGGCGTTGATATTCCCTGACGTTCACCTTCTCGAATATGTTTTTCACATGTTTGCGTTCTTTATTCGCTATTACTTCTGCCATTCTCTCTCCCCCTTTTCTATCGAACCTGCGATTTCTCTTCCAATCATGCTCTCTGCCTTGTCAATCTCAATTCTCTCGCTCTCTGGATCGCGTTCTTTTTCTTGTTTCTTTCTTGACATATGCCCTACCGCGAAAGGCAAGAGCATAGGCTTCCATTACGCTCCTGTTGGGTGCTGCAAGTATGCCACGTTCCGTTCCTGTCATGTCTATAGCACATGGCAGGAACGGAAATGATAAAAGGAAAGCGTGCAATCAGAGGCATACAAGCTTTCTGCAAGAAATTGCAGTTGGGACAGAGAAAGTGTGAAAGTCACGGCGATCAGTGGTAGTCGGCCACTGCTCTCTAATCAGTCTCACGTTGTTGCTTGGCAGCAGGAGTACCACAGCACCAATGACCGTGTGCGTGCCATGATGGCCTAGGCGCGTGTCAGGGATTTTGTTAAAACGCACTAAAAAGCAAGAAGAATGCATCTCGTGGAACTGCGACCAGTCTCAGAGCACTGCATCTATTTTGCCATTCTCTATAAGACAGAGATGTGGAAGAGTGCTTCAGGACGTCTCTTTCTCCGAAGGCCAAGGAGCTAAGGTCTCATGAGATTGCGCTTCGACGTTGCAAATAGCTCTGATCTGCTGCATAGAGATAAATAAGATGCGGAAGTCTGAATACAATACCTGCATCGAACAGGGCTACATGCAGTTATTTGATACGATTTTGTTATATTTTGGCACAGATGCTTTGCAACAAATTCCCCGAATAACAACAATAAAAGAAAAAAAATAGAACGGGCACCCTGATATACTGCTTGCACTTAAATTAGGGGGTTTTACGTGCCAAAACCACTTTCTGATTATGAGGCACGCCGTAGTGGAGGACTCCGGAAATTTTGACCACCTGGGGTTCTTTAACGTGCACCTAAATATAAGTACACGGGTGTTTTCGCATTTCGCCCCCATCGAAATGCGGCCGCCGCGGCCGGGATTCGATCCCGCGACCTCGTGCTCAGCAGCCTAACACCATAGCCACTGAGCAACCATGGCGGGTACTGCTTGCACTGTTATATGATGAGCGATAAGATTCCGTGTTGCTGCTTCAAATAATATTGCCGCCACCGCGCTGCTTTTCTTGCTTCTTGGGCTTTATTTGCCCCCAAGCGAAACGTTTCACGCTTGATTTTCTACATAGAAAACATCAAAGTAGTAGTCTGCACACATCGCAGAAAAATAAAATGCTTATACAGCTCGCAATAAAGCAGAATTTAAACATTACAAAGCATTTAGTTTGTCTAAAAAGAGATATGTTGGCTATATCTTTAACATCATGCTTTACTGTTTGACTGTGCTTCACTCAAGTATTCGTAGCCCTGCGTGTCAGTCAGCCCGTAAAATACTGCCACACTGCTGCAAGTTGAAAAATCTTTGAACAAAAAGAAGCTTAGGTAATTCATAGACATATGTCCTCGTATAATTGCAAACTGAATCTGAAGCAAGTACGATAAATACGTATTCTTAATTTTTATGGATCTTATAGAATGCCCTTAATTCATTCATAGCGTTACCTATTTTTTCGGTAGTGCACTAGCACAATGGCGCGCTTATATTGCGAGCCTCCAAAATACTGTACTACCCAGTCCTGTACAAGCAAAGGAGGTACAGGCAGACTTTATGGCATAGCTTGGAGCTAAGCAGGTTCATCTGTTTTTGACTCAGGGAGGCTTCATTCATTACAGTCTGCAGAACAGAAATGCTCAAATGGTTTCGTCAATGGGTGTAGCATGGGTGAGCGTGTGTGATGTTTCGCACTGCAACAAATACGGTAGAAGTATAGAAGCCTGATCACACTGCTAAAACATAAGCGATTAGTACGTTTGAAGGTAACAAAGTTGCAAAGGATGATCAGGCTCATGCCACAATTATTTTTACTTTGTATCCTAAACAAAATCCCGAACGCGTCTTTCAAAGAACGAAATGACGTTCCCGATTCATTACAGTCAGGCTAAAGCTTGTTGCTTATTCTATTTCCTTTTGAATTCCAATAGAACCAAGGCTAACCAGGATATGCGCTCCGGGGCGTGTTCAGCTTCAAAGGTTTTGAGACAACTATTTATGCAAACAAATGTAAATGCGAGATACGCTAAGCGAGGGACGCGGTCTTGATGTGTTTCTTGTTCGCCAGCCTGCACACGTCACACACAGTCAGACGAGGTACGCTCTACTATTACCGAAGCCTTACACTTCCTGGTTTCCGTCTTTCTGCATAACCAACTTGACGTCGTACAAGGAAAGCTATTACTGTTTTTCGCTTGCCCGAGGATATTACGCCTTAAAAGAATTTCTCTTTCGAGAGGCTGCTAACAAGGGCAGAGAAGGGTGCGCAACGAGAGAAGAGGCTTAAGCTAACGTTGTACTGCGCTGGAAATTTAACCGAATTTTCATTTCTTTGACAGCGTTACTCATTTCCGTAAACAGAATCTACATTCTTCGTAACCCAAGCGCACAGACACAATTTAACTTCGCCGAAAGCTATAGCTTGCCTGTGCTCAAACTAAGCAATATAATTCAAATTCATTTTTAAGTTTATTTTACGGACAATATGCTTCTACGTTCGCTAGGCTAAAAGCCGTGAAAACGGCTTGACGGGACCCAGGTGACCGTCACATGGCAGCAGCTATACAGAACATACAGAACTGCGTATTTATTTATTTGTCTGTTTTTTGTTGCTTATTTTGTGAATAACGAACATTGGTAAGTATAGGCAGGTTGGAAGCTAGAATGAAATCCACCTTCGAGATTTATTTTGCTATATTACAGGTACTTCGCAAAACTTTCAAGTTGTCTATTGTACCTATTATAACTTCGTCACTTTCGCCTGGAAGGAGCAGCCGGAACGAAAACAAGTACTCGCCTCCACCTGAGACCAGGATCCGCACTCGCGCTTTGTCGGGGCGTCATTCTTTTGGTTTGGTTTTTCTTTTATGAAGACGTATACTCAGTTTAGGGTGCTGTTCAAGCTTCGGATGGCATTAGGGAAAATATATTTTTACTAACAACAAAGATATTGCGGAAGAAATGAGTGGAAGACAATATATGAAGAATTCCTCAAGAAAATCGCCTTGATGCAACGAAAAATTCCTACACGGCTGAGCAAGCATTCCTTTGACAATGTTCAAGAAAAGAGGTGCCTGCAGAAAGAATGTTCCGATTTTTTTTAAATGTACACAATTGCCTAAACGTGCTCCTAAGAGAGAGAATGAAGAGGAAAGGCAGGGAGGTTAATATTTTTTAAACACCAATGTCTTAGTCGTACTTCTTGTGGTCATTGTTCCCGCAAAGGTGCCATGGTTCCTCCATCATCGTGTCCTTGCCACAACCACCGACACTGTCGTTGTGCTCTTCTATTCTGTCACCGGTACCTTTAAGTCAGCCATCGTTAGTTCAACCACACCGTACCTGTACTGGAGCATAGTTGAATGTATTCATTGAAGTACGTATAGCCTTGCAGCTTCACAATATGGGTCAGCAGTGTATTTGGCGCATGCGAATGCATGCTTGTTGCTTATGTTATTCTATAACTTTCTACTACCTTTACCCTCTCTAACCAAAAGACCTTTGGTGTGCAGTTCGCTCTTCTGAAGAGCCCTATTTTTGTTTTATTTCCTTTTTTGGAGATGTTATAGTATATACATGGGCGTAGGAATGGGAGGGTAACTGAAATAATGGTCCTGGTAAAGGGCAATTTATAATGAGTGCCACGTGGTTGCGTATTGCATGTGTTTCGTCAAAATTGCTAGTGAGGCAACTTGGCTAAGCATACTAAAATTAGGTATTTTGTGCTACGGCCCATAACAGCAGGCCTTTCACGTTGACCCAATGAATCACCTACGCGAAGATTTTTGCAACTAGCGTCGTGTAAGCTGGCACTTCTGCATTATCGCTTGTGCAACGCCGCCCTTTACGAAGAAACTCGATATCTTGCTATTTTGCACCCTCCCCCACTGCACCCTCCCCCTGAACTTAGAATTTCTCCCCCACCCTAAACAAATCAACGTATATTTTACCTTAACCTAATTCAGCATTGACAATAGAACAAAAGTACAAAGTTAAATGGTAAAAAGTCAAGGTGGATTAACCAGTATCTTGCTTTAGACTTGGAATGTCACCTCAGACTTGTTATTTTTCTGCAGTTGTGTCACGAAATAGAAACCAAAACACAAATAATTTCATCATGTCGATCGATATGATATAGTAATTTGCGTCACGTGCAGTTAATATTTCAGCAGACATAATGCAAGAGCGCTCAGTGTTATTGGTTAATCATCATAACTGATATACTGTTAGGTCCGGCATCTTCATCAATTTATTGCTCTCTATTAATTTTTTTAGCGAATTACTCACGAATAGTTATTATTCTTAGGGTCTGAGACTCGATGAAATGTGCCACAATGCACTTTATTGACAAGTAGTGGCGGCAAAAGGGCATTGTCAGAAACCCTGGCAGCAGCGGAAATTCTTTACTATGAACATATTTAGGTAAAGAACATACTAGCCATCTAACCTGTGGTAAGAGCCCGAATAAATCTTCTTAGTGTAATTTCTGCTTTCCCAATCTATGAATATTGTCAAGTGTTAGTGATCGCTAGGAAGGCAGCAAAACTGTGATTAACAAAACGAGCATTTTATTGGGCGATCTTGTGCCCTCAAAAACTGGCTACACTCAAAGAACAACGATAGCGGCAAACACACTCGGCGATCATCGAAAATCTCATCAGCGGGTGAAGCGCGTCGGCTTTTATAGATCAGTCGTCGAATGTTCCAGATTAATCGCTGGGACCCGCATGCCTTCCACAAATTTCCACATTATTCGCGTCGCGCACACATGCAATCAGATTACACAAGGTTCGGTCACAGACAGCGGATGGAAGCATCGATAACATTCCAGAAACTTCCCGCACATGAAAGCGCGTCCTGCGCTGTGCGATAACATTTGTTAGGTGGTGAAACGTTTCGCCCGATGAAGACAAGTACACGTGTCAATATTGTGAAATACGACTTCCAGTGCCTGTTCAGAGATTTGAGCGCCGTAGAGGTCCAGTTTCACACAAAATTAAAAGGTATTTCTTTACTCCAGGCTTAATGCACATACCACAACCGAAGTTCAATAACTTTAGCCTTTTCGAGTGCTTACATGTTACAATGCCCACACGCAAGTTGCCTTAATATGCAATAAAAAAAAAGGAAATCCAATTAGGGGGTTTCACGTAGCAAAAGCTCGATCGGTTTATGAGGCACGCCTTAGGGGGGACTCCGGATAAATTTTGACCATCTGGGACTCCTTACCGTGCACCTAAATCTAAACAGGCGACTGTTTTTTTTTTGCATTTGGGTTGCATCGAAAAGCGGCCGCTGTGTTTGGTATCGCACCCGCGACCTCGAGGTCAGCCGCGCAATGCCAAAGTCTCTAGCTATTGCGGCAGGGACGGTGACATCAAAAATCCAGTTTCAACCAAGTTACTGCACACAATTATCTATTTGATGACAGCCATATTCTTTCCCCAAACAGCCTGCGACACAGCGCATCGAAAAACACGCGAGAGCTCTCATTCTACTGACACGCTTTACTAAAGCCCTGAAACTTACAACATAACCGTGATTTCAAGTCATGAGTGAATGATATTATAGCAGTTGACCCACACAGATACAGCAAATGTCTTGATTCGTCCGAGGCTGCTTACCGTATGTTCGTATTAACGCGAGACCGATAAGGGTCCCATGTCGCAGAAAATCCATGACCCCGTGAGTGTCACCGTGAGCGAAAAAACCCGTACATGTTTAGGCGTATGTATTTGCGACACTTTGGTATACAGCATGCAGTATGTGCGGATTATATTGCCAAGCCAATCTATCAATAAAGTTGTTCATATCTTGCCTTACGTTCGTGTCAAAGTTATTCCTCTGAAGTTTGAGAATGAGAGGCGACAAACAAGTGTCGTCAAAGAAAACACCGACAGCGCATGCCTTTTATGTTAAATCTTCTCAGACTGAAATATTAAAAGTACGAAACAATAAGAGAAACTTGAAAACGATGCAGCTTTTTTGGCGCGGCTGTGCACTACCTCCCGCGTCGGTGGACGCAAGAGGCCGCATTTCTAGCAGAATGCTCGTCTTTGTGAATAGCGTTGGCCGCCAGCGCTAACTGGTAAATATTACGGATACATAAGTTGCAGTTTCCGGGAAGCGTGAGAAGCAGTCACGGGTCTTTGAATGCTATCGCGTTCCACTCATAAAGGCCGAAGCTTAAGCGTCCTCTAATCTTGTGTTTGCATTCAGAATAATTTTCTACTTTTAAGATTAACTTGCCCCTAATTTAGCTTATTCACAACTATATCGCTGTCTCCATTGCTTAGGCAACCTCCTTTGTTTATTTTATGCTTATAGCGAGCTGTATATGTCAAGTCGATTCGTCCGTCCCTCCGTCTGTCGGTCGCCTGTACGCAGAAAACTCCGCAGGAGCAACCCTATGCATATGGGCAAAAAAGAAAGAAGAAAGGAAACAGACAGAAACAGAGGCGCGTGATTAGCCAACAGCCCTACATAGCACGGGGCATGTTTACTCCGATCCGTCCCGTCACGCTACCTGGCCAGAAATTTCCATCGACAATGCTGGCGTGATGAAAGCGGTGACGTCGAAAAAACTGTTGCCTATTAAGCGTCCCCAGTAGATCCTATGGCAGTCGGTCCAGGTAACATGACGTCATGGATTGGAGGGAAAAGGCCTTGTGCTATCTAGGTGGTGTCGGATTAGCTTCGCGAGTAGTGACGTCGTTGCTCTCCGTCGCAGCCGAGCGCGCGAGCGCAGTAGTTTCTCTTTGGCTCCGGAATGAGTAGGCTGCGCGTCATGCGTACCACTGAGCAGCAGGCAGCTTTCGATCAGCAATGCTGCGAGCCGAACCGGCAAGGAGCTCGTCTACGGCGTTCCGATGCTCCAGCCCGGGCACGAGAACAGGCTCGTCAGGCGAGGTTAAGCAGCAACTGCGTACCGAGTGTCCGGCAGCCTACCAAGCCGTCATTTAGTCAACTATCGGGATTAACCCAGTGATTAACACAGGGGCTGCAAGTTTCAGCTTCGCTGGTTCACCATCTATACGGAGTGCTTGAGCGGTGATTTTCTTAAGTCTAATCGCATCTACTAACTAATGTTTTCGCTAACGAATTATGGAGAACAAATCCTTAAATATCAAACCCGTTTCTTAGATTTTTTTCTGCTTATACCACAGAGAGGCGCCCAAGAAATAATTATTCTCTGCAAAAAAGTACTCAGAAAGAACAGGCGCCACAGAGCAGACATATGCCGGGTTTAAAGGAAAAGATTCTCCCAGTTTTGTGGATCGACAAATTATACAAAATAGGTGCGCCAAATAGAAAATTGTTCTCATTGTTTTGCATCTGTCCGTGAACCTTCGAGGGTTATTGAGGAGCTATTAATTACACTAGCAATTAGTCTCTTTAAGCCACAGTGCGCTATGTATCGATCGAGACATTTTCGTATGCCCTATCAACAAGATAAAGGGCTTTTGATTAGAGCTCTTGGGTCTCTTTATATTGAGCAACATCGAGCTTTGTCAAAAGGCTGAAATGATTATATACAATACCGGCCGCAAAATGCCCTTCTTACAATTTTTTTTCATTTTTTTACTTGAATGCTCATTTCTCATTTTGTTCTCTTTTCCTGAGAAAAGGTTCTGACTTAAAATTTGCTATGCATGCAGCTTTTCAAACGAATTACTTCTTTTTTTGTTGCTAGTGGTCGGTCTTAAGCTGAAACCGCATGACGCGATTCTTGGTGAGACTGGCGAGAGGCCCGAACATATAGATAAAGCATCACTAGTAAAAAAACTTTCAAACATGACAGTTTCCTTCTTCGGTTTTTCTTAGGTCGCTTTACAACGTAACCAGGCTGACAATATGGAGAACCAGAATCGCCAATCCTTTTTCATACTTTTTAACTCCGGAAGCGTCCAGGGCACAACGCTGTGCGATAACTATTTCAAATTAATCAGAGCCAGCCCCAGGCGTTTAACTTACGCCTATCACATTCATTTAACGGCCTTCATAACGGAGTTAAGGAGCTGGATGATTATTATATACGCCCCGAAGGAGGTGAATTTGACGGGAGAAGAACGCAGAATGTTCTACTCGCACATGTATGGTTCACAACAAGAGCGTACAGGGGCACGAGTGCAATGTATGAAGTCAAAAACGTGTAATTTCTACATGTATAGATAGTGCCTGGAAATATACCACAAACCCACTTTTCAGTTCTGTTGCGCAGCTGGAACTGAGATCGGCTGCCCACGTTCTTCATGACTCACAGTACCAGCAAAGCGCTATAGCTGCAAGGCTGCAAATCAATCGCACTTGCGCTCTTCACTGCTCCTATAGGACGTTGAACGCTGATTACAAAGAAAAGGGCCGCAACTGGCTGACAATAATAGAGTCGTCGGCTGAAAATTTTACACGGTCGATAATCCCTTAGACGTTACTATAAATGCGCGAAAGTGCGCTAAAAATTTCGTGTAGGCGGTTTGTTTTGGCTCCTCCTTTTACATGGCCCGAAGTAACACAAGCTATGTCGAAACGCAGCGATTTCGAAAGCCGGTATTTTCTTACAGTGCATACAGAGAGGACTGTGACTGTTTACACGTGTCTGCGCTCTAACGTGGGGTGAAACAGCACGTGCCGCGTACACAAATTCGCCTTCTGGCGATGTCTATAAGAAGACAACCCGGGTCAATAACTTTGCTCCCATAGCTCCGGTATCGGGTGCCTACAACGCCACACACAATGTCGACGACCTAGCTCCCAGCTCGAGGGCTTTAAAGACTCAGACTAGACCTAGGCGCTAGTTTTTTTGTGGCCCAAGATACATTTCTGCTACGTCAAACCTTTGTGACGTGCGGCTGTTTTCATGAGGCTTGTTTGTGCACTCAACGTCTTCAGGCCTCTGTAAAGGAGCTATAGGAGCAATATTGAGCAGGATGGATTGCGACTGTGAATCTTTCGTCGTTCGTGTGCATTATAATGTTGTTTACGCTTTATCACGTTCATATTTCATAGGCGGTACGTGCTCAAGCATCAAGTGTACACTTGTGAGTTCCCCAAGTCACTCGCCTTGACTGCTTAGAAGAGTACTCCGTCGTCTACAGGACGCGACGCATATAGTGTATGTTAGGGATTCGGTACGAGATTACTATAAGACAGGGCCGATAAGATATTTAGGAGATTCCGTCGAGATCACATATGCAATGGCGGCAGACATCATGAAATAAATTAACGAGGCATTTATACAATTGGAAAACCTAAAGTAATGAACTTGTAAGGCAAGCTATGTCTTGTGATTGACTATAATGCGATGCTTGAGGGTCGTTGTTCTGATGAACCACAACCGCTTCGAGACCTGAAAAAAACTTGTATATACTAAAGTATTCCGGAATGGTTCGTTCCAAATAACGCCATGCACAAATAACGCAAAATAACAAAATTGACAAAGACCGTAGCTCCCATTCAACTAGAAAATGTCCATGAGTGACGTGACTGTTTCCTGCTAACCATCCGCTGAGCAGGACTTATAAACATAACTTGAAGCAGCGCGAAGGAAGGGGACAACGAACTAGAAAATGGCCATCACAGGAAACGAAAGTAGTTGTCCTTATGAAACCATGACTTCCTTCGTTTCACCAGAGTCCTTCCATGTTTTTCTGGTCACGAAACTCCGCTGTCACGCTATGGGAGAGGTTCATATGCTGCCCAAAGGTGCCGCGACGCGGCGCCACTGTGCCACAGAGGGCATCGTTCGCGTACCGAAATGCGTGCGCAGTGCGAGGCGAGCTGACTTTTCGGGTGCGTTCTGTGCATGTGCTGTGCTATTTTTCGAGTGTTGGGCTGTTTGGTTGAAGTGGTGGGATGGGACAACGATGCCGAACACGTGTTGCGTGCCTGGGTGCCGTTCCGGCTACAAGGGCACGACCGAAAAGGTGTCGTTGTTCTGTTTACCTAATAACAAGGAGCAGCGCGAGAAATGGAAGCGGGCCATACCACGGCAGGAAAGTGGCGGTTTTAATTTCGAATCGAAGTATACACGTGTGTGCGCGAAACACTTTGACGCCTCGGACATCGTCGCTGCGTACAATTTCAACATCAACGGCGACGACGTGTCCCTGGAGCGTGAGAAGCCGACGCTGAACACATTTGCTTTATGCTTTGTTGCAACCTCAATTTGTGTTATACCAGGATAGAGTAGTTCACAGCAATAGCGCCCTTACCCCGACCATCTATGAAAGGTATAGCATTAGAATTCCTTTAAATGCAAGTGTTAAAACAGAATAATATGCATTGTTTTATTTTCCATTGTCCTTTAGTCTTGGCTAATGATGGGCTACAATTCTTCAATTGCATGTACTTTTAAGTCTATAAGCTGCTATGAGTAAGAAGGTTATTAGCACACTGTTAGCGACATTTGTATTGTGATTTGCTGAGCAAGTTTTGTCTGCATGTTTAAGTAACAGCTGAAGAAGTAGAAAGGTGGTATCTCTAACAAGCCATTTTAAAAAAATTGCTGTATTTGTGATGTGGCTACTTGTGTTCGTTTGAGAGTTCTTTAGCCGTGTGTTATGAAATGCTTATGCTTTACACTTTCTTGTTTATAGAAACAATCGACTATGCATTCTGTACTTATTGCCATTCGTTTGCTGGTGTTTGTTTCCTGCCTCCCAATGCATACCTCTCACGTTTGATCTTATTTCTTTATGCGTATTATATCAGTGTCATGCTTTTAACAAACTTCTTGCATTGTGAATGGTGGACCATTTGTGACCGGACGCCTCCGTGCTATCTGTATTTCGCTCCGCTTATTTTACATGATAAATAAATGATCGTGCTTGTATTTTGTTTTTGCACCAACACGTTTTATTTATTTTCTTAATCGAATTATAAAGTTTCTTTTTCATTTTTCGACCATGATAAGAATATCAGGACCGGTGATTGCAACATTTTAACATATTGTAAATAGTTGCGAATTAAGGACCAAAATACCTAGTCTCGTCGTTTCTGCGTCGAAACCACGAGCAGTGAAGTGCTGGGCTTACTGACGCTTCTAAACGACTGCTTGCTAAGGCAATTGCCTAATTACAGCTAGTTTCAACTGTGCAGGTCCTAACACTTCAGGTTCGCCTTAATCCGTTGTTAAAAGCCGCACCGAAGGCATTTAGCAGGATGCGTTGTTGGGCAAGTTGGTTCATTGTAATAGGAAACATTGGTTGCGCTTTCTAGACAATCACATGTAAGAAGACAGGACAGGTCTGTCTGTCTGTCCTGTCTTCTTACATGTGATTGTCTAGGAAGACGTTTAGTAGCGAAGTTAGTCTTGCATTAATTCTACCTAAATCTTATTCAGAAATGACATCGCTTTGCAAGAAATCTTAAGCGCATGGAGCAGCTCAGTTCCCTTTTCTTTGTCATTAAGTATTGTACGGTAGCAGCCCTTTGCAATAGCAATTTCATTCTTTTGATCTCGTTATAAGATACTGCCCACAGAGTCCATCTATGCCACAGTTTAACAGAAACTGAACAGCTGTGCTCGGCGAACAATCTGGCGCTATGCGCAACGGAGAATTGGCGCTTACTCCTCTGGTGATAAGTGGGACCACTGGCGTTTTGTTGCGAATGCGCGGTGTTTAATTTAAGGCAAATATTAAAAAGGGGAGCCCACCGAAGCGTTGAGGCGAACGGCGATGACGAAGAAATCCGGACCGGAACCGCCCGGCCGTGTACAGCGGACGCACTTCGACGGGGGCGAAATGCAAAACACCCGTTTATTTAAATTTAGGTGCATTTTAAAGGATCCCAGGTGGTCAAAACTAATACCGAGTCCCCCACTACGGCGTGCCTCATAATCGTATCGCGGTTCTGGCTCTTAAAATTCCAGATCTTTCTTCTTTTTGGTCTGAGACCGCCGCAAGCTCCATGTTATGAGCGGCTCTTTTTTTCGTCCCGTGCGCTCATATCATCGCAGAAGACACGCACAGGCAGTAATTTAATTATATTCAATGTTAAAAATAGTTACGTGAAACTAAAGCGATCGTTGAGGAAGTTGAGAAAGCTAGAATACCGAGGCTGCCCCACACACAACCACAGCGGTAGCGGCGTTCGCATGCCCTCTCATGCACGGTTGCGCCTCTAGCGGCGGGCGCTGGCGCTATATGAAACTGAGGCGGCAGTTTCGTGACCAGAAAAAACATGGAAGGACTCTGGTTTCACTAAGCGCGTGAGAACAGATGGGGATCATGGCCATCGGGCACGTTCGACCAGATCGGTGACCTAATCGTTTAGCATAAGGATAGGCACAAGAGAGAGCGAAAGAGAGAAAAGGAAGGTACGTTAACTAGGTTGCACCTGGTTTGCTACCCTACTCTGAGGGAGAAGGAAGCGAGTAGAAAACGGCTCAGTTTTTCCCGCAAGGCAAAGCACTGAAACCGGTAGCAAAGTATTTGACAACTACATGAAATTAGGTTCGCAGTTTTATCGACCGTATAAATTGCAGTAGACATTCGTTTGACTAAATAAATTAACAAGCATGGTATAACGCGTAAATGGGCAAATATGAACAGATCTCACTTAATCACCGACAGATGAATACTCGCTGTTACGAAGCTGTGCATAATGAAGAGCGCCGGCAACGGGGAGCGAATGCTTCGTGTTATATCTCGCTTTTCCGCGCCTCAGGAAGCTGAGATTACGCAGCCTCCAGCGGTATAAACGTCCGAGAAAACAGCCTGCACAAAGTCAGTTTGCTCGCCCTTCCCTTGGCACTTACAACAATTTACCTGTTAGATGCGGTGCGTGGGCCCTGTATGCGCTCAACCGCTGCACATCCATGCACAGCCACGGCCGGGCTAGAGTGGGAGACACGCAATCTCCTCCCCTAGTGTGCGCTTGATCACGTGGCCTCCTACATTAGGTCCACGGGAAGACAGAACGCACCAAGCCACCATCGTTCTCGGCTCACCCTCGCACGGTTTTCTCCTCACCCGCAGAATACGGTGCACGGGTCGTATTAGGCGCGTATCGTGCTTGATCTTTGTACGGAAATTATGACGACGGTGGCGGCGCAAATTTGCCTGAAAAGCATATTTAATTGCTTTCGCAATGCAAGGGAAACGGAAATGAAAGGAATAACAAGTGAGACGCGCTCCCATGCAAAAGCGTTTACCAGGAATTAAAGTATGCTGACAGCGGCCGGTCGTATCTGAAACGTGCAGCAAGGCTCACGTGCCTTTCTGCATGAAGACTGGCCTGCAGCATAGTTCAAAAATTATGGGAATGCCTCTGGCATTTATGGTATCTTTGGCTAGCAAACCAGAAGCAATGTTTCCCAGCCGATCATGCCCAGAGTGATGGAAACGGATCCATGGGCAACTTTCGCAACTACATGACTACAGCACAGACCCAAGAAACATGGTGACTTCCACTGTTACCGCTTAGCAAACGGAAGTGGCTAAGCGTGACTGGAGCGAGTGAGTGAATAAAAATTTATTGGGTCCAGCAAAACGCGATAAAACGCGCACGCGGCTAATTCCCCTACGGGACTGACAGGTCCAGCCTGCTGGCCTGATCGCGGGCGCGCTGGACGGCCAGGATTTGCTCTTCAAAGACGGGAGTGCGTCTACGAAGGAATGCGTCCCAATCTTCCTTGGTGAACATCGAGCTTAACGACCCGCACTCCCAGAGAATGTGTGACAAAGTAGCAGCCTCACCACAGTTCACGCAAGAGCAATTCAGGTAAATCGCAGGATATATGTTGTTAAGGGATGCCAGATTTGGGTAAGTGTTAGTTTGCAAGTCTGAGGGTGACCGCCTGCGGCCTGCTTAGCTTGGAATGAGGCGGCTGGATAACCCTTCTATCTAAGTAAAATAATTTAATAATTTCATTGTGCGTGATAGGAGCGACTATGTGTCCGGGGGGAGAGTCGCCCGATTAGAAGGCAGCGCGGTCGGTAAAGCCACGTGCAGCCTCGTGGATAGACTCGTTGAGGTTCAGCGGAATCCCCTCAATCGCCCTGACGTGGGCAGGGAACGAAAGGGGGGAGTGTATGGAGTTGTCGCCGCGTTTGCACCTTTCAGAATTTGAAGCACCTGCTGGGCTATCAGGCCTTTCTGGAATGACCTGACAGCCACTTTCGAACCGCTTACAGCTTGTCTATCCGACCATCCTGCTTGGCGAGCGCAATGACCACTGGCTCGGCCAGCTCGGGATCCGTCGTCCGGACCGAGGCACAGTTGATGACTTTGCCCAGCGTGTCCTCGACGGAAACCGCAAAAAGCCTCGCCGTCTCTGTACGCGGTGGCGTCCACAAAGCGCGCTTCGATCGTGTCCTTGTATATTTGCTTCAGTATATTCGACGCTCTTGCGTTGCGACGACCTGTGTTGTGAACGGGATGAATGGGGTGACGACGATCTTCTCCCCTATTCCTCTGGGGATTTCGGTGTTGTCAGCCAAGTTCTTGGTGGGGGCGAGTCCGATCTCTTCGTTGATGTCCCTGCCGGCCGGCGTGGTGGACAGCCGATTTAGCTGGGCCCGTTTCCGAGCCTCGGCTATCTCCTTCATGGCGTTGTGTATGCCCAGCCGGAGGATGTCCTCGGTATGCGTTCTGGCGGGCAGCCCGAGCAGCCCGACGGATTTTCTAATGAGGGCATTAAGCTTGTCCCGCTAGGCTCTGAGCCAGTTGTACATGGCCACCATGTAGGTGAAGTGACACAGCACAAAAGCGTTGATGAGCCGAAGCAGGTTGTACTCCTTGAGATCACGATGTGCGTTCGTGACCCTTCGCACGAGGCGAAAAGCGTGGTCGGTCTTCGCAATGACCTTGCGCAACGCAGTGCCGTTGCCGCCACCTGATTCGATGAACATATCCAGGACTCTGATAGTGTCGACCGTGGGTATCGGGTCGCCGCTCCGAGCGAACAGGTGAATGTCACTTTCACGTGACTGGAGGTAGGTGATATCTAGAAACCACTTAGTCACGACTGTTGGAGCGACTCCAGTGCTCTTGACCAGATCCGATCGCATGGATGGAACCAACCGAGTACGTTTCCAGCGCACCATTACAACCAGCCGAATACAGAGTAGTGTGTCAGGGCACCCTAAGCTCTCGTTAGCCACAAGGCGAAGACACTATAACATGGAATGTTTGCTTGTGTGTGGGTAGCTTTCAGCTTTCTATGGACAAAGTTCCCTCTCTTTACCATAGTTCTCGCGATGACAATCTGTTTATGAGAAACAACGCTGATGAATTACTAGTCCAAGGCGTTCCATGAGAAGCGAACAAAGAAAGACACCAAGGAAAACACAGGGGAAATTACTTGCATTTTCTAATTGAATTAAAGAAATGATAAATTATATGCGATCAAAGCGGATGAAAAAACAACTTGCTGCAGGTGGGGAACGATTCCACGTCTTCGCATTACGCGTGCATTTGCAATTAATTTATCATTTCTTTAATTAAATTAGTAAATGCAAGTAATTTCTACTATGTTGTCCTTGGTGTTTTTGTTGGCTTCGCATGATACGATTAGTGATAATCAGGCCCCTCGATTAACCCCCTCTCTTCTCCTTCGTTCAAGTCGTTACTGATTCATAGGCCGAAAGTATAGCCCGAATGCAAACTTGCGGGGATGCCGCTTGGTTTTGAAGAAAAACCAATTTCTTACGCTGCACGTGCTCCCGCATATTGCGTCGGTACTGAATTGGAGCTGTGCTAAAGGGCCGTTCCCGCGATTATCTAAGTATGTGAGATCCAACGCTAATGAATTAGAAGTCCCGTATGTCTGTTAGTCAAAGGTTTAAAGTACTGACGGAATTGAAAGTTGCTGAGGCAAAGTTTTCATTTGAGCTTTCTGTTCTTCATTTGCCTGACGCCTCTGTACGTAGTTTTGGTGTTGACGAGTTTAAGTGAATAATTATTAGAGCAGCCTAGACGGTGCCAGAGGTGGCCAAACACGGTCGATGAAAGCAGAGACCTATACAGAGCGCTGCGATTAGCAAATGTGCGTGCTAGAGAGTTTAATGAGAAGATGAAGATGTACTCGGCTGAAGCAGGCCATGTGTAGTTAGAAATATTACCAAGGGATCTGTATACTGCAGTGAACCTTAATGAATGAAAGGAAGGTAATATGGTAATTTCATGTGGTGTATTTAAGCATATAACAGCAGTGTTGCCTCCAGCGCTTACAATCACCAATCGGACACTGCCCGTCGGTATTTCACGTCCCATTTGTCGCAGTGACAAAACATTAGGCCAGCATGACGATGCGCCATTTCAACACGAGCAAGGACCACAAGAAAGTGGCGCCTTATTCGCCGAGCCTGCTCAGAAACATTGACCCCAGGGTATTGTTCTCATCTTGCAATAGGAATCCAATCGCGCACAGTCTTGTAATTCAAAAGTCTTATGTGGTGACCGCCTGACAGTTGCACATTAACCTGTAAGATGTATTACTCCCAAGTGAATTGCCTCGACCAATTTCGGCCCAGTAAACATAAACGACACCTCGCATAGTTTTTTTACTCGTCTAGGTTGTTACGCCGCGTAATGTTCTAAATAAATTGGATGCAAGCATGGAATCCAATTTTATGATTATATAATAGCAACTAATGAAATTTATTGTCCGTGAGCCATCATAATCTTTACGTCTTTTCAACTTAACATCCGTAATTATATATTCGCAGACTGTCTTTATCACACAACAAGTCCAAATTAGATGCTCGGTCTAGCACTCAGTGTAAGAAGCACTCCATGCCTTCGCCTATCTACGAACAGCAATAATATACAATTGAAAACTAAACCTAATGAATCTATAACTATGTTATGTTGCAGTAAGCAATCTTTGCGTTTGTTGGTACTGTTAGCTCTTGCTTTCTTTTTTTTTCTTTTTAAATTTATGATTGTAATAGTAAACCTTTACGTCGGTTCCAATGCTGCATGAACAGAAATGTTGGGAAGAGTTTGCTCGGCGCCTCTCAAGAAAAACTAGAAAGTTAGGTAAGTAACGTGAGCACACTGAAATAAAGCTCGCCGTTAAAAGATCGAGTTGAAGGAGATAAGAGAGAACGGACTCCTACCTCTTCAATGGCCGAGTATTTTTTTGCAACAGCCCCACGAGTTCTAAAAGAACACGCGAAGAGCAAACGCTGTGGGTGGAAGTGAGACATGCAATTTAGAGACATAAGCAAGATATTAAACTGACACGGACGGGCAGCCCATCAAGGCGCGACCCATGTAACCGTTCCTGTTAGTAGTTTCTGTAAGACTTCTATTGCTCGCCATTGCTCCACTTTTCTTTGAATAGTACACTATTTTGCTTGGTTATCAAAGCCGTGCCCCTGGTGCCGCTATTCTCGATGCTTTCGGACACACACGTCTACATCGGATCAGCTTGATATATATGTGAGTACAGCTTCAGATCGGCAAACAAATCAAAGAAAAAAACACGCCTGACCGAACAGCACTCACCAAAATGAAAGTGTCGCAAGCAAGCCCAGCAGCAGTGATATCGGTATTGGAAGGACGAATGGAACTCCGGGGTATTCCACGTTTGACAAGGCAAGAATAACGGCTCTGTGCGTGCATGTGTGTGAGAGAGAGAAAATTCAAAAATAGCGATCGGCCTATGGGCGTGTGACAAAGAGAGATTTTAGAAAAGGAGATCATGTGGATAACATAGCGACGAAGCTAGAATTTTAACACCGAGACCTCCCGATCCGCTGCAAGTCTGTTTACTTATTTGTCCTGGAAATTTGTTTCACCCTGACAAAGATGAATATATCTTGTATCGAGTATGTAGCACCCATATTAACATTTTTTTCTTCGTTGCACTTCGTTCCATTTCTCCTTCGCTTCACATGGAAGCTGATACTGCTTCTTACTTTTTAAGCATGAAATGCTTTTAGCTACCGCTGTCGGCAACTCTCAAGTGACCTTGAGCCAAAAGCCAGAGAAGTTATCCAAGCACTCAAACTAGAACAACCGGTAAAGTTGCGTGTTTGGAAAAAGTTTATTTCAACAAGAGACGATACGAACACTGAGTCACAGCCACGGCGCAATTCCACTTGAACGATAATATATACAAAGTACGAAGCATTGCATACATGGCACGTTTTGAAAGAAGTGTCCAAGTCCACACTCACTAACATATAACTACATAGATCTACGGAAACGCACAGTTGCACATAGACTAATTGTCACGTTACACAAGATATGTTCCCTATATATTGAGCACACAATGGTTATGTACAATGATGATGTGGCAGTATATGGCTTTGTAGCGACCCTATGAGAGGTGATCAAAGATAATCATGCATACGAGAGCACACAGAAATCACGGGTACCTACATACATGCCTATTCAGTGAATTCTTTTGATGGTCTGGCTACAAGAACCAGGCTGGTCGAAAATTAAGCCATACGCGTCCATAAGCCACTGACAGGAAACGGCATGACCAGTGTCGAACCCCTCTATCCTAAGAAAAACAACTCCTCCGACAGAAACGACAGTAGTTCAAAGTAGGCCCTCTCCAGAAGGGGAAACAGAGCGTGGCTACGATGTCCCGCGGCAATTGCCTCGCACCGGTTACGCCACAAACAAAAAAACGCCCACAGTACTTAGGTAGCCCAAAGTGGTCACTTGAGCAGCGACCAGATGTAATAAATTGGCTAACTTCAAGGCCACTTAAATCAGCATGCACGGCCCTCCAAAATGCCCTAGAAATGACGCATTACAGCAGCATATGCTTGTTGGACTCTTGAATGGGGCAATTGGGACACAGCGAAGATGGGACTATTCCCCACCACTCTAACCGGTCACGCGTTTGGAACACTTGCCACCCTAGACTGCACATGAAGTCGCGTCGGTGGCCAGGCAGAAATGACGCTGTTATCGCACCCCACGACACAATATTGGAGCGTGCGCGGCGCACTGGGGGAAGTAGAGGAAGTAGTAAGGCTGACATTGTATCCACAACACGGTTTTCGAGAACGGATACATCAGGACATACCTGTCGTACGTGCCGATAAAATGCCACGGCCGTAGAGTAAAATGGAGGTGCGGTTAACACTTGTGACCCACGATTTAAGTGTACGCCCTGTAGCATGTACCGAATTTTCGTGCCAAGGAAAGAGAAGGCGAGTTCAGGCGCCGGACACTGATCACTCTGTAACAGGTGGAGCAGAAATCACACAGCAAGCAGCCCGCAGTTAACAGACACGGATGGGAACGCGAAACCACCACGCGAGCGTGGTTGCCCAAGCGCCGCGCGACAGACCAGTTCTGTACTGCCGACCAGAAGAAGGAAGGAAGAAGGAACTGCAATTACATAGTAACCCGTAATGATGGCTGCACAATATGACAGACGTACCACACATAGCGTCAAAATACAGACTGCACTAAGTGTCTTCTTTCTAATAAGGGTAAATCATACCCTTGAACATCCTAAATATTTCACCTAACATCTTCAAGAAGAGAGAACCACACAGAGTCCGATATGCCATCATATGTGCAATCAAACCCGCCGTGGTTGCTCAGTGGCTATGGTGTTGGGCTGCTGAGCACGAGGTCGCGGGATCGAATCCCGGCCACGGCGGCCGCATTTCGATGGGGGCGAAATGCGAAAACACCCGTGTGCTTAGATTTAGGTGCACGTTAAAGAACCCCAGGTGGTCAAAATTTCCGGAGTCCTCCACTACGGCGTGCCTCATAATCAGAAAGTGGTTTTGGCACGTAAAACCCTAAATATTATTATTATTATATGTGCAATCAAGGCCTCAACGAACACTACGCGTGACTAGAAATGGTGCACTTTGACGACCATCAAGAAATAATGTACTTCGGATATTTTAATAAGCATTCCTAATAAGTTTAACAAAATTGAATGAAAAGCCGAACAAGGTCAGTACATTAAATATGTAGCTATGTTCAAGGCGATCGCATTACTTTTCTTGATGCAGTGAAATCAGAAGAACTCGTGCCGACTTGGTCAGCGTGCACGTCATTAGGCCACGCGCAACGAACGAGAGGCTGTGTAGCTCTCTGCCAGGGACCAAGCATGCCTGATGGTGTCCTATCTATGAAGGCATCAGGCTTACCAAGCGTCGAGTGACAATAACTGTGAAGATTTCGTAGTCAACATTGAGAAGCGTGATTGGCCTCCATACCCCTGGACGAACTGATGATGAATCATGCTTAGGTATCAGCACAATACGACCGTCAAAAAAACTGGCCGGCAATTCAAACTTCTCAAAGCAGTGGCTGATAAGAGATACGAAAACGGTACAAATATCTTCCCAGAACGCTAGATAAAAAATTGGAGGCTTATCAAGGTTAAGCCCAGTGGATGCGAAGCATCCACTGGGCTTAACCTTAGCGTATCCTTAGCGTTTGGAGGCATCTTGACCGCATACACGCCCGGCGCAAAGACGCTGGCGCGGTTGCGGGCACAGAGACTGACGCGACGGCCGGCGCGCGCCGCTGCATCCCTGGCGTGACGTCACGTATCACGTGATGCAGCGATGGTGGCGCCGCCGCCGCGTCGCGCGCAACGGCACGAACCGAAGCGTGGAGGCCTCCGGCGGGCGACGTCCGACGGCGCGATATGAGGCCCCATCTGCAGCCGGTGTGACATCACGTGACGTCACATCATGTGATCTCACTTCAGGGTCAATGGTGGCCACCGCCGGGAGGCGACCGACGGCGCGATATGAGGCCCCATCTGCAGCCGGTGTGACGTCATCACGTGACGTCATGTCACGTGACCTACTTGAAGGTCACTTGAAGGTCAATGGTGGCTACCGCCGGGAGGCGACCGACGGCGCGATATGAGGCCCCATCTGCAGCCTGTGTGACGTCATCACGTGACGTCATGTCACGTGACCCCACTTCAGGGTCAATGGTGGCCACCGCCGGGCGTCGGGCGAAGGCCCGAAACCTACGTTAATATGCTTCGCATAAAACTCAACGGGTAACCCGTGCGTCCCTGGGGCCGAGCGTCGCTTCGTGGAAGATAATGCTGCCTTCACCTGATCAGCTGATGGTCGTGCCAAAAGACGGTCAGCTACCTCAGGTGGAATCTTAGGCAGTCCACTAAGCATTGTACGAGATCCTCGAGAACCACGATCTATTTGCTTAGTCATTTGCGCCATGTTTTCAAAATGCGTTACAAAAAGCAAATAATCACGCGTGGGAGGCGATGTAACAGGAAGTGCTCTTGGGGCCGCAGAACCGAATGTGTTTGGCTGTCTAAAAAGCGAATTCCTTGCAGAGTGCAAAATTTCAGGATGTCCACAAGGATTACGTCTGAATCGCCAAGCAGCAGCTGACAAGACGACGCTGCGATGAGGCGTTGGAAACGCCTTGTAGCTCAGGCTGCCATGACAGCATCAGTGAAGTCGATTGATTGACCTGAAAGGCAATACGGAACTTCGTGGCAGTATCCGCCAGTTCTTTTGAGATACGTCGTCTGAGTGCACGTCCTTCAACTGAACAATGAAGACGCCACTGCAACTTGAGCGCGTCTCACGACTCTGGGTCAGATCTAGAAAGAGAGGCGCGCAAGAACGCGGATGCTGAGACGCCAAGGTTTTCTGATAAGGAAGCAGGGAAGCAAACTTCAAGCATAAGTGGTTGGTCTGTGATCGGAAATATAAACAGGAGGTGAAGGTAAAGTTATCACATCAGGTTGGGAGACATACTGAGCTAAATTGCTTGGCACATAGGCATGGTCTAACCTACTTGACGACTCGCCGCGTCCCCACGCCCAGAGAAATGAAGAACCACGAAAAAGTCGATATGTATCCAGCATCGACAAGTGCTGTACGAGGCGACAGCAGGGCAACTGCATCCCGGGCGACTCCAGCTTGGGCCTTGTATATCTTCTCGCGTGTCTAAAACACAATCGAAATCCCTAACAAGCGCCACGTGATGACCGTCCAGGAAATACACGTCCAGATGACGAAAAAAACCATCGGATTTAGTGGCCTGCGCGGGTCCATATATGCACAAAAGCCGCAACCCAAATGAAGCTGGTACACAATCGAATGCCCATATCCGCTCTGTCCCATCATAAACAAACATGATCATCTCGCAAGAGAGCTCTGTTTAAAATAATAATACCGGCTCCACTAGAGCGTGATGTCGCGAAAGACAAAAAAAAGTGTAGGTTAAAAGTGCGTTGGAAAGCAAGAACATGTCCAATGGGGAAAAATTTGTTTCTTGCAAACATATAAAGTCACAATTTTTAGCGCGGCCCACGCTAATAATTTCGGCCTGTTTTATAGGACTTCGGTACCCCTGTGCGTTTATGATATAATGTT
This sequence comes from Dermacentor variabilis, assembly GCF_050947875.1. Lineage (NCBI taxonomy): Eukaryota > Metazoa > Arthropoda > Arachnida > Ixodida > Ixodidae > Dermacentor > Dermacentor variabilis. The sequence goes on along the minus strand of NC_134571.1, from coordinate 67,002,525 downwards.
GAGGGTGTCATATGTAACTCAAGGTGTCACCAAATTGACCTGGTCCTGTTGTTCAAGTCGGTGCCCCCGGAACAAGTCCAGGGGCGATGCAGTATGCACGTCACTTCTTCGACCCTATCGCAGAAAGCCGAGGTTTTTTGGCCGCTGTAACTCGGCGCGGCAATCCGGGGCGAGAACAAAACGAGATCATCCGGGCAACCAGTCAAACTTAGGAAAATATGGTCTCCGGTACCCCAACCATTTGTACAGGACCACCTTGCATACGCTAGTTACTGTCCGAACAAGTTTTTAAAAATATTGCTTCTGAATTCTTGCTAATTTTCCCATTTTTCTGAAATTCTTCCTATTTTTTTCTATGCCAGCGAGATGAGGTCGATCCCACTGTTCACCACCCCCTCCTATCGTCCTTTCCTACTCTCCCCCGTCGGCAAGCATTCGCACCTGCTTTACTGTCGTGGGGGAGAGTACCATCTCGGCGGTGCATCATAGCGGACGTCAGAGGAAGACACCTGACCGATTTAGGGACGGAGCGTCTAGCACTTCTCATCAGGAACGGCAGCGGCGCGCGCTCAGACGTCCGCGTTACGCCAGCAGGCGTAGCGGAATTAGTCGTACCATCTGGGTAGCGTCGCACCACGGCAATTCATTGAACTAAGGCGCACCAATGGCTCCCATTGGGGAGCGAGCGATTTCATTGGCATTGACAAAAGAGAGGAGGCGCTGGCTGGGCAGTGCGCTCTGTCTCCCTGGCTTCTTTCGTTGCCTGTCGTGCTACCTTTAGCCGGTTTTCTTCCTCTAGCTGGGCAGCATCCACATGAACCAGTGCACAGTGTGACGTCGTGCGGTGTGGTTTACTGGTGTGTGTCGTTGCAAAAATGCAGTACAGCCAACTTAACATGCTGGTTAAAATCATCTCCAACCAATCTGTTTTGCGGCTTGTCATTTCATACTTACATCTACTCTCTGCTACAGGAGAGCCAGCAATTCTTTCAACGTTACCGCTTAAGCACAGCTTTCATTCTTGTTTACGAACTACACAGTTCTGGTCGAAAGTCCATTTGGAAGCATAGACGACAATACCAAATTGTAGACATTTTCACCTGGAAGTGCCTCGCTCAAATTTTGAAGGTCTCGACCGAGGAAGGAATGATGACAACGGTATGATACTGGAATGACGCAGGCGGAATGACTAGACTGGAAGTAATCATGACTGCATTACGTCGACGCAATGCCCGCGATCACGTAACAAAGAACAAATGATGAAGAGGGAATGACGACAGGACAATTTCGTCAGCAAAACGAAGACAGCTGAGATATTAGCCGTTGATCCGCACTTCTAAGCCTTCCTAGTTTAATAGCTCGAATACTTCTTCCAAGTATACATGAATAGCATTGGAGAAATTGTGTCTCCTCGCCTGACCCTTTTCTTTATAGGTATCTTTTTACTTTTATTGTGGAGAGTTAAAGTAGCTGTGGAATCTTTGTAGCTATTTTCCAAGATATTTACGTAAGCCTCCTGTACTCCTTGACTACGTAATGCATCTATGACTACTATTATCTCTACTGAATAAATTGATTTCTGGTAATGTATGAAAGCCATATAGAAGCTGATTCTACTCTGCAAATTTCTTGATTTCCTGAATGATGATATGGACGTGATCTACTGTAGAGGATCCCTTCCTGAAACCAGCCTGTTCTCTTGGTGGACTGGAGTACTGCCCTTATTCAATTGGAAATTATCTTGGTGAATATTTTTACAGAATATTAAAAGGAAGGTAAAGGGCGTATAATTTTTATTTCTTTAACGTCTCCATTTTTTGTGGATTATTATAATGTTGGCAGTCGTGCGATTCTCTGGAACGCTTGAAGTCGTTCAGACATTGCGTATCAACGGCTACAAGCTTTTCAAGCATGATGTTTCCTCCAACTTTGATTAAATCGACTGTTATTCCATCTTCTCCTGCTGCTTTTCCCCGGGTCATGTCTTGCAAGGCCCTTCTAACTTCATCGCTAGCTATAGAAGGAGCCTCTGTAACCTGTTCATTACTACTTCAAATGGAGGTAACGGGGCTGCTATGGGTACTGTACTGGTCAGTATAGAATTCTTCCGCTCCTTTTACCATATCTTCGAAATTTATGATGATATTACCGTGCTTATATTTAAGTACATACATCCTCGCTTGTCGTATCCCAAATTTTCTTCTCACTGATTTCATGCTGCGTTCATATTTTACTGCTTCCTCAGTGTTTCTCACGTTATCATGTTGAATGACACTTCGTCGATTAGTTTTGATAGTTCCGGGAATTCTATCTGATCTGCTGAGTTGGACACTTTAATTGCTTGTCGTTTCTTTATTAGGTGCTTTGTTACTTGGGAGAGCTTACCTATTGGTTAGCTTGGTGCTTTACCTCCACCTTCTATTGCTGCTTCTGAAGTCAGCCTAGTTACAGCATCATTCGTTACTTCTATGTCATCTTCATCTCTCTGTTCTAAAGCTGCATATTTGTTTGCAAGCACCGGAGTGACATGGTCTCCTTTTACCCTTAATGCTCTAGGCTCCTTTTTGACTAATTTTACTTTTTCTCTTCAGACTGAGGGAGATCCTAGACCTCACGACCCTATGATCGCTGCACTTTACCCTACCTAACACTTCTACATCTTGCACTACGCTGGGGTCGGCAGAGAGTACGAAACGTATTTAATTTCTTGTTTATTCATTAGGGATGTTACAGGTACACTTCCTGTTGCTACGCTTCTTGAAGAAAGCATCAATTATTTGGCGCTTATTCCTTTCTACGAATACTGCCAACATCTCTCGTCTAGTCTTCGAAGAATGGCTGCTATAGTTGTTCACAAGCCTGCTTTTTCCCCACTTTTATATTGAAGTCGCCGACGCTTACAGTACACTGAGTTTGTAGTTTTCGCATTGCTAATTGAACATCCTCATAAAACTGTTCTGTCATCATCATTGTGATTGGGGGCTGGAGCGAAAGTCTTGTGCTACCTTCATTCTATACCTCCTAGTTAGTTTTATCACTACTGCTATCCTCTAATTATAACTTTAGAATTTTGTCAAAGTTGCCCGCTAAATCCTTGTGGATTAAAATCCTTTCCCGTATTGTCTCATATCTCGGCGTCCTCTGTAGCTGAGGACTTGGCCGTCACTGAGCACTGTATAAGCCTCCCCACTTTCTCTAAGCTCACTAAGGCCAATTATATCCTATGCAACGCATGATAATTCCTCAAAGAGTAGTGATAAGCTACCTTCACTCGAGAGGATTCGTGTGTTGAAAGATGCCTGGTTCAGTTTCCAGTGGCGGCCTGTACGGGTCCAGAGATTTTTAGCACCCTCTGCCACGTCGCAGGACTGACGGCCACCTTCGTCAGCTGCTCCGCAGCCGCTGAGGTCTGAGGGCTGTGGGTTAATTGTAGGAGTCATAAGGGGCATTGCAGGGCCATTGCAGGGTAAACGAAAAATTTCTTGATAATTCAATATAGGAGGCCTCGTGGGAACGAAATTAGAGGTTCATAGTAGGCAGGTGTCGGCACGTCCAATGCGTCAGGTTGAAATAGTCTCAAAGGCCTTCTCCGACATCAGCTGCACGTGTCGCTTCATACGCTAAGGCTATTTCCGAAGGGCATCTACCGTAAGATCAATTGTCGGCAATCGGAGATAAAGAAATGCAAGATACGGAAAAGACTGATAGATGGGTCTCGAAAATCTCACACCAAACAGCACTATTTGTTCTCATCTATGTTTTTTCTTGTGTGAGCATCTACAAGCGTTAGCTTTTATACTTATGCTGCTGGTAGTTGGTTCGCTCCTTGCCTCTTTGTATTCCTTCGCGTCTGATTGCTCACCGCCGTTGCAGCATCTTACTTGTTTACATATCTTTTTTGTATGTGTCTCGGCAGGAAACTTCGGGAGTTATCGAACCTGTGGGAGCTTTAACCCGTCGCTTGAATATGCGGCAACACGAGCAAGCTCTGTGATGCATAGGCCACAATTCCCATCCATCACGCATATGGAAACCGTCAGCTAAGGGCGTTGATAACGTTCCCTCTGTCGGATGCATCTCTGGGCGCTGGCAGGCAAAATAAATCTTAGACCAGGAGCAGCTGGACACACGGCGCGTCTTATAAAGAGAGCACGTATTTGTGTCTGGAAAGTTTAGACTTATAGAGACGTAGTAACGAAGGTTTTGTTTAACAATGGTACGAAGGCGCTTCTAGCTGTCAAGAAAAAAAAGAAAAACTGATTCGCGGAGCTGTATCCTTTAGTGTGCGGCATAGGAAGCGAGAAAGTATAGATGCAATGCCGCCTTCCAGACCACCTTTTCTGAGCTGGCTTGTCTGCTGCCATTTGTTTGCAGATGCAAAAACTGATATTTGAAATGAATCCTGATGCATTTGTATATACAACAGTAATCAGGCAATTCTCATAGCTTCATAGGAAAGGTAGCTGATAAAAATTATTCACAAAATGGGTTGGCCAAACTCCCAGCTTCAAAACCATTATGACGTTAGTCTAGTAAGCAGAGCTAAACGAAAAACAAATTAATGCAATGTGCTGTGTTAGGACTCAAAGGAGTCACATTTTGGCACAACTGGTCACGGATCTCCGTCCTAACTATACTATTTGCATACTGTTACCGTCAAGGGTAATGGTGAGACTAGAAATGAAATGGACCTTATACTCTGCGCTAACCCTGGGATCATACAAGATGTGGACGTGCTCGGCAACGTGCGCCGCAGTGACCTTAGGATGGTGAAAGCTCGAATTAGCCTTGACTTGAGGAGGGAACGGAAGAAACTGGTACGTAAAAAGCCGATCAATGAGTCAGTGGTAAGAGGGAAACTAGAGGAATTCCGGATCAAGCTACAGAACAGGTATTCGGCCTTAGCTCAGGAAGAGGACCTTAGTGTTGAAGATATGAACAACAATCTTATGGGCATTATTAAGGAATGTGCAATAGAAGTCGGTGGTAGCTCCGTTAGACAGGATGCCAGTAAGCTATCGCAGGAGACGAAAGATCTGATCAAGAAACGCCACTGTATGAAAGCCTCTAACCGTAAAGCTAGAATAGAACTGGCACAACTTTAGAAGTTACTCAACAAGCATAAGACAGCTGACATAAGGAAGTATAGTATGGATACAATTGAACGTGCTCTCAGGAACGAAGGAAGCCTAAAAGCAGTGAGGAGGAAACTAGGAATAGGCAAAAATCAGATGTATGCGTTAAGAGAAAAAAGGCGGCGATATCGTTACTAACATGGATGAGATCGCTCAAGTCGCTGAGTAGTTCTATAGAGAGTTATACAGTATCAGTGGCACTGGTACTTAGAACTGTTTTTCTCGACCAAGAACCATAAGCAAGAAATTCCTTTTCGTGCTATAGTGTCAGAGAAAGGGACGTGGCAGGTCTGTGTCGATAGTTACCTACAGAACTGCTTAGCTTCACTAGTTCTTTCAGACACGTTTTCCTTACGTAATTCTCAGGCACTAGTTCAGTATTTGAGAGAGGAAAATCCTGGTGACTGTACAGCTTTTAGTATGAATATCGAAGGCCAAATTATTCTTTGCCGCATGACGGGTTGCGAAATTCCGTAAATGAGTGCATTAAAGAAGAAGTGCAAGAGTCGGCTTTCATTGACAGATGCGGTGTTTCCACGGGAGCTTTTCTAGAAATTTTTTCAATGTATTTGAAGTTGACACTGATTGGGTGGAGAGATGATGTTCTTCTGCAGAAATCAGGCATTTGTATTGGTTCAAAGGTTGCCCCTATACTTAGCAATATTTACCTAAGTAAGATTGACAACTGCTTAGAGAAAGCCTTAGGTGATAGCGTTATCAAGATATTTCGTTACGTTGATGATTACCTCATTTTCTGCGATAGAGAACAATTCGATTCCGCTGCCAACTCAGTAAGTGAGAAATTTAAACTTTATGGAGGCGGATCAAAGTTTACCAAGGAATTTCCTCAGCGACGCGTAATTCAGTTTCTTGACATTTCCTTGGTCTTCCAACAAAATCATGTTTGTTGGCAGTACTCCCCAAGATCTTCGAAGCCGTTGCTAAACTTTCAATCCAAGCATTCCAAAGTAGTAAAAAACAGAATTGGCATGTCGTGCCTTAAGTCTTCCCTCACCAGATCCTGCATGCACAAAATGAGCGCCAGTTTTAATGCGTAGGTCCGGCGTCTATCAGAAGCAGGTTGTCATAGTGTAGCAGTGGCCACTGTGGCTGAGCGCCTAAAGAAGTCGGTTACGAGAGAGACGGACGTGATTACAGGAAGCAGTAATAGCACAAAAAGAGTAGTGGCTATTCCGTATATTCATTCAGTGCCGCACAGGCTTAAAAAAGTTGCAAGTAGATATGATGTTAATATGGCTTTCACTTCTCCCAATAAGATAGGTAAGATAAGCGCTGCCGTACAGAGAAAAAAGGAGCAGGTAAAAGGCAAGAAACGAACAGATATTTCTCCAGTGAAGCACAATAAGAACAACAGTTTTACTGGCTGTCGTATGGGTGTGGTTTATAAAATTCCCCTTAGCTGTGGGCAGTTCTACCTAGGGCAAACGGGACGGTTTATCAATCAGAGGTTAATGGAACATAAAAGGTCGTTAACCAGTGGATCGCCTTCTAATCTTTCACTACATTGCCGAGATTGTAACTGCACGCCAGAGTTAGATGAATGCGCGATATTGTACAGGCATAGGAATGAAGATACACGTCTTATGGTAGAGGCATGGCATATCTATAATGGTGAAAGTGCATGCGTGAGTCAGCCTTCGATTACATAAGGAAGAGATTAAGTGCCTTAACAGTTATCTCTCACGTAGACCGGCACGTGTACCCGACTGACACGTGGTGTTAGCATTCCTGAGCATGCGCATGCGAGTTTTGTGTCTTCTTTCTTTTTTCGTCTCAGTGCTCCCTTCAGTTGATAGTCGGCGTTCGTGTTGTCCACTTCTCGATTCTTGTGTCCTGTCTGCACGCCTCACTTCTTTTTTGCATAATGAATCCTTGCGAACTAGCTCAGCTTTCTGTCGTTCTAAGAATATGCATATGTTTCTCTTTGGGGATTTCATTCTATTCCAACAAGGATGCTGTGCGAAAAAGTTCTTGTGCTGAGCAAAGCATGTCTGCTAATAACGCCGCCGCTTTCAAGTGCAGCTAATTAAGACTTATGCAAGCTACAGAGAGCCACCTTTTGTGGTAAAAATAAATAAACGGCAGCTTCGGTTTCCATCGCGTTAGCACAATTCTGAGAAGTCTGTAGCAATTGTGTCAAACGTAGCTTCGATTTTCGAGTAACCAACACCCACTAGTTTGCTAGAAGCCTGCTGTGCAAATTTATCTTTGTGATAGTACAGGCGGTGAACTTAGGAGCGTGTAATTTAGAGTTACAACATTAAACTTTATGAACGTTTCTTCGTGGTCAAAGCTTCCGTTTTGTTACTTTTTTTCGTTGCTTTCATAATGAGGTCATTAGCAACACAGAAGTTTTAAGTCTCACAAGGAAAGTGCCTGAATGTATCTTTATTATCCTTAACATCTCCTCTTAATTTATTCCCTCGCATGCCCCAGTTGGCTCTACAGCCCATTTTCAATCTTATATTTCTTCTAGATTAGGAAAAAGAAAGTTTGATTGTCTCTATCGGCGTAGACTGTGCAGAAATATAAATGTTAAAATGCAGGAATGCGTGGTTGCCAAAGGACGAATTTAGCTTAATATCTCCTTGACTGTGCACTTCACCAATTCTTCAGTTTCAATTCTTCGAATTGCTCGAGGATTTGTTTGGTTAAATCTATTTTGTGTATGTATGTATGTATGTATGTATGTATGTATGTATGTATGTATGTATGTATGTATGTATGTATGTATGTATGTATGTATGCATGTATGCATGCATGCATGCATGTATGCATGTATGCATGTATGTATGTATGTATGTATGTATGTATGTATGTATGTATGTATGTATGCATGCATGCATGCATGTATGTATGTATGTATGTATGTATGTATGCATGTATGTATGTATGTATGTATGTATGTATGTATGTATGTATGTATGTATCTATGTATGTGTCCATGTACGTACGTACGTACGTATGTGCGTATATTTTCCACCACCACTACCCTCACCAGGGCCTGGATAGCTATATTTGCGAAGAAAGTGCCCATTGATTTCAAGTCTGTGGGCTCGAGAGCGACGAATATTCTCTGCGTGCACGCGACTGGTGACGATGACGACACTATGAATTCTGGTTCGCAAGACGAACAGCTAATAGAGTGTTTTTTTTGTGAAGAAATAATAATGTATTAATTTTGTCTGGCTTTTACTTGTGCTTCTTTCGCACGTTCTGCACAATAAATGGGAAGAGCAATGCAAAAGACACAACTGAATCTACAGAAGGCCGGCAAAGAGACATGGACGCGGGTGACGATGCACGTCACTGATGTAGCAGAAACGTTTTTTCATCCGGTATATACAGATTCAAGTACAATGCTGTTTACAGTCTGGGAGAGCAAGTAAACTGAACTCTTCTTTCTCTTTGCCGCGGAGGCCAAAACTTACCTGCTTGGTTCGCTTTGGCTGGTCGCAGGCAATATACAGGGTGTCTCACGTAACTTGAGCCAAACATAAAAAATACACAAATGCTAAGTAGCCGAACCAAACAAAGGTATTGTTCTTTGCCGTCGCTTGGTAATAGTCAGATTATTTTTGTATTCCGCCTAATTACATATTTAATAATAATGTTTTATTCAACATATCAATTATAATTACATGACAAGTGTCAAGGAGAAAATTGTAGAGCAGCATGAAAAACTCCAGATACGGCTCCAGATACGGGTCAATACGTGCTACAAAAAATTGTTTTTTTTTTTAGAGCGTGAACGAAGCCCGTGAATGCGAGTAAGGTGCCTCGAGCAGCCAGTAACGCTGCAATATTGCGTGTATTCGGGGACTTCTTTCATGCTCGGAAAAAAAAAGACTCTTGTACGTCTACAAATATGAACAGAAGAAAATATTTCGCCATGTCAACGCACGTTCTTGAGTTCCGGGAGCTTGCAATTGATGTAACTCCCTCCGGTGTCTCATTTTAAATCACCTGCTAAACCTAAACCTAAATGCTAAACCTGAAGGGTAAACCTAAACGCTCCAGTGACTGTACAGACAGAGCGAGAATACATACATACACATCTCCAACATACTGCTCTCGACCACACGTCCCCTACATTCTGAGAGCGGTAGCGTGAAGCAAGTCGGCTCAATATACTAATGACGCATTGGTGAGCGCGGCCCACTCGGGTATTGCGCAATCGGCCACGAGCGATTGTTGAAATGACGGACAGCTGCAGAAGCGCTATGCTTAGGCTAATTCTATCCGTTTCCTGCTTGCAACTTTCCGACAACTTTTAGCTTTTCGTATAGAAAAGGCGCGGTTCCGCACATGGTTGCGCGAACGAGTCAGGCAATTATGGGATTTTGTAAGACTACGCGGCTCATACAACTTAGAACATGGCAGTTTTCGTGTGACCACTAAGGACTCGCACGAATGCGGACGATTTCACCTGAGGTTCATTTACGCCGTTATTACGAAAGAAATTCTGTGAGCCTGCAATATTTATTGCAATAGCACCGAGGAATTGGGAGAAGCGAAAATGACTCCTGTAGATGACACTGGCGGAGAAGAAACGAGAACCATCGCTGCGACCTGCCTGATTTCGCCAAGGCTGTTTCTGCGGAAATCGATTAGGAACAGCACAAAGCAGTTGACCTAACATTATGTTACCCAAGCAAGCGGGCAAAGATTACTAAACATGCATTATACTAAAATAAGAAACACGTATTAATACGGGACCTTCTATAAGAACGAAACATTAGGCACAGACTTTCGAGAACAGTATCTTGAAAAGTACGAGCGCCATCAGGCAAAAACAGGCAGGACAAGTTGTGTTTTTCATGTCCATGGAAATGAAGTTGCGTTTGATTCCTGGGATCAAGTTCAGGAACCGAACAATGGCTGCGCCTATTGAGCTTTGCAAATAGCTTTCTGAAGCATTGTCTTTCATCTACACTGGCATGTTCACTTCAAGGCATGCTTGAGTGTTAAGAGAAAAAAAAACAAGTCTCGGGTTCAAGCTGCAGGCATGTCATCGATAATTACACGGGGCGCTGATCACCTACGTGGCGCCTATAGTCACCCCGGACTTCGTGACAAAGGGAGAAATTACTTTTTTTGTCTATCCGTGTACTTCCGTTCAAATTGGCGACGTTGTTCCTCCTGCGTGCAAGTGCTTTGTGTTTGCGTGAAAGCTGGGGCCCGGCGCCTGGCACCAGACTGACTCTGCTTAGGCGAGCCACTTACCTCTGACAAAGAAGAATGGTTTTTCGACCCTGTCTTTGACGGCTCAGCGTGACGCACAATTCGTGTATCGCCTTCTAAAGGCAAGTTCACCCTCAGTCTTCAGCTAACCATTTCTCTCTGTCGCTCGCCTTGTCGCTCACCAGCATTTCCAACAATTATGTCTGCGAGAACCAACTGTGGCTAAAGAGCACGTTGTTTTGTTTACGATACTATTTTTGGTTATCCGCGTTAACAAAAGAGTTTAGGCGAGGGCGCCACGTTGTTGTGTTGTCTAGCCATCAACGCTACACGCGCGACCCGCGCATAGAGTATAAGAAGGCCTTTGTATAGAGGTGCAAAATGCGTTTGGCGCACACAGCGACGAAGCCAAGTGCGCGCGCCTTCACGATCCGTTTATTCGGGTCGGCGGGAAAAAGCGTGACTATACCATGGACTGCCGGCACTATATTGTGCGCGCACACATCAGCGTTACCGTCTGAGTAGCTGTCGCGCTTACCACACTACAATGAACGTCAAGCAAAAATTAAGATAATGATTTGTTTGAACGCGGACTGACGCCGACATTTTTTTTTTCAGTCTCCGCTGATACGCTCCTGCTCACGCCATCGTTCCGCGACTCCTTTAACGCAACGCTAATCCTCTGGCTACCGCTTTCAATGCCTCACCTTCGGGAAAAAAGCTGTCAATTCTCTTTGTTATAATAATGCTACAATCGGGAGCTGAATCCATGGCTCTGAGTTGGCTCTAAATGTATCCTCAAAATAGACCCTCAGCTACTTCAAATGTAGCCGTCAAAAACCATGATTGTGACATTGTATTTATTACCTGCTTATTTCAGCTCGCAGCGCCAACTATAAAAAATTTAATGTGCCCTATTAGTCGGCGCAGTCATGGTGCATGCAAACCTTCCGCAATTATCGTAGTCTTCCGTTTCATTGGTGCCAGTGCTGCGAGCGATTTTTGGAATGTATTTGACTCACTGGTGTTTCTATACATTTTTTAACTTAATACAGGCTCTATAACGTATTGCAGTTAATCGTCGCTCATCTCTGCTCTAGTTTATTGCTCTGACATATACAGCAACACCGAAAGAAATACTTCATGCGAACGCAAAATGAAAAGTAAAACTTCAACCAAACAGTAACTTGATCCAGTTACATTTCCCAACAACGCTCATATATCAGGAGATGATTGTGACTGTTTGCAAAGTTCCTAAAGACGCACGCTAAAGGGCACAGACAAGGAATTGGCGCGTACTACCTTGTGCAGTTGCGTGTCCTTATAATTATTAATCCACGTCCTCTTTTGCACTTCATTGTTACTTGGTTTGTCATACAAACAAGGCCCCACCTGTAGACTCTCAAACTAATTGCCCATCTTGCGGTGCGATACCGCGATGCGCAGCTTCCTAAGCACCACTTAGCCTAGCCTAGCACTAGGCTAAGTCAGGCTACAAGCTCCACTTAGGGGAGCTTGTAGCACTAGGCAGCATGATGTCGCAGTTTCCCGAATTAATGAGAAGCAACCGTAAGCAAACAAGTCTACGCGTGCCAGTGGTTAGTAAGGATAAGCAGTTGTGGTCAAAACCACCTTCCCTCTAGACAAATTTATTCAGGGCTACAAGTAACCGATGCTACGGCGAAACATGTGAGTGGAAGGGTCTCCGCTACTCACTGCTGCTTGCTCTGCCACATGTCGTGTGAAACTATTCTTCCACTTCATGACATCGCCCTCCTTTATAAGGGAACGGTGTCTTGGGCGCGGGCTGTCTCGTGACTAGCTCTGAGTCTACTGCTCTACGGCTTCGTGCAACTCCGTCGTCTGGCTGACGTCTACCTTCTACCCTGCCTCCTTGAAACGTCGCAATGAAGTTGTCGTTATTTGTACTACTTAGGAAAAACAGTGCTGTGTACTCATACTGACGGCGATCTCATTATGAGTCCACAGCACGGTTTTCCTTGCTGCATTGTCGACAGGTGTTCCGAAATGTCAATAAACGTTGGACTTGATCAGAGACTAGAATATTTTACATTTTTTTGTTAAGTGCCACAAGTCACATTTACCTTTTTCATAGGTTAACAAGACTAGTTTCTGTTTCGACTAGATAAAAGTGGCTAACGAGGCGCTAAACCAGTGATACACCAAGCTAAAATTCATTCTGAAGAATTATATGGTATTTCCATTTATATAAAGTATGATACATTATAGCTGTACTAGAGAAATATCAGCCCCTTATCCATAATAGCAGGCAAAACGTTGGCCTGATTTGATATTTCTATTTTACCAAGACAATGTCGTTCGTATTGCTAGAGACATTTTTATTTTACGAGTTAGCGTCCATCGTTTAGAACATACGTATCAGATATAATGGCTGTAGAATAATATAATGACTAGGAAACTGCTTTCAATTCAGTGTGTCTAGCTAGGTACAAAAATAGTAAAGTTAGTGCTGATTGAAGTTATGTGCCGCTTTGCTGAACGAGGGGCATAGATCACTTTAAAAAAATGCAGGTAAGGCAGCTGGTTATTGGAGGATAGGTTATTTCTTTCGTTTCTAAAAGCACTAAATATTTGTGCGAGTGCCTGTTTGTAGGTTCACTAATGGTCTCTGCTACACTCTTGTATAGAAAACAGATGTACTTTCCACATGTTGTATGGCTCAGTAGAGCCTAATTCTTATTTTACGGATATAAACAGCCTTGCTAAAAAGCTATACGTTGCTTACTAATGAGCGACAGCACAACGACAGTTCTGGCAAAGTGTTAGAGATGGAGGACGCTTTTTGAAAGGAATCAAATGTAAATATAAGGCCGTTATCGGGGAAAGGGGGAGGGGAGCACGAACGGGACCAAGGCTAAAAGAACTGACTGTACATAGGAACAAACGAATGGTCGTCATTAGCAAGACAGCCAAAGTTTGCTAAATTAATGCTAGTGGCTGATTGATGAAGCGCCGGATTTCGAAACTTCGATTATTAATGGCTCGCACTGGCGCGCCGGTCAACATACCGAGAGAACTAGATTGGACTTTGTTTTCGTATGATGTGCTTTGTCGCGTGGAGAGAAATGAACGTGATGGCGAGGTAGAGACACTCGAAATGAGAGCTGCCCGTGGTTGTTGTCACAAATTGCCAGCCTGCTTCAGGAGTTCGAATTTTAACGGTGCAACGAAGCTGGCAAAAAAAAGCCTACGACGTTTGTAACTGAACCTACTTCCTTTTAGGCCTTCTTTTAGTTTTCCAGATATACTGTATCTTGTGCTAAAGATCATGACTAAAGAGCGCCTGTTTAATTTTTCCCGCTGCGTAAATATCATTGTGCTAATGTTTTCACTTGTACACGCTCCAGCATGTCTATGAGACACCCGTGAACCATCCGACACAATCAAACTTTACTGTACTGCATAGAGCTTGTGACGAAGAAAAGATTAGTCGTGAGGCGTGAAGGTGACTGGGCTAAATGTCATTACGTAATAAGCTCAAGGTACAGAGAATTCTCATCTCGTTCTTTTGAAAAATGACGTCTGCATTTCTAACCTTCAAAATTTTAGTGTTCTTCGAGTTTTTCCAAGTAGGCACAGGAAATCAATAGGGCAGGCTGCATACAACATACCCGTCAAGTCTCCCGAATTTCTCGTAAAGGTTAAGAATTTGAGCCCGGTTGATATTTTTCCGAACGCTGCGTCCAGCTTTACGAAAAATTGTTCTGTTTGCGAAAATGCATCGCATATGTCGGTCTAACCTATCTTCCCTTGCGAGCCTTTTGGCGGTTAAAGAAGGCAAGGGAATAGTTACCTAAATCGTGTTTATACAAACCAGTCGTTGAAACCAGCGAAATGGGCAACAGGGGTGCTATAGCATAAAGCTCTCTCAGCCTGTTCCTATTCCATTTTCTTCGTTAGCCGTCGGCGATTGGTCAAGCATCGCTGCGGCCCTGCCCACTTGGCCCGTCTCTCACGAGACGACACGAAAGCCACCACAACTCCCCATCTCAAGATAATGCGTACGCACTGAATATGAAGGATTAGGGCGACCAAAAGACGGACGTTTCTTTCCGATTTTACGCATTCCTTACCTTTAGCTTTTAGTTATTGGTCGAAATGGTCAAATGCAAGTCGTCACGCGACGTCTCAGAACCGCGAAAACTGACGTTGTCAAAGTAACCTGCACGCACTGAAGATGCGCCGTTATTATGCCGTAAAGCTTAACTTTTTTTATTAATAGCTGCAGGTTGACCTATTCTGAAAGAAATAGATGACTGTCCATCGATGTCTTCAGTGCCAGCCATTCGGAGCTGCCACCTGAATTGCTCTTTGCGTGTAATAAAAATTTTGCGTTACTCTATATCGTTGCGTGGCTTTATATATACCATTCCGGTACTTATAAGACGTCGTTCTACCAAATTTTCTTCGTGATGCATTCATCTCGATGGCTTTTTCAACATCTCGTTGCACACCGCCGCATTCATTGGCGAGCCAACGCAAGCTAAGGAAGCTGAAGCAGACCAGTCAGAGACGCCGGTAGAGCCAGCACCACAGATACCCTCACCTCTTCAGCCTGCCTCTCGTCTTTCTTTACTCAGAGAAGAAAAACTTGTCAGAGTTGGCAATGCTATTCGCTTTGAAACCGAACAAAAGTCAATAACTGTTTTTCCTCTTCCTCCACCTTTTATAAACACGGATGCATTTGATTACGCTTATGTCAGCAGTTACGTAAATTTGACGTTAGGAGATCGGAATACAATCAGAATGTCACACTATAGCGGCCCAGCTAAGTCACTGAAAAGTCATTGCGATGTAGAAACAGTCTGTTGCTTGTCAGTGTTTGCTTTTGAAAGTTTGCTCCTGGTGGGTGTGCTGCCTCTAAAGGTAAATCCTCGTCACTCAACTGCGTATTCCTGAAAAGAGGTGCCCTCAGCGCTCAGGGCAAGCTTTAACAAGAGAAGGAATGCGTCCGCTTGCCCGGCCGCTCTCCCACCCGCCCGCCCGTCTGTCCGTCCGTCCGTCCATCTATCCGTCCTTCTATCCATTAGCGATTGTTTCCTTTGTTGTTTCTGATTATTTAAGCCATGCGCTTCATCTTAAAGCATAGCTTGCGCAGTTAATTTTCTTGAAAGTCGTGCCGACAGCAACATTACTTCCTTTGGCAATAAGTGTCGTATGTATATATACTGTGACTACTATGACTACTATGTATACTGTATACTACTAGGTTGTCTATTACGACAATTACAATGGTATGGTTAAGCCGCTCTGTAAATGCTAGCATTATAAATAGACACAGCATTCAGTAGATTTGTTAGCCTGTAGTAGCCTGTTTTCTTTTTCGATCTAGCCAAATGGGCAGAGCTGTTGACTATGGAGGTGCAAACAATTCCTTTTCTTCTTTCTTTTTTGCGGCAGATAAACACAGATTAACCCAATACTGCAAAAATTCCCCTTGCTTATCATTAAATCTTCAAGGTCGGGGACTTACCGCCAAAAATGAGGCAAGTGATGATTTACTCAAGATCACTTGTTTTAAGTCCAGGGAAGCCGCAGGTACCAGCTTTTCATAGAATTCTGGAAGAAAGCATGCCATGCAAAAGTTAAAATTCTTCAGAAACTGTCTTCCGCATACAAAGAAAAGGAAAAAAAGCCCGCAGTCGCAACTCCTGTTGAGCGTACCCAGTACCACATCTACAGTGACCTATGTCGGCGGGGAAGAGGTCATGAAGAACCCTGCATATGTACACATTGGCACATACTCAGTGACTCAAGCTGTTCCTACGGTTGGTTTCGAAACCTGTGCTCCCGGCGAGCAGCCCGATACTCTCACCATTCAACCATGGTCTACACAGGGATCCTGGTTGGCGGGAAAATGGTCAGATACAAATATACATACATAGATAGACATGTAGGCCCAGCAAACTGTGTGAAGTATCATAACAATGCTAACTGGCAATAAAAACACAAGGCTGTCTTTGGCCTTTGGCAAAGTTATCTTCAACTATTGAAGTGTTGGCCAGCTGTTCTGAGTCAGTTTACCCTGGCACATTCTATTTTTATGGCGCACCCTTGACCAAGGGTTACAGATGGTAGATCCGCTGCAACATATGACAATACTTAAATACAATTTATGATTTAACGTTTGGAGGCAGTTGTGCTGTGCTAAGTGGGTCTTAGTTTGGTCTGAGCGCAAGATTGTTAATTTGAACTTTGTTAGAAGTATTAGTTGTCTGTTGTATGCTATACAGGCTTACATAACCACCCACTTGAAAAGAGAGTCTCGAGTATTCAGTGCCCAAGAGTGAGACAAGTGGGACGAATAACGTTGTCATTCAAAGCACAGGTGCGAGCTCGAGAGAAATAAAATGTTGCGGTCTGAAAACGCGGCAGACGAGCAAATATTCACCGCTTAATACAGCTTTAGCGCATAATTTACAAGAACCACAAAGGGACTCCAACGGGTATGGCGCTATCGGCGCTATCCCACCATGAAGAGCTGTGCTGTTCCAAAGTAATACGAATTTTCAGGTTTTTGTATGATTATCCTGCTTGAGCGCCCTGCTACCTTTGATCACTGTCATGTATTTGTTGCATTATTCTAAATAGTGTTGTAGTTCGATCTTGTGTTAATGCATTATATAATCATTATGTCATGCTACTACTAGATGCACTGTATCTACTTAATGCTGAAAAGAGTTCTCTTCTTTATTTTACGTTTTGATCTTCATGCTTATACATCTCTTTGAAGTTTCTTGTTGTTGTTATCCCCCCTTATGTAATGCCCGATTCTGGGCCCTTAGGGTAAATAAATGCAATGAAAACTGAAAACTGAAATTTCCTTTTGTTGATTAGAACAGGCAAAAATCACTTCGGAATTGACGTGGTGAATTTTGTCCTCAGATTTGAAAAGTACCTCCAGCCTCTGAAATTCATGCACGAGGTCCCTGAAAACCACATGGTGAGGTTTCTTGACCTACAGCTAGTTTTTTTCCCCCAAGCAATGTCTGCTGAACATACGAGCCCCGGAGCAAGGAACCCCTGTTGACGTTTCTGTCGGCTCACGGAAAGCTGGTAAAAAGGGGAATCCCTCAGATGTTCCTCCATAGTGCACTAAGGAAGTCATGCGTGCATCTTGTAAATGAAAGCTTCGAAACAGAAATACAGCGCCTAGCTTCAGCAGGTTATCCCAAACACTTGAGAGTTGCGGTGATTGAGGCTCTTGTCCACAAGACGAAGCAAACACGCGTGAATGATAAGGTGCGCGGAAACAAAAGTCTAATCGAAAGAAGGTGGCCATCATTCCACATCTGCACACGACGTCACATCGTCTCAAGAAGATTGGGGAAAACGCAGGCGTGAATGTCGTCGTGTCAGCCCCGGGCGAATTGACCAAATTGTGCAGAATGACGTCACCGGTGAAAAGCCAAAAGAATGGCTGCAAAGTAAAGCGCAAGGAAGAATGCGCCACATGTGCCGAAGGTGTTGTCTATCAGATACTACTATCGTACTGCAAAACATAGGGCAAACGGATCGACACCTAAACGAACCGTTAAGGGAGCCCGACCGTAACGCGACAAAGGGAGGGCAGGGACACCTGCTGTTGCACTGCTGAGACTGTAAGTGTGAGCCATATCTTGACAACACTGCTGTATCGCTTAGTTTAGAGACAAAGATTGGTGCACACGCAAGATCGTGGAAGCCGCAGTATCGAGTAGTGATATTTATGAGCGCGTAAGCTCAACATCTCTTTTGTTATCGGCCAAAGAAATAAATTTTCTTGAGGACCGTTGGTGACAATTGCTTAGTAACCCGCACATGTTAGGCGGTACGATCAAATGATTAGTTATGTTCATTCTTGTCTTTTATGTTTTTGTTTCATCCGATTTTCTGTATATATTCACGCCATCTTGCACTAAACGCTAGTTGGATGGCGCTAGTCCCATTCGTGTCGCTTCATAGTTTTTGTAAATTCTGCACTTATACAGTATTAAGCATGGATTACCAAGTAAGCCCGAACCAACTTTGCTCTGTAGCCGGCTATCATCCGACTGCACCTGCTTATTTTCCGCGTCGCTTCGTAGTCATCAATATCACACAGGAGCAGATGGTCCTTGATAAACTTTGGCCATAAAAGAGCTCTCGCGAGAACTGGTGGCCTGTTTAGCACCACGCACACCCTAAAAAGGCTCAACATTCGCCGCACTTAACTGGTCTCTTGACACCAACGCCATAATTCTCAAAGGAAAGCTTGCCAAAGGCGTAAGGCAATCCCTCAGAAAATGAGGCAAGACATTTTCTGTCTCATTTCTTTCTCCAGACACAGCCTGCTGGCTTGTAATTTACTGAATTTTTTTGCCTTGGTTGTTTGACCAGCTAGCAATTGCAGCGGTGACAACACGGCGAGAATGACGGCTTTGCGAGAATAACGGACTTTATATAGCGACGCATTCAGCCGGGTTAAACGAGCCATTGCGTAAGAACTATTGGTCTAGTTTACGGCCTCACAGGAGGACTGAGCCAATCTAGTATAAGAGCAGCATTGGGGAGTGGTAAAGCATCCGAAACAAGTGGTTGTAAACAGGCGGTTGTGCGAGGCGTGATACGAACAGTGGGCTTAATGCGACTGATAGGAGTGCTTGGGTTTTCCCATTACCTCACGAGTTCATCATATAGTGAAAGTGGGTGAGGAACCGGAGGCAGAATGGCCTGTAAGGAAAGCTGTTTTTGCAGGCATAGCCACTGTGTATATAATAAAGAAAAACACTTGTATGCATATATATGTGGTTGAACTCTACCCCTACAGAATCAAATGTACATCAATTCTTGTTCAAAGAAAATGCCCTAATATATCAGTTTACAAAATTCAATAATTCGTTGAACAGTTTAATTGAAATAAATTATCTACAGACCTTTTTCGTGGAATAGTTTGCTTCAGAGGAACGATATGACGCTACCAGCCCGCTCTATAGCCCACGCATCAAGAATAAGTGGATGGAATTAACGCGCTGAACCATGGGTGACAAAACTAACAGTACATGATTATTCGAAGCTGAACGTGAAGCTGAGCGTACTCCAAGGAGTAAGCGAGTGATTAGCGGTAACGCTTTGCCACACACTGTAGAAAAGTACACAATATATATATATATATATATATATATATATATATATATATATATATATACGTTTCAAGCCTTGAAGGTGCGCGGCAAGAATAAGATGGCAACCGCACCGAGAAAATTTACGGAGGGAGCAGCATGACAAGCCGCTGCTTCAATGGGATTGGCAGATAAAAAAAACGAAGATCAAAAGACACTACTAATTCAGAGTTAATTCAGAAGCGAATCGTTTGGACCGACCATAATAGGATTCAAGCCCTGGTTCAAGTACAAGCGCCGCATACGCTGCTCGCAACGTTTCGATAAGGTGCAATGAGCTCAGAAAGCGCTTACATGGCCTCTAAAGATGCGGACAAAGCTTCGTGTCGTCCACCCAGTCACCGTCTACGATATCCGCCAAAAGAGAACTTTTCTGAGCCACGCTGGCGTCATGCACACCTTATGTAAGCACGCAGTAAACGGAGGAAGCTGAGGAAACCAATGGACGAGTTACTTATGATATCTCCTTGAAACGGGTCTATCAGAAAATACTATTTAACCATCGCGTAAGAAAATTATCCTAGGGCTGAGTGGTATACAAACTAGCAACAGTAAAGCAGCTCAGTTTGCAATGCACTTTTATCCTCCAACACGACACTTGTTGCAGTCACACAGATGCCCATTCTTGAATCTAAAAATAAAAGATGCGAGCATGCGTTTGAGACAATTGAACCAAAGTTTATTCGTTGTCTCTCAATAACATATGGGAGGCTGGTTATGGTGAAAAAGTACATTCAGTAAAACCCTTGCATCCTACACAAGAACGCAGAGACCCTTGTAAACAAAATCTGTTACGCCTTTTAGACGCGTTGGGCAGGTTTGTATACGTTGTTTGTCATTAAAAGCCAGCCCATAGTCCACGTGTTCAATAATCAGAATAGCGTATCGAGAAGCTAACATTAGAATTCTTCGCCCTATTCTGTACAAGCACAAACAGCAAAGCGTCTCCATGTGCGCCCTGCTGGTAGATCAGGACGATCAGAGTTTAAATCTGGGCTCTTTCCCCTGCAGAACCAGGCAATGGGCCAGAAATCGCATGTCGCTCTTTATTGCCCAAGCCTCAAATCTTGTACGGCTCTACTCACAATACATCTTCAAAGTGCTTTCAAAAGTAAGCGATAGAATAAATGAAAACAAACAAACCGAAAAGAAACACTGCTCCCATTTGAGTCACCTTGGCCGCTCGCTAGCCAATGTGCACTGCTTTTAATGCTAGAATAAAAATAAACTAAAGTGTTGATGGGGATTGATTGTCCTAAATCAACACAGGGACTAGGTGATCCTCCGCACTGGAGCGGTCCGGCTTAAGATTGAGCCCTTGTGCTTCTTTATTGTGCAATCAAATGTCAGTAGAAATATTTGCCTTCGGCCCCCATAAGAATGTATCCGGCGTTGCTAAGAACTAAACCAGTCACCTTACACTCAGAACAATAAAGCCATAGGAGTTGATGCATCGCAGCTGATAAAAATCAGGATTTCATTACCATATATGGCCAATGAGTGTAGCGGGTTATTGTCGACGAAGGAAATTCTCTGCAAATCGCTGCAAGAGAGCTTTGCAATCTCGGTCGTACCATCAAGTTGACTTACTGGCATACACCGTAGAACTCCAACCGTCTATTATACAGTTTCGACCCATCAATAAAACTGAAGTTACCAAAAAACATTTCATGACATCACGCGACACTGCTGTGTCAGCTGTAGGTAGGAGTAGCCTTCACTAATTCCTAAAACTATCGTACTGATAGGGCGAGCTCACCCATGTGAGCTAAGTGCAAGTGTGAAGAGACTATCGGTGATCTTCTGTGCCACCCTTTTCGCTTCCATAAACAACGCCAGACTCTCCAGTGTGCCTCGAATAGACTGGACGAAAGGCCATTTACAAAAGCAAATGCCTTCGGAGCCTGGCCTCACAGTTCACCGGCCCAGAAAGCCATTAGAGCTCTTCTACAGTATATGAAACCGACAGACTTATGTGCCCGATTTTGGACACGCTGCACCTGGCTTAGTACATGGGCAAATGCGATCAAGATCTCTTTCTCTTTTCGCTCCTCCATCCTCCTCCCCACCAGTGGGAAGCAAACTGGAGAAACTCTGGGTAACCTCTCTGCTTTTCCTCCCTCCCTTCTCTCTCTCTCTCTCTCTCCTTCAAATCGCTTTGAAGGTTATCCTCGTACATTTAGTGTTATTTCCAAGTAAGTCATGTTCATACCTTAACAATCCTCATGTTTGCTCCTGCTCTAATCTACAGTGATTTTGCTGTATGCTGTGCACTATTTGAGATGATACGACCTCCACTCACGAATAAAGCACGTCATACATGGTGAGTGCGTAAACTACTTCGAAGCCGCTGCCTTATGCGAAACGGAGACAGAGAAAACAATCCCAAGAACAAGCCTGCGTTATGCGTGCAATTTTGTACGCAAGGCAGTCGTCATTATTGTGTTGAGTACAGTCGAGGGACACCTAACAACACTTGTCCTGGCTCGTGTATCGTCACGGGCATATGTCACACTTTATTTTAGTATGGATCCCGAAGTAGTTCGTGCCCTTTCTCTTCCTGATAACAGTGGAAATTGAAATAGTTTGCTAAAATTTCAGCAAAGACTGGAATTACCGTTATTGCCGCTAATCTTCTTTATTAATTGGGGTGTGGTCACATACTACGGATAACACCAACACAAGCACGACGTTGCGTCACCAAGGTTGGAGTGTAGTACGGATATGCTGATGTCCAGAGGAACAAAAAGAAAGCAAACACTGTTCTGCAGGGTCCGCCCTCCGCCCCCCCCTCCCTCCCACATAATATGACAAAGCCGTCAGACTATATGCATAGCACAAATGCATGGACCTCCGGTTTCAATAGAGAGCTTTCCGACTCCTAATTTCCCCGGAGACATCGAATGACTGACGGCTTCAGTGATGGTCTCGTGTATTGTTGTCGTAGGCATGCGTCGAGCTTTATTTCGGCACGGGTCCTAAAATAGTGCGTACCATTTCTATTCCCGACAATGCGTGGGACTAGTTGGCTGCAGCGCAGGCCGGAGCGGATATATAGGTGAATAGAACCTATGATTGCGCATTATAATTAATTCTGCATTTTACTGAAACGTCTAAATTATTTTCTTGAATTTCGTCCTAGGCCATACATAAATCACTTACAAAAAAAAAACTATATTCGATACCAAAGAAATGAGAGAAGTGCTGAGCGCCACGACAGAAGCTGGTGTAGGAACCTTTGACCAAACGTGTCCTCCAGAGATCTGCATTCATGACAGGTTGAAGTGGTTCACGAGTTTTCTGACCCCGCGAACTTTCCAGTGATCGCGTAGTGCTTCCTCGTACCACCAGTCGGTTGACGTTCCATTGCCTACGGTCACTATTTCACTTCACATGCTGCTTCATACATTATACATTAAAGCCCGTGGGAAGGGCACAAACAATTCAAAATTACGTGTACGTTATTTTTTCGCGAATTGGCTCGAATCTCATAGCGCATCACGGTTCGTCTGAGCTACCTTAGAAAAATATATGCAGTAGTAAGAATGACGTACACAGCATCCGAATGGCAAAGAGTCCGAGGTTCTCTATAGAGTCGCCCTCATTGCTATTCATCTCGCGGACGCTTGTAAAGTCCTCGCAGCGTGTGGCAGCGGGATTAGCTTGTGGGGTTCAAATGCCTGAATATTCTGCACAACAATCGTGAGTAAGCAGAATCCCAAACGTGTTACATGCATTGCAACTTCTAAGCTACAGTACACTATGCAAGTTGTACTCTCAAGCTTGGTTGTCGGTGTACTGGCATCAAAGGCAATCACCCAGTAGTCATCATCAGCAGCCTATTTTATGTCTACTGAAGGACGAAGGCCGCTCCCTGCGATCTCCAATTACCCCTGCCCTGCGTTAACTGATTCGAACTTGCTATGTACAGGGCACTTGAAAGTGTAAATAGACAAGGAAGAGTCATCAGAAAGAAAGTGAGAAAAACAGAGACAGTGAATTGCATGCAGAGAATCGAAAAAAGAAACATGGAGATTTACAATAATGAGAAGCAAGAAATTAGACGGGCAAATCTGTACGAAAACACGAAGGGAAGTGCCTTGCTGTTTGAAGCTCAAGCTACAGGGTGCCTAAGTACAAAAACGTGCTGCAGCAAATATTTGCAACTGGATGAGGCTTGTGTATGCTGCAGCAGAAAACCGTTAACCACTCAGCACATCCAAATGGAATGCGAAGGGATTAAACCAGTGATACCCGTAGGTAAAATACTCCTCCCAGAAGTGTTTGAATTTAATGTGGACAGAAAACATCAACCGGTGAGCGGTCGAGAAAGGCAATAGACGTTAAGAGTATTGTTGAAAATAAGGCAGGGAAGAGATTGACATGACCGGATCCATTACAGGCATTGGTAGTGGTACAAGGCTGAAAAGTTCTGAGGAAAAGAAAAACGAATAAGGAGTGCTATACAACAACACTAGAATGAAAAGTATGTATAGCATACCTGAGTAACTCCAGCGCACTAGGTCCAGCGGATTTGTCCGAAGGGGAATGCCAATAAATCACTATCATCATTACCACGGCGTCAGCGCATTGTGGGACGGGCGCTAACATGATGCAGACCGATGTTGTCGGAAGCCGTCTGAACAGAATTGGCTGACTCTCATTCTAGTTTGCGCTTGCCGAGGAGCGCGTAATACGGATAACCGTAACGGTTTCAACCGCGAGTTCTAAATTTGGCCTGACTTCGTCGAAGTTTCCCTTCCTTGCCTTCACCTCACGATCCCCGCCCTCACTCATACTCGCGGTCACGGGCTTTCCGACTTCAGTCATCAACAAGCCCTCACTTAACTCTGTAATGGTGAGGATGATTTCTTTTTTAACGAACTGCTCTCGCGGTCGTGTTCTTTTGTGTAAATCAAGAGACCTGCGTGGAATCCTTCCCTCCTATGTAGTGAACAACCAGTCTGTAGTTACTGGACTGTGCTTGCGGTGCTGGTGCTTGTAGATAAGACAATCTTCGGGCGCTTGTGGTCGTATATATATATATATATATATATATATATATATATATATATATATATATATATGCGTCTTCACAAGAAACTTCGTTGGACCTCGGAGAATTGTTTACTAAAGTGACAACTCATAGTAGGCGACAGTTCAATTTCGCAGCCTGAGCCCTCTCGGTGGTGCAACCTTCCTTCGTGCAATTGTGGTATACGTCGCTATCACTGATACTGCTTCGCCTTTCCGATGAAAGTGCAGCCTCTCTCTCCCTCTCTGTCCCTTTTTTTGTTTTGCTGTGAGTCCGAGTATAAGCGCTGCTACGCATGACTGCTGTTGGTTCTGATTTCAAGTGAAACCAGGTTGGCCTCATTTTTGTTACTGAGGGAATTATAGAGCTTGCCTCAACCACCATGCGCCAATACATAAAAAATAGCAGTTGCGTTACTCGAAGAAAACCTATATTGTTTCCAGTACAGTGGAGTAGCCGCCAGTAATTCTTTCGTTGCTGAGATTTAATTCGGTAATTGCAATTAATTGTCTAAGTCGAGAAGTACCGTCCTGATTATGAAAGTGTCAATGATGCATTTGTAGGCACCCGCAAATGAGATCTATCTGCGGTGCTTTCAGCGACGTACCTAATGCATACAATTTTTTCCGACTGGTAAAGGAGCCCCACGAAAAATGCAAAAATACCTTGGGACCGAGCTTTCAACCACATCATAAAGCAGCGCCCTGAAATAAGCTGATTGAAAGCAACTGCACTGCCTGTCGCAAACCCGAAGAGACAGCGCATCACCTTGATAATGGTTCGGAAGGAGCATTAACAGCAGGTGTTGCAGCTTCGCAGCTATTCCTTCTCATCTTTCATCACACTTATTATCCGTCTCTGAAGGTCGACTGATCACAGTAATAACGAAAGCTCCTTGATAACGCAGCCGAAGCACCGCTATGACCACGTACAAAGCGTGAGAAGCAATCTAATAGGCATAGCATACTTCAAGATCCCGGCCTTGCCTGCACCGCATCGAAAGAGTGCGCGCGAAGCTGTATTTCGCACCAGAAACCTGCTTCAGATCAAAGCGAAATTAAAGTGACGGTTTTATTTTTTATGAGAGAGTATACGTGGTGCGCAATAGAAGTCGGTGGTAACTCCGTTAGACAGGAAACCATTAAGCTATCGCAGGAGACGAAAGATCTGATCAAGAAACGCCAATGTATGAAAGCCTCTAACCCTACAGCTAGAATAGAACTGGCAGAACTTTCTAAGTTAATCAACAAGCGTAAGACAGCGGACATCAGGAACTATAATATGGATAGAATTGAACAGGCTCTCAGGAACGGAGGAAGCCTAAAAACAGTGAAGAAGAAACTAGGAATAGGCAAGAATCAGATGTGTGCGTTAAGAGACAAAGCCGGCAATATCGTTACTAATATGGATGAGATAGTTCAAGTGGCTGAGGAGTTCTATAGAGATTTATACAGTACCAGTGGCACCCACGACGATAGTGGAAGAGAGAATAGCCTAGAGGAATTCGAAATCCCACAGGTAACGCCAGAAGAAGTAAAGAAAGCCTTAGGAGCTATGCAAAGGGGGGAGGCAGCTGGGGAGGATCAGGTAACAGCAGATTTGTTGAAGGATG
Organism: Dermacentor variabilis; assembly: GCF_050947875.1. Taxonomy (NCBI): domain Eukaryota; kingdom Metazoa; phylum Arthropoda; class Arachnida; order Ixodida; family Ixodidae; genus Dermacentor; species Dermacentor variabilis. The sequence continues at coordinate 66,976,356 of NC_134571.1, read as the reverse complement.
GTGGTCAGATTGTTCTAGAGAAACTGGCCACCCTGTATACGCAATGCCTCATAACCTCGAGCGTACCGGAATCTTGGAAGAACGCTAACATAATCCTAATCCATAAGAAAGGGGACGCCAAAGACTTGAAAAATTACAGACCGATCAGCTTACTGTCCGTTGCCTACAAAGTATTTACTAAGGTAATCGCAAATAGAATCAGGAACACCTTAGACTTCTGTCAACCAAAGGACCAGGCAGGATTCCGTAAAGGCTACTCAACAATAGACCATATTCACACTATCAATCAAGTGATAGAGAAATGTGCAGAATATAACCGACCCTTATATATAGCTTTCATTGATTACGAGAAAGCGTTTGATTCAGTCGAAACCTCAGCAGTCACGGAGGCATTACGGAATCAGGGTGTAGATGAGCCAGATGTAAAGATACTGGAAGATATCTATAGCGGCTCCACAGCCACCGTAGTCCTCCACAAAGAAAGCAACAAAATCCCTATAAAGAAAGGCGTCAGACAGGGAGATACGATATCTCCAATGCTATTCACAGCATGTTTACAGGAGGTATTCAGAGGCCTGGAGTGGGAAGAATTGGGGATAAAAGTTGATGGAGAATACCTTAGCAACTTGCGATTCGCTGATGATATTGCCTTGCTTAGTAACTCAGGAGACCAATTGCAATGCATGCTCACTGACCTGGAGAGGCAAAGCAGAAGGGTGGGTCTGAAAATTAATCTGCAGAAAACTAAAGTAATGTTTAACAGGCTCGGAAGAGAACAGCAGTTTACGGTAGGTAGCGAAGCACTGGAAGGGGTAAGGGAATACATCTTCTTAGGGCAGGTAGTGACCACGGATCCGGATCATGAGACTGAAATAACCAGAAGAATAAGAATGGGCTGGGGTGCGTTTGGCAGGCATTCTCAAATCATGAACAGCAGGTTGCCACTATCCCTCAAAAGGAAAGTGTATAACAGCTGTGTGTTACCAGTACTCACATATGGGGCAGAAACCTGGAGGCTTACGAAAAGGGTTCTGCTGAAATTGAGGACGACGCAACGAGCTATGGAAAGAAGAATGATGGGTGTGACGTTAAGGGATAAGAAAAGAGCAGATTGGGTGAGGCAACAAACGCGGGTGAACGACATCTTAGTTGAAATCAAGAAAAAGAAATGGGCATGGGCCGGACATGTAATGAGGAGGGAAGATAACCGGTGGTCACTAAGGATTACGGACTGGATTCCAAGGGAAGGGATGCGTAGCAGGGGGCGGCAGAAAGTTAGGTGGGCGGATGACATTAACACGTTTGCAGGGACAACATGGCCACAATTAGTACATGACCGGGGTAGTTGGAGAAGTATGGGAGAGGCCTTTGCCCTGCAGTGGGCGTAACTAGGCTGATGATGATGATGATGATGATGATGATGATGATGATGATGATGATGATGATGATGATGATGATGATACGTGGTGCAAAAACATGATCATGGCATAAAAGAAGAGCCAAATAAACAGGCCGGGATGCGACTAATGTGTAGGTAAAAGGTAAAACAGGTGCGTCGAAGAAAGTAAATATACCACTTCTAAATGAGCCCAATTTCCAATGGAGACGTCCGCACAAAAAAAAAGAACAGAAGAAAAACGAAAAAAGAACAGATTTCAGTGTTTGCTTAATATATATGAATTCGAAAGCGCCGTCGAACACCAGCTGCTGCCGAGAGGGCGTGTTCAAGTGTAGGTCAGTATCTTCAGTATATTTCTTGATGACTGACGCTAGAATTCTACGGCGTGCATCCGCTATCCTTTTCTTGATCTAATCTGGCGTCCGTCTCGATCATGTAAGCACAATATTTGACATAACCTCAAAGAAAGAAATCAAATGGTGAGAGGTCAGGTAATCGAGCCGGCCAATTTAGAGGCCCGTGCCTTCCGATCTATTCCGCATGAAAAGTCGCATCGAGCCAGTTTTGTGCTCGGCTGCTGCTTTGTGCTGGCCCCCCATCTAGCTTCAGCCACAGAAATGGAAGACGTGCCAGTGGGACTTCGCTGAAAAACTTATCCACCATCCCTTCAAGAATTTGGTCCACGTAACGCTTTCCAGTCAGTGTGAGATCGAAGATGGGACCGATTATAGCACCGGCATAAATTCCGCACCACAAGTTGAACAACCACTGGTACTGGTGCCGAGTGCGCTTTGCCCAGTGTGGATCGGAGTCACTCAGATGGTGTGCATTATGCAAATTTATCTGGATGTTTCTGAAAAATTAGATTCATCTGTGCAAATGATGTTGCTCAAGAAGTCCGGTGACTCATCGGCTTTCGTGAGGACCCAGTTCCAGAAACATAGACGAATCTGCAGGTCCCTATCTTCCAAGAATTGCTGCTGGTTATTGTGGTACGGGTAAAAGGCCGAATCATTTGGAAAGCTCCAAACTCATGACTTAGAAATTGGTACCTGGGCGGCGACGTCCCGCACCCTAGCATGAGGGTTTGAGGCCATAAATGCCAGAACATCCGTGCGCAGGCTAGGACTCAAAGATGGAGTTCTCCGCCAATGTTTATGGACACACTTCCATGGCTGATTTATATATTTGCGGCCTTCTTCTTGTTGCCATTTGCAGCTCCCAAGGCAAGGATCACGTTTGCCTTTTGTTCCTTAGAGACATGACGAGTGGGCCGAAAAAAAACGGACCTTTGAACCTTTGCACTGACCTTGTCAATTCGCTTTTGTGGTGATAAGTTTTGTGGCAAAAACAAAACGAAAAACGTCCGTGCACTTTATCTACGCTGACAGTTATCACAGCTGGTTTCCAACGAACACCAAATGCGACGGGCTACTTCAGCCAGGGCACGGCAGGTAAGGCACTAGCGCGATCACGATGTCTTTTTTACTTTATTTTCTTTATTTCGCGCTGGCTAACTCGGAGGGAGCCTGTTCTAGGGCGCTGCTCTATGATGCGGGTAGAAGCGCAGTCACGTGGTATTTTGCATATTTCGAGGGGTTTATATTATAGTCGGAAAAATTAGTGAGCAATTTGTGGGTCGCTGAAAACACCGCAGTTATATGTCCCTTCCCAGTTGAAAAAAAAAACAACAGGAATTCCTGTCGCGACTACAGAAATATCTATTGTAAGACAGAAGTTCCTGATGTTTCCGTAGTTGCGACAGATATTTCTGACGTTACGACAGAAATTCTGAGGTCCCAACAGAATCATTCTGTCGCGAAGACCAAGTTCTGAAGTCGCAACAGGAACGTTCTGTCGCGACGACAAGAGTTCTGAAGTCATGACAACAGCTTTGTATCGTGACAGCGATTAAGACGTTACGACAGAAATTCTGTCGTCGCAACAGAGAGATTCTGTCGTGACGACGAAGAGTTCTGAAGTCGCAACAGAAACGTTCTGTCGCGACAACAAGAGTTCTGAAGTAGCAACAACAGCTTTCTTTCGTGACAGTGACTCTGACAGTAGTTCTGACGTCGCAACAGAAACATTCCGTCTCGACGGCCGAGAGTTCTCAAGTCGCCACAGAAACGTTCTGTCGCGACAACAAGAGTTTATGAAGTCGCAACAACAACTTTCTATCGCAACAGCGATTCTGACGTCGCAACAGGAACTCTGTGTCGGGACTACACATTTTCTGTCTTGGCGTTAGAAATGTGCCGCTTTCTGTCGCAGCGACATAAGTTCTGACGCCACGACAGAAGCGTTTTCCGTCTCGACGCTTTAAAATTTAATGTCAGTTTCGCATCGGTGGTGTACCCTCTACTTTTCCCTTGCGCGGTATTCAATCGTGCTTCTTTAAAGCAGGCGATGCTGATAGCACCAACACCCGTATTAAAGTCGACGTGGCCAATTGTTATAATTGTGTCATGACGACGAAGCACCATGAACGCCAATACCGGCCTCCTCAAAATCGGCCGCTCATCAAAATCTTACTATCGGTGGGAATGGCTGCGTATCCGTTTAGTTATTTGGTAAGATGTGGCGCGCAGGCATGTGGACTTACATGTGCCGTTACATTGACACATTAGTTAATTTCCCAGAAATATTACGTAAGCTTTTGCGAAGCTAAAAAGAAGTTTGGGGTTGTTCCACAAAGTTGAGTGAAAAGCTGTCTCGCTCGGGTCTTATTATTCTGGTACTGCGCTGCCGTGATAAGCCAGTATGCTGTCAGAATGAACGATTATCGACGAATGTTTATGTAGCTGTTTTGCATTGAACACAAGAATTATATGTGCGCTCAAAGGTGTAAAGAGCAAGAGACAACTGTCGAAATTAGCAGTAATAACCCTAACAGTGTCCCCGGTCACTGTTGTCTATTTGTGTATTTCTTATTTAATATGGATATCGTACAGCAAAATCGATGTTCTAGCACTACACGATGGGCCTGTCGATTGTAACAACACTTTTACTCTTCTAGAGATGCGGCAGTTGATGCGGTGGAGTGAAAGCGCATCTTGGCTCTTAAAGTGCAAAAGTAAACATCAATGCAGACAGAGATTATTACTGTTGACATAGCTAAAATATACACTTAGAGACATGTTCGGAGTGGCGCGTACCTCCTGGAGTAAAAATAATGTTCACTTAAATTACATTCGGAAACACTCGCTGTTAAAACTTTCTTGAATTCGAGGGGTTGCTTTGTGCCGTGGTCAACAAACTGTCGGCTCTGTCCAAGTGCCGAAAAAATAGATCGCTGTTTCATAGACTGTAGGGACGCTGTATTGTTTTGGGACATTCTCCAACGGACGTTTATAAAGGACACACATTGACATGACTCCCTATTCAATTAGGTTTCTACCGTTTAATGTTACGGGTGGTCCTCCCATATGACATGTTCATAGTACTTGGTTTATATAGCTTATGGAGAAGTAGACTGTGTGATCGCCACGGCGAAAGCCCGCGATCTACAAAATCCTTCCTTCGCGAAAGCGCTGCTTATGTAAGAAGTGTGTACGCTGCGCAGGAACCTCCGCCAGACTGGATGCACTTGTTGGAAGGATGTGTGTGTTTGCCTGAGCTTTAAGTGTGTAGTTGTGTGCACTTTGTAATACACCCTCAGTTTTGTGTTCCATGTAATAAAGAAAAAAAATTCGGGGTGGTGCAGTGGTAAGATGCGGGGCTGGGGATTCTGATGTCCCAAGTTTGAATCCCCGGCGGGGAAGTCTTCTTTTATAGTTTCTTTTTTCTACTAACAAATTTACATAGTCTTCAAGAGATCTCTGTCAATTTTTGATTAAGCATTGATCAAGACCTACAGAAATTTTGACTACAGGATGGGCACACCACAGATAACAGAGACAATGTCCCAAAATACGACATACTGAAATTTCCTGTTGTGTTTTTCAAGTGGGTTGGCGGTGCCTACAAATACCTCATTCACACTTTGATAATTAGGATAGTGCGTCTCGAGTTAGATAATTATTTACAATTACCCAATTATATCTAAGTAAAGAAAACAATTTTGGGAGTACTCCCCTGTACCGGAAACAATATGCACTATATTTTCTCTTAATTAACGCAATTGCTCTCTTTTTAATCTTGGTGAATGATAGTTAATCGGGACACCCTGCATGCATTTATTACCTCTGCATGCAAGTGACGATGTTTTTATTCCCATTCCCATTAACTGTTGTAAATTATTAGAAGTGTTTCTTTTTTTCATGAGTCGTTAGCATTGATTACTGGAAAGAGAAGCAATACTCGCACACATATATATATCATTCACGTGCATTTCACACGCCGTTGATAAAAGACTCTGCCGAAGGAGTTACTGAAGTCTACAAGGTTTATTTTTCGCGGTCGAAAAACCCGCAAAGCAATTTGCAGCGAGGTGAACACACAGCAACATATTAATTCTCTAGGCATAGGCTATCCATACCTTTAGAAATAATTGTTAACTGGGTACCTCCTTTATCGAAAGCATAAGAAACTTGGTCCTGTGTATATATTTAATTATATTCTTTATCTGCATGGTGTTTACAGCGAAAATTTAAAACAATGTTGAAGTGAGAAAATACGGATGAGGCAGCCGCCGCTGGTGCTTCTAATGCGCTTGTCCTCCTATTGTCAGGATTTGCAGAAATAATGCGAAAGTATGAATTAAAACCTGTGCGCGTCCTCGCCAACAATGAAGCACTAAGCTAGTAGACACAATAATACTTCAAGGGAAAAGGTCGAGGCAGCTCAAAAGAAACCTCAGATGATGTGGGTGACAAAACTCTGGTAATGAAAATATTAGGTGGGGGGGGATGTCTTTGGCATCGCTAGGAGGGGCCGGTAATGTCTAGAGGTGGCTCAGGCCAGATTGAGAAACACTTCTTAACGTTTTACTCACGACGCCGACTGAGTGGAAGCTTCACGGAAGGGTCAGTTCTATCTTCCCGTCTCTGAAACACGCAACCAGATATCGTTTTTCATTGGCTGAAACGAGCCTTTACTGCATGTTGTTGGTGAGATGCAACATAAATATCTTCTTACTTTTTACTTCCTCAGTCGCTTGAAGTACGACGAAATCCACTCATGGTTGTAGGTGAAGTGCGGGGAATACAGGCGAGTTAGGCTAGACAGAAACCCAAGTGGCAATACTGGTTGTTCCTTTAGGGCTCGACCAAGCAAGCCACGGGCGAGAGTTGTAAAGGTGTTTAAGGATTGCTCCGGAGAGCGACGTCAAATAGAGTGGTCGCGTAGAATTATGTCGAGTCCTTTGGTGAGAATAAAATGGACGGTGCGAACGCACTGCTTCTCGTACCACAGTATGAGCCATTTTACTGCCTCGCCTAATGGCACTTGAACTTAACGGTAACCCGGAGTGGCTATCGCCGCGTTGAATGCTCACATAAAAACGTAGCTCGGCTTGAGTGCGCATGCTCTCCTGCGTCGTTAGTAAAATGGTGAAATGCGCAGACCGTGTGGATATTACGGAGTTTAAAAGCATGAAACTCTTGCCAAAGCTACATCCAGACCTTAACGTACACCGCAAAGTGACGGGGTGTAAGTTGACAAAAATGTGAACTAACGCGATAACACTAAACAGCCTTTGGGCATAGAATTCCCTACTGGAACCTTTGCTGGAGATGGAGCAATTCATGCCCACTGACGAGAGGGAGCGCTTTCATCTAGAAGAGGTGCTTCTGAAGGGCTATTGCCAATTTCGAAGAGGCCTCAGCCACTGAGCTTATTGCCTACAAAATTCTTATGGGCCCGGCAGCAAGTTGGGCAATTCAGAACGAACTTCTTATGAACGACGAGCAAGGTAAGGAGCAAAGCAATGAACGGCGTCCCTGTTGTTCTTTTCTTGGGTTCTGATTCTTTTCCCCGTCGTTTGTAGCACATCCTTAAAGGTTCGCATTGATGATTGGCAAATTCGCGATAGGAGTTTAGAGGTGTGCGGCGTAAAAAATTAAAAACTATCGGCGCATGATAAAACTTTACGCAGTCACACGTAAGTCTACCGAGGCACGTCAGCTCGTAAGGAATCTAAGGTATTGTAAGGACATGGACGTCTATAAGCAACCACTATTCATTCAAGCAAAAATTAAGGGAAACAGAATTAGGTGCGCAGTATATCCTGCGCGACCACGCTTTTGCTTCCCCTAAGAGAAATGAGTTGAATGCTTGGTAAAGTTTTACAGGTAAAGCTTGAAATAATGCTGGCTTGATTTATAATTTTCAAGAGATGTCCGCCCTGACAGCCACGAATCTGCCAACTTCCCAAGGCACATGTGTTATGCTCTAAATTCAAGGTCTTTGAGCGCCCATGTTTCCATATACATAACCGTATTACTCAGATCCACGCAAATATCCTGTCTCTTTAGCGTTTACGTGCGATATGCATTTTAGGCACAAAATAGACGAGAGACTGTCAGAAATATGGTCAGGTGTCGCCTACAATGCAGAGCAACGGAAGCCCTCCTTGCAACACTTGGCAACAAAAACTTTGTAAGCAAAAAGCGCTATCGAAGATTAGGAAATTTATCGCTGTTACGGATACTTACCCCCGTAATATAAATGTCCTAACAAACGTGAATTCCCGTACTTATCTCCTACTGCTGCCAAGCCGTCGCGCAGAAAAGGTACACATGGCTCATCGCCAATAGAAAGTACGCGTGACAGTAGGGTACATGAAGCTTCTGTTCACGAGATGGTCACGTGGTAAGAGCTCATGTGACCGCGTTTGCATGCTAATTGCGTTTTAATCACGCACTGCCCTATGCGTCTTCTATCGACGAGTTTACCTCATCATGCCAGGAAAAAGCTTATTTGACAACAAACTGTCCAATATTATAAAATAAAGCGACATGAAAAATGTGATACGTGCACTTTGATTATGGTAATTCTGACTGTAAGTCCCTGGAATGGCTCACAGTTAGCTCATTATCACCGCGTATATCGTTGCACCCACTGGAATTTTCGCACTTCCGTACGCGCACATTTTGCCAATTGGCTTCCTCCAAATTGTCATCTCAAAGGTTTAATTTAGCTAATGGCCCAACGGGAACAGATGTAATATGAACAGCAACCTGAGTATCGATTTGTTTTGTGGCTTCTCCAGCAAGTCACTTGAGAAGAGGCACTTATTTCTATTAGGTAGTATAGAAAAACTGTTCTGAGCCCGCCTGCGCAAAATGAAATGTGTAATTAATACACAACTGATCTGTGTACATGCAAACAGTGGCAAATCTAATCGTTAAAGAGCCGACCAAGAGCGCGATGTTCGTTCATTATCGCCACGACGATGCGTATATTCACTTCGAACACTTCGCGAAACACTTTCCATGCGCTTAAGCACGCGATTTGCTAACGTAGTTCTCACTTGATGAATGAGTTGCTCCGCCCTTTTAGTGAGCAATCTCAGCTTATGCGCTAGGCTATGCTCCCTCGCTCGTGAGAGAATGTCACCTGCGATGCTCCCTCGGTTCAATAAACGTTCTACTAAGCCCCTGGGAGCTTATCTACTCCACCGTACGTAGTGTACAGCAAACATACAGTTCATAATCGGCTCTTAATTGGCGCGGGCGCCAGTGTATAGTGCCGCAGCATCTCCCAATGATGACCTTCGGCGTCATATTTTATGAACAAATGTGTCATGAGGCGTCTGCCTGCTGTACAGGTAAGATCATGTGGGTGGACGTTGTGTTGAGAACAAACATGTTGCCTGAATAAAAGCGCGCTAAACTAAGCCCTTTACATAGACTAGAATTTGGGAAAGCGGTGCTGTAAAATATTCCTGAAAAGCAAGGGTTTTAAGGGCTGTTGAAGTTTTTGTCAGCACAAAACGTGGAATAAACTGCATGCAAGTTTTGAAGACTAAACAGCAGCGAAGTAAACTTAAGCTAGATTCATGTCGGCGACGACAATCGCTGTAATGTACTTCAAGGAAAAATAATGCTGGGAGCGCCTACAAGCAGAGCCGTCGTCTATCTTGTCTAACCAATGTCTTGTACGTTTTTGTTTCCAGGATGTCTAGATTACTTTCCGCGTAATAAAATGTCACGTAGGGATATTCGATGAAACAGCCTCTTCCGCGGTCAGCAAGAACGTGTACATTCGTGGCAGCGGGAATAAAAAATACTTTTCGTTCTTTAGCACCGTGCACATTGGTCGTGCTATTCAGCGTTTGCGCAAACTATACAGGCTGGAGACAGCAGCTTGTCAGCATACTCAGTGCTTACTAACAAACTAATTTCCTCATATAGGTATGAAGTTGTCCGAGCACGCTTCCTCAATACTATTTTAGGTCTTGAACGTTTCATTATTCCTTTTTTATATTAATCTGCTCGGAGAGAAAGGAATGGCTGCCACAAGTTACAGAAGTATTGAATACGAGTGCTTCCTAATGTTTGTTCACAATATCACTCAAGCTGTCACTTCTAGTACTCTTAAATTTTATTTGTCATTTCCAACAATGACGTTCAAAAGCCACATACAGTGCACCAAACGCTTGATTGCCATCTTTTGCCGCTGAAACAGGGTCGCCTTTACTCGTTTCAACGCCAAGTGTCCGTGAGTTCTGCGGCGCGGGTTTTGTGCTGCCTCCTTCGAGAGATGGCGCTACGCTGCGTGACCAGGTCGGCCGTGTTAGGAGCGCCGGGGATGGTTGTGATGGTTGTGAAGGTTGTGAGATGGTTGTCATAGTGTGAGATGGTCGTAAGTAATCGTCGTAATTACCCCAATCAATCTGCTTTGCCGGTAGCCATTTCATGCTTACATCTACTCTGGACTACTGGAGAGCCAGATTTTTTTTTTCATTTTACTTACCCTTGCGCTTGCTCATGTAGTCTATGTGTAACCTGCCCCATGTGTAGGGCAGCCAACTGTGCACGGCCTTGATTAACCTCCTTGTCTTTCCTTCTTCTCTCTTTCACAAACACGCCTTCGCATGCCGGTCGCGCAGTCGTCCTGTCATCACAAAATTCCTCTACTCAGAAAAAAAAGATCTTGACCTCCTGGAAACGTTGAACGACGTATATTTTCGGTCCCCAAGTTCTTTTTTCAAAACAGTGCAGTGCAGTATGGCAGTTGTGTTAAAGTGACGGAAAGTAGGAACTTGTTATGCCGTTTAACTTATGTGCGGTGAGGCAATTAGGTCGCCGCACGGCGCGTGCTTTGTGGAGGACTGCCAGTTTTGTTTTGCTTTAGCTTTCTTTCTTGTCTGGTTCCCCATCATATCAACACACGATAAAGTGATGCACGCATGCGATGTAAAATACTTTGAGAGGATCTAGTTCATCAGAATCGCTGACACATTAGGCGAGAGAAAGAGTTTAATAGAAAGCAAAGAAGTCAGCCCTGCTTCATGGAAGGCTTGCTACTTCAGATGAGGTATTGGCCACTTCAGATGCTTCGCATTGTGAGCAGTACACTTCTTTTGCATACCGCACACCTTTTTTGCAGTTTTATTGCTTTAGAATTTTTGGAGTACTTCATGAATTTTCCGGGGGCCAATTATCTATGCTTTATCTGACTATGTAGGTCATTATCTAAACGTTTTCCCGCCTTCCTGGGTCGCTGGGTAGTCTGTGGTTGAATGGGTAGCGTTTACGGCATCCTCTTCCTTGAGCCAGTGTAGTTTGCTCGCCACTTGCTTCACCAAATGTGTGACTTTAGTAATGGTACATTGAAGCATGTGTAGTTCTTACTTGAATGTCTTTTTTTTTTCATGCGAAAGCTTTATGTGGCTCATGAGGAGGAAAATTCGGCGTAGTTTTCGACGTTGGCGTGACCACCGATGGTTGAAAGAGTAATTGAACCCTCTACCTTCAGTGTTAATTAAGGCGAAGTTAATTATGACACAGATAATTAAGATATAGTTTAGAAAACGACTGGAACCCACGACCATTGGTGTTATTAAGAGGAAGCTTTAGCTCGGGTGCTCCTATATAAATACATGTAAAATAAGAATTCTTTTTTCTCGGCAACCACGCACCAAATTTGACGACATTTGCTGCATTTAAAAGAAAAACTTAAAATCTAGTGACGGCTATTGCCGAATTTTTTATTTAGGCTCTGAATTCTTTAAGGAAAATTGGCAAAAACCGCAAATATTCAAAAAACGAAACTATCAAGTTTACAACTCCGTAACTCAACAATGAAAAAACTATATCGCAATTGTGTGGATTGCATATGATAGTACATCTAAAGCGGACAAAACTGATATGTTACTCATGAATCTAAAAAAAATGAGTATTATGACAATACAGCTTTGGCAGAACTCTTGTACACAACGTAACGAATTCATCTAATTAAGGTAGTCAAACCCACGAGCATAGGTGGGAGCCGAACCCACGACATTTGGTGTTAATTAAGGCGATGTTAATTAAGGTACAGTGCATTAATCTATATTTAATTAAGGTACTCGAACCCACGACCATTGGTGGGAGTCGAACCTGCGACCTTTAATGTTAAGACGAAGTTGATTAGGTCCCAGTTAATTAGGATGTAGCTAATTAAGCTACTCTAAACCCATGACTATTGCTAGGAGTCGAAGCCATGACCTTCGGTGTTAATTAAGACGAAGTAGGGCAGAATAATTAATATGAACTAATTAAGGCACTCAAACCCCCGACCTTGCGTTGTGGCATAATGTCTAAGCATCGCGTGGTGGTCCCAATGTTTTGGCATTCATCCACATAGGTATAAGCGCCCCTTGAATTTTTTTTATTACCAGAAACGTGCAGGCGTCAGCATTTTCTTGTTCGTACATTGACATGTTTCCTGAGCGTAACCATTCCTCCATGTCATTTGCTTGTTATATAGGGTGTCCCACGTAATTTGAGTCAAAAATTAAAGATATGCAAATGTCACGTAGCTGGACAGAACACGTGATATTTGACGTTGTTTACAGGTACTTAGATTATTTTTTTGCATTCAGCCTAATTACATAATTAGCCCTAATTATTTATCGAATTCTCATATATTATAATGGAATGAAAAGTGTCCGCGAGAAAATTGTAGAGCAATATTAAAAATTTCGGATAGAGCTTTCTGATGCTTGATACGTGTTACATAAATGTGTCTTTCCAGTCATGAGAGAAGAACGCGAATGCACGCACGGTACCTCGAGCGGCCAGTCACGCGGCAGTTTTTCGTGTATTCGTGGGTTTCTTCCATTAAAGCAACTATAAATACGAGTTAACTTATAATACGACTTTTTTCGCTCAACACAGTAGAACTTCATGTCTGACGGCGCGGCACCGCTGTATTGGATATAAAAAAAAATAGGTTGTTGTAACACACTCCATTTAAAGAATCTGTGTAAGTATCAAGCGCCACGCATTTGAGTCTTACCAACTTACCCTACGTTTGTCAATAAAATAGAACAGAACTTCAAAATTGGATTTGTCGCGACCTTGTAGGTCGCAAGACCCAGCAAATTTGCTTTTTTGCCGACAAGGTCTTAGGTGAACTTCTGTGTCACGCATAGTGGCGCTTGCTGCCTATAGTGTAGTCAACGCTATGTAAACTTGTTTGACACTTTGCCAACACGCTAGGCGTCACGACAAGTGGCGAAAGCAGCGAAGCGTGTTCAGAATCTCCTCTTCTTGGAATTTCTTCCAATAAAGCAGCCGGCTTCAAATTTTTCTTAAAATAGCAGCTTAAAGTTCTTGGCATCGCATTTGCGTGTGGCCTTCCTGAGTCTAATACTCTATACAACCCTGACTAGACTGGCAGGCGACCTACAGCAGACCCAATAAAGCCACTGAAAGCGTTGCTGAAAGCTCGTGTTAAGCAAATTCCTTTGCATGTAGAGCTTTTTCCCTTTGCATTGACATCAGAATCTCAGCCCAGGGATATGTATACTCGGTCTACAAATACCACCTAGCATTTTCTTACTCTAAATCTCATGGTTTCCTCGGAGAGCCACCACTCTAAGTACATCATGCAAAATTCACGAGGTGCTTCAGTGGCTTTACTGCGACGCATTGGCGACTAAACCTTAATGATGTTTCTAGCGCTCTGCTGTGGCTAACATTGCCTGCCTCAACTGCTATATCAAAACAGCAAGATGTGAAACGCGTAAAAAGATCTGATGAATCTTGTCATAATTCCCCCATACCGGTTATTATGCAATGGACGATACATATGTGCATGTCCCTACACGCATTCACACTGCCGCTACTAAACTTTCCTCATATCTTTCTTTATTTTGATCGCTCTAGTAACGTTTGTCACTTTCGTAACGAAATGGTACGGTGTTCTGTAATGCATTTACTTGTGACGCATGGCAAAATCGGACAAAATGGAGCTCAATGTAGCTTCACTGCTGGCTTTCATGGCGACATAAAGATAAATATCTCTTCGCTAAGAGGAGCGCCTAATACATAAGGAGGATACCCAATATTAGCGACTAGGTAGGATGAACTTCTGGGACTGATACAGACTAGGTTATGCTAACATCTTTATACACAATGGGGCATAATATCTCCAGTTGATAACCTTTGAGTTATGCTTTAATGTTTTTGAAGTCTGTTTCAGCAGCTACAGGTGCGAGTTCACCAACACACGGGAAAAAGGAAAAAGCAGGAATGCGCAGGACGTAGGTCATTTCTTTTGAATATTCATAAGAATGTAAAGAGAACATCACTTTAGATACGTAAATAGTGTTTTATCAATCATCGGCTTGTAGGATTGTCGTCATCAGGTAGTCTCAAAGAACTTGAGCACTCCAGTCTTTGCTATCAGCTCTGCGGCGTCGACCACACGAACAAGTGGCATTCGAGATTAGAGAACTAATCCATACTTTGACTGAGAAAAGACACCAGCTGACATTTCAGTGGCTTCTAAGTCACTGCGGCGTCATAGAGAATGAACACACTGATAACGCTGCTCGGTCCGCTTTTCAAGGCGAGGAAGACGAGCCGATACCTTTATCCAGGAAAGATGCCTCTAGAAAACTTCGTATGCTCACCCGTGGTATCACGTTCTCTTTGTGGAACGCAGGAAGCTTTCAAAACAACCAGGGCTGCACAACCTAGACTCCTCTCTAGGCCTCTGCATTCCAGCTGAACTCTGCCGTCCCGAAGCTACCCTGCTTTGTCGAATATGATTAAGGCTGACCTTCACTAAGTATTTTGCATTCCGAATTGGATGGGCCGACGACGCCTCATGTGATGACTGTGGTAGCGAGGATACTCTTCAGCACTCTTCTATGTGACTTCTCGCTACAACTTACAGAGACGATCGCTCGCAATCGCGATAGCCGGCTTTGACAAGAGGAACTTATTTTAGAATGCCGACATCACAAGCCATCGCAGCGGAGGGCGACGGGGGCACTGCTGCAGTTCTTAAGGGCAACATAATTAGACAAGCGGCTGTAGCCTGAACAGATGTTTATAGTGCTGCAAATGGCAATGGGCTGTGCAGTGACGGTATGCGGCGACAGTGACCGACTGTGATCATATGCCTACGCTCCTTTCTTTCTTTATCTTTACTTTGCTATCACGTGACCTCCCATTCCCCTCTCTCCCCAGCGTAGGGTACCAAACCGGATCTTCCCATCGTGTTAACCTCCTTGCCTTTCCCCTTTCTTGTATCTCTGTGCTCCACGTGAGATACTGTAACATAGATTTGAAGGACATTCTGTTTCAGCTACCATATTATATATCTTCAAGGGCCGCTAGTCACTTCAAGGTGGGTCTACCGTCTTGTTGCACAAAAATGTGTAATGATTCTTTTATTCTTAGAACAAGCGTCGCATGGAACCACCTCCCCTCCACAATCGCCAGCATAACTGATGACCTCGAGTTAAAGATCGCTTTACAAGGTGCCTCGTAATATTTTTTTTTTGTTAGCTGCACGTCTTGCCATTTTCCCCCACCCCTATCTGTAGTGTCTTTGAGTCCTCAAAGTATTTTTAATAAATAAATAAATAATTAAATAAATAAATAAATAACTGCGTTCTACTGCCTCGAAGACAATCGTATGGTGGCAACGGCAAAATTTCTACGCCGGCAGTTCGACAACAGCTTCAGACACACCGATTGTTAGGTTCGAGATGGGTAGTGGACCAGTGCGTAAGTGAAAGAAACACAGTGTGACGTCATCAGTGACTCCGTGTTATACAATCGTACGTACGTATGGCTATCACGAGATGAATGGTGAAACAACAATGGCTTTTGTACTCCGACGAATAAACATTCAGAACATGAAGTAATTGGGCAATCGTGAAGCCGGTGCAAGATTGCACAGTTTCTGCGTGCTGTTAGCCGATACGAGAAAATTACTGGGGAAAGTGGGCCGGTCCATGGAGATAGTGCCCTCTCACGCGGCACGTCGAAGTGCAAGCTGTCAAGAGCAAAGACGGCGAGAAAGTGGCGCGGGATGCATGCGCCGATTGTTTAAAAGGGCTAGCTGGTTATCGAACGAGTAAAATATGCGTGCGATAGTGGCCGAATGCACTTCGTAAAACCCAGAGTGGTTTTTTGGAGCGGTTGCCGCGTGTAGAGTCTGTACTGCATACGACAGCTTTCCAATTTGAATAAGACTGGCTCCATGCTGGGCTGGCATCTGAAATATGTTGTAATTGCTCTGGCATTTCTGCTTATGTCTATCTATGTGCATCGAGTTTTGCCGCCGCCAAAGGCACGAGAAAGATGGTGGCTTAATGGTTAAAGCACCGTGCTACGTGCTTGATATCAGAGATACGATTTCTGCTTCAGCCACCCATAATTTTCTTTTTAATAAATCGAGGGGAGGCTCGATCCTGACTATCTATCCACCTACCTACGGCAATGTGCCAAGAATGAGAAAAATAATGCCTCGCACGAAAAAAAGAAAGGTGTAAGAAGGAATTATGAAACAGGATTTGGAATAGCGCAAGTACGTGAGAAGAATACAAGGAAAGCCAGAGTACTCCGTCTTTGCTTTTATTCTTTTCACGTACTTGCACTATTAAAAATCCCTTACCATGGTACACCTACCGGCCAAACTTTCTGTGGTTGTGGAATTATGATACACTGTCTGTGGGAGGGCTGTCACACAGATTATGTTGAAGTGTCAGATGGCACCACAACGTGTAAAGAAAAAGCCGCAGCTTCGGCCGAAAGGCGAAGCACCGATTGCGATAGCAAATTAGTAGACAGATATACGAAGCAAGGATGGTAGCTTTATCGGCTCGATAAACTTGTAAACATATTACGTTCACAGACTACTTTCGGTGGCTATGAAGGGAAAGCTACTGGCTCGTGGCTGCTGCACATGTGTTACCACGTCAAGTGGTTCGGCAGCGTTTGACAGTGCCTTTGGTTGCTAGGAACAAACGCTGAATCTACACATCTTCCACGTGCGACGGTTTCGCGTTTCTCCAGTCGCGGAAGGGAAAAGCCGCAAAATAAGTGAACTTTTACACTCAGTAGTTTGTTCAGTTTTATTTAACTATTGCTAATAAGGTGTTTATGTTTGGTCTTCCCCAGCCTAAACCAACGTGTACTAAAGCGCAGGAGTCTCTTGAGAAGCGCTCACAATTGTGCACACTTTGCCTTCATAGCTCTCCTTTCATAGCTACAGAAAGTCCTCCGCGAGTATACCTAAATTAACAAGCACCGTGCCACGCGCGAACAACCCAACATGAACGCATCTCACTCGAGGACCGCGGTAACTAGCTGTCAAAACGTTGCAGTTAAGAAACGTGGCAGAAGCAGCGAACGAATTGACCTTCGTGCATCCTCTCTGTACAACGTGAACTACGCCTTGAAAACACACTGTAGCGCGGACTTTGTACCAGTCGCGGATGGCTTTAAAGATACAGCAGCCCGGCTGGGCACGCGCGGCCGTCGGGGCTGCCCGGAGCAAAACGCCTCCCCCCCCCCCTTTTTTTTTTACTTTGCCCCCGAAGCCTTGTGCTCGACGGAAAGCGGCGCGCTCTCTCCCCGCTCTCCGCCGTTGCGTCCGCGAGATTGAGCCGTCATTGTCAGCTCACCCTCGCAAGCCTTCACACGCACATACGACATACGGTGCACGGAGACAATTTTATCGCCCGTGGTCTCTATAGGGAACCTCACGGCGACGGCGACGGGAGAAATCCGCCTGGAGTGTCCATATAATTGCTGTCGCAATGGTAAAGGCCTGCCTACAAGGTTGCAACGCCGTGAAAAACAAACTTATCTAAGCAAGACGTCTCCCAAATTTTGCTGGTTTTCCTAGTGGTAGTCTTTTTTTTTTCTCGAGATATGAAATATAAATAAAATCAAATGCAACCCGGAAAGTCGTTCCTTCAGCACCTTGAACCTCTGTCAATGTGGCAATGCCACAGTGGAAGGCTTTTGGAAGCTTGTCGGGGCCGGAGTGTTCAAATTACTTGTGCCCCACTCAAACATTATGCGGCCATGCGAAAGACGTTCTTCACTTCTCGGGCTGGAGTTGTTGGTGCTGCACTGTGACATTTCCGAAACCCTTTAGGGCAATAATGTAATTAATGCAACTAATTGCATTACTGCAATATTAATGCACTATAATGCATTTTCTATAAAACCACACGCGTCAGCGAACTCACTGCTAATTTCCTTCTTTCCTTCCCTCCTCTCTCTCCTTGTCATTTGTTTTCCCCTTTCCCATTCCCCCGGTATAAGGTAGCCAACCGGACGTTATTCTAGTTACCCTCCCTGCCTTCTGCGTTCCTCTTTCCCTTCCTTCCCTTTAGGATACTGGTTAGTTTCATAACTAACTATACCCCTAAGGCAATAAGAAAATCAGTGTAAATGACATTGACCTCAAACTGCACTTGCGATGATAGAAACAGTATTTGCAAAAGCTACTATTTCTGGCCGCTTGGTGCAAACCGATATATTTCACACGAGAGTTCGCCAACGATAAATAATAAATTATATTACATGCAGCTTTTGGGCCGTCTGTAGTCGCTATCATCAAGTTTCCGTTCCAAAAAGCCGCCCAAGAAGAAAAACTCATTCGCCTCCACTAAACACTTGAAAAAAATAATATCAAGTTGAGCTAGATCTATAGGTTGTTCGTCCAAAAGATTATACTCGTTTTCCGCGTACAAATACATCACCTTAGTGCGTATAGAAAATTACCGCAGCAGGTGCCGCTGATGCTCTTCAATTTGAACCGTCCGCTCCAATACGGAATAGTTGACGTAATCTCCCCGTGACCTCTCCGTATGCCACTCTCTGTTTATCAGCCGGTGCTGACGTAACATACGAACTACCATAGTACACAACATGCAGTGCCATCGCGATTTCGCATTTCCGTGAATTTTTCGCTTACAAAAGTTCTGTTCTCACTAAGAATGATGAAATCCTTATTGAAGGAGTTTAATTTTTCAATCTAGCATGATCTAATATTTCCTTACAGTATTCCTTTAAGAATGAGGCTGTTAGGCATGATATATTCGAGGCACACTTTATACCCCCATACGGGCGTTAAAGCGTTTGGTGTATCGAATAGAGCTTTTTGTGATTTCTTTTGAGTTGGTAATCATTCAAATCTAATTGGGAGCGGCGTCCGAAAGAGTCGGCGAATAGGAGCGACGGGGCTGGGGAGAGCGAGATTGTCGTCCTTGGGGCGAAGGCGAACGAGAACAGGGGCGGTTTGTTGCAGGAGAATCAGTGGCGGCATTATCGGAGCGTGCGGCATAGGGACGAGAAGGGCCACCTGGGGAGCGAGAGTAGGCAGTGTAAGTAGACCGGATCGGGGAACTCCAGCGACTGCGACAGTGCCGAGAAATGTGCCCGATTCGATGGCAGTAGAAACAAATTGGCTTGTCGTCAGCAGTGCGCCATTCAGATGGGTTGTGGAAACGTGGTGGGTAAGAAGATGCGGGACGGGGCGGAATGGAAGAAGCCGGGCGGGTATCAGGGCGATGGGCCGAGCAGATGGTGTGAAGACCCATGTTTTCGAACTCCTGGCGGACAACTGCCTGGATCAGTGAGACCGTGACTGCAGATGTGTTGGTGGGACTCGAGTCGAAGGCAGCCGGATAGGCGGCCTCGATCTCACGCCGGACGATCCTGGTAACATCAGCAGTGTTGTTGGGACGAGGGGCGTCGGCACAGGAAGATGTCGCTGGGGTGTTGGGCAGACGGGCGAACTTCTGGTCAATACGTCGGCTTTTGGCGAGTTCCAGGCGGCGGCACTCTTTGATAACAGCATCCACCGCACGCTACGTTGTTGCACACGAGCAAGTTGAAGGCGTCATCGGCAATGCCTTTGAGGATGTGGGAAACCTTGTCTGACTCAGTCATGTGGGTGTCAACTTTGCGGCACAGAGCCAAGACGTCCTGAATGTACGTGACATAGGGCTCTGTTGACGTTTGCACACGGCCGGAAAGCGCCTTCTGCGCGGCAAGTTGGTGACCGTAGGGGTTGCCGAACAAGTCTCGAAGCTGTGTCTTAAGTGAATCCCAACTGGTGAGCTCATCTTCGTGCGTGCGATACCAAACTCTAGGTGTGCCACCGAGGTAAAAGACTACGTTGGCGAGCATAATAGTAGGGTCCCACCGGTTATTGCGGCTGACGTGTTCATACAGGCTGATCCAGTCATCGACGTCTTCCCCATCTTTGCCTGAGAATACGCCAGGATCACGGGGAGCGGGGAGAGTGATGTAGGTCGTCGAAGCGGCAGCAGGTGTCGGAGCCGGCGGAGTCGGGTTGTCGTCGCCGGGAGCCATGAAGGAAGGCTCGACGTACCGTCCACTGCGAAGCTCCGTGACGAGGTACAGGGAACGTCCACCTCCACCAGATATGTTACGGAGGAAGACACCGACGAAAAGCTATTTACAAGTATATTTACAAGGCAATACGCTGCGCTTGGCCAAGAGGCAACAGCCCGCGCTAGCTTCTAATCGTCGTCGTCGCCTTCACACTGCTCGCCTTTCGTGATCGCACATATTGTGCCGTAGCACAAGCAAGAAAGTGGCCAACGTGCTGGCGAAATAATTTTCTAAACAGGTTGTCGAAAAACAGTTCTGAAGAGTCCGAGTCCCACTAGTTCTGCCCTGGTGTTTAATTTCCACCGATCAGGCTGGGCGCACATAATTACGGGCACATATGAGGCTAGTATTATATCATCCACATCAGTCGCAGGATGCTGCAGGCCGGTTCTATAGGAATCAGGGCCCGTATTTATGAAAAAGCTTCTACGCTATAATTGTTCGTAAGAGAAAATTTCTCCCCGCCGTGTTCGCTTAGTGGCTACCATGTTAGGCTGATAACTTAAGCACGAGGTCGCGGGAACAAATGCCGGATTGGTGGCTTATTTCGGTGGGGCTAAATGTGAAAACACTCATGTACTTAGATTTAGGCGCCCGTCAACGAAGCCCAGGTGGTCCAAATTATTCTGGAGTCCCTCACTACAGCGTGCCTCATAATCAGATCGTGGTTTTGGCATGTAAAACCGTAGAATTTAATTTTAATATAATGAAGAAGAAATTCATGGCAATCCTGATGCTCGAGTGAGTGAGTGAGTGAGTGAGTGAGTGAGTGAGTGAGTGAGTGAGTGAGTGAGTGAGTGAGTGAGTGAGTGAGTGAGTGAGTGAGTGAGTGAGTGAGTGAGTGAAAAACTTTATCAGCTCTAGATTCGCTGGTCTTCTGCGGTCTTCAGATGGAATCGTCCATCTTCTAGCACAACGGTCGGTTGCCCTTAGTCCAGGGCTCCGCTGGATGCTGCTGCCAGTTGTGCTCGCCGAATCAGACCTTCTTGGTCGACCTGGCGATCGCTGGAGAGCACTCCCTCCCATTGCTCCGCACTCGGGTTTGGTATAACGGGTACCACGTCTATCTTCTGGCATGCCCACGTTATGTGATACAGCGTGGGTGTTTCGTGGAACCAGGGGCATTTGTCATTGTATTGTGTGGGATAAATTTTGCTGAGTACGTTTAGGTTCGGGTACGAGCCCGTTTGTAGCTGCCTCCACGCGACAGAGTCCTCTCTGCTAAGGGAGTTGTGCGGTGGTGGATACCGCTTTCTGCAGCCCTTGTAGTAATTTAGTATCGCCGAATAGTCTTGGGGTACAGGTTCGGTCTCCTCGAGGTCGCCTATGTTGGACGCTCGGTCATATTATTAGCTAAGGTAATCGGCCAATGGCCCAGAGCCATTAGGAACAGAAATCATTGCGATTTCGGCGCTTGTTATTTAATGATTTGTTTTCCTGTGAGCTAGTTTTGTTCGAAGGTTTACTATTATTATATTATGAATGTAAGCTGTTTGTGGTAAACTTCAACTTTTGGTTAAGCAGATTTAATATTTTTCTTTGTTGTTTTTTTCTTCCAACTGTTAGTCTACATTTCTTGGCCGAGTTTGCTGGTAACACCAGCGTTGTCCCGCTTTCCTGGAGCTGAGTTTCACAGCGGTGGCTGTGAGGTCCTCGTTTAGAACTTCTTCGAAAACCGACGCGCATTATCCAGGAGCATCTTTAGTAAGGAATTCCATTTTATAATCCCCCCTATATTCCAACACGTCAGTACAATTATAATGTTTATGACGTTTCATTGAAACATTGCGCTGTCTATGAGTCAGAAATGTCTTGTCGGTGTCGCTCCATTATCAATAGCGTGTCATAAGAAGAATGCACTCGACATGTTGCACCTCTGGCCCTCTCCCCTAATACTACAGATGAATAGAAGAAAATACAGTTTTAATCGCTAGCAGTTTCGTTTTCTCAGCCATGGCTGAGAACGCAAGCTGAAGTGCCGGTCCCACGTCAGGAGCGGTATAAATCTACCTTCGAAAATTTTCGGACACACGATTTATTTCCGAAGCAGTTATGTATCTAACCCTGATATACGTATTTGCCATGTCTGAGCTAATTTTATCTATTCATTGCTACTTTGCAAAAAGTATTCTTCATAAAAAAATATTGCCATGACAAACAGTGGAAACGGCGCGTGACGCAACCATAGAGAAGACACTTGACTACGTGCTTAGAGGAGGTATACTCCTCTAAACACGGAATGCCTCAACGAACGTTACTTGATTGTAACCCGACCGAAGACCTCCAAATAGAAACGAATATGAAGCGATAGCTGAAATCCTAGTACACTATTAATAACAGTAATATTGATAGACGTGGCTGTTGTCACTACCTACTGGCCCACCGTAAAGAATATAAGAACGGAACTGAAGAAAACCTGGTTATAAAGATTGTTTGAAGGAAAATATGAATAAAATTTGTAATAATACATAAAAACAAAAATGAACACCAGGACCGTATCTCTCGGCATTGTTCGTACGTTATTTCAACGAGGCTGAAAGGCGGAGTCTTCTTAAATGGACGAGGGGAGCCTCCAAACGCACTATTCAGGAGTGTCCACCTGGATCTATCTTAGAACTTGTCTAAATTCTGAGATCAGTGGAAGAAGCAAGAATTCCAGCCTCAGTGGCGAGCATGCACGTTCTTGAACGCTCAAAGGTGGCACCGTGCTCCCCTCGATGGGAGAGATGTGTGACACCTAATTTCCCAAGGGAATCCGAATGATTGGCGGTGCCAGCGGTGACCTAGCGCATTGTTGTCTTATATGGCTATGACCATGTTTTTTGTTTTTGTTTTCGGTACAGTTTTCGAGTACAGTAGTTTTCCCAGTGTGCGTGCATTATGCAGTGCCTTTTCTTGGCAACGCGTATGAACAGTTCGACGCAGCGCCACGAGAAGTAGAAACGAGAAACTGAAGCCGTCTTGTACTTTCGAGGACCACCATTTGGTGTGCAGGTTTTCATGGTAGTTACAAGAAGCCCTTGAAATGAGTTGAATCAGCCACCGGTCAATAGTCTACAGTACTGCATGAACATTACTGGCACTTAGGGAAGCAGAGTTTTAAACGCGTAGTTATCTTTCATTGGACAATATACTGAGCGCCAAATAACGCGCACATTTCCTGTTTCCCACTCAACAGTGCGCTACGAAATTTACTGCTGTTCGTGGCGGTAATGCAGATGCAATCTTATAACAGCATCTTTCTGTTATTATCATACATTGACACATTTTTTATACTCCGGTTCAGGTTCTGTCACCAAAAAGAGAAGGAAACACGTTAAACTAGTTGCTCATTAAACAAGGGAGCGGCTGCCACGTAAATATGACTACCACGTAAAGATATTCAGTTCTGGCGGTTCTGGTTTTTAAATTTGGCCTTCATACTGTCACCTTCTTCCCTGCAACTGTTTTCCTCGCCTTTTCTTCATATACTTTATGACAAAGTAGAAGGACCAGTTCATGTGCAAGCTTCTGGATTCTAATCGAAGGCTAGTGCTGGCCACGACAGCGTCCTCACAGCATGTCATGCGAGTTTCTATTTCCGTCGCAGCAGGCTGCAGTAGCTCGAATAGCCGGTGTGTCCAAAGGCCAGACTTTAACGTGGAATTCTAGTGTTGCAAAAAAAAAAGAAAAAGAAAATTTAATCGCGCAGATGCTGCACATTTGTGAGCGATCCGCTTGGTTTGTATACCGTGTGGACGGGAACCGAGGCCGCGATCACGAGGTCAGATAAAGCATACAAGCTACAAAGGCAGACAGACATAGGAGCGCCGAAAAACCAAGTGGAAACTGGCATCTCACAGCGTATAAAGCACTTCAGTTCTTATGCTCCCACTGCTTCGACATCTTCCACCTGCAGCGTGAAATGGCATTTAGACCACTTCACGTCAATAGGTTCGCGCGGTTATTTCTTCACGCATTCCCACCTCTCCATGCTCAATAGCAAATAGAGTCTGCCTGTATGAAAGGGTTCGAAAGCCGGCAGCACACATACTCTTGTAGAAGCTGCCTTTTGGCAGCGCTTCAGCACTCAGCATTTCCTGCTCAGGCAACGAATTGCGACGCAATCTTGTTTCTTTTTGCTACCCACAGTGGAGTGTCGGACAAAGCTGGTTGTAAGTATGGATACACAAGAAATTCCTTTTGTCGCTCTCATCTCGATACTAGCATCTTTCTTACTACTGATCTCGCGACGCGTGTGAGTTATGGCGTTCTTTGCCTAAAAGATACGCACGGTTCCTCTGAGCACTTTTGCGTTCAACATAGAAAGTGAATGCCACCACCGCATCTCCAACTGGAAGAGTAGTCGCTGGAGTTCTCGTGTGGAAAACAGCACTCTGAGCCCTTCTATTGTTAGTACGTAAGCATTCTTAGGCGACTCACCCAGGAAATACGTCCGTCGGTCCGTAACCCGCCACCACAATGCGCTAAACCTCTCCGTTTTGGCGAGAGCTAAGGAATGCAATGTATTTCTTGGCTCTAAGCTTCTTTATGTTCTGCAGCTCTTGCATTGCTCTGGCATCCATGTTCATGCATTTCGTAGAATATCTGCATGTTTTATTTGGCGGTCATCTTGGGAAGCCATGAGATGTGTCCACCTTTTTCTTCCACTTGAAAAGGGAGGTCTCAGTCTTGTGCGTTTGTTTGCGCGACAATTAGCCATGCGATTATTTTACCTGAAAGACGTGCCTCATCCATTCCATCTTGTGGTTATTAGAACATGTCTTGCTTCACACCTCTCTTTTCTTTTTATCACGACAACCGTTGCTCAAGAATTGGCGTTATTCTGCTTCCGAAAAGAACTTGTAGACACCATTTCATTTTTGAAAACCCGATTCACTCTATAATACTTGTTTAGCGTTCATCAAACGTTGCTAAATCTAGCACTCCTTCATACCCTTCTCCTTTAATCGATGTACCGAAAGCCCTATTGCTCTCTAGTTCGTCATGATTTTCTTTACGGTGTCCGTAGAATGTGTAAAACGGCAGCGGCCGAAACAGTATTCTTTAATCTGGACACTTCCACTCTGACAGTTAAAACGTGACTTCATGAAAAAGGGTTAGAGGTGGACTGGAATGAAAATTCTGGAGTTTGCAACCGCAATGAGATAATAGAACATTGGTTTATGCTTTGTCGTGACGGATTTATTTTTGGGACCCTTTACAAAGAACCATTAAAAAGTAATTCCTTTCACAAAGACAATCAGTAATACAGCATAGGATTTGTTTATATTATTAAGGCTAAATACCCACGCTTGCAGAAGGTGAATATATCTGAACCGTATGAATGTGTTGTACCGGCGGTGCAAAACAAATGTGAAAGGAGAACAGTTTCTATGAAAGCTGTCTTGAGAGATTTGCTGATGGCGAAATAAAATCCATCTCTAGGACCTCATGTAGATCCGGCTTGGAGCAGTGTAGACATTAGAAAAATTCCGAATTTGCGGTAATTTAATGTCAAGCACATCACAGCGCCGATGAGTTTCAGTGGTCGTGGGATGCGCCTTCCGAAAGGGCGTTCCTTCACCGACCAAAATGCCACCAACCTCTGAGGGCTCATAAGCTTAGCGTAGCGCAACACAGACAAATAAGCAGTGAATGAGTTAATAAGGATAAGGAGTAATGATCGGTTATATGGGTCTCATGAAGGTTGATATTGGTTCGATGGATAAGGTACTAAAAAGCGATCCGGCCCTGTAATGGTCGCAGCAATTCTTATAAGGTTGATAAGAATCGGTAAGGGTTGATAAGGGCGGGATCAAGTCTGCTAGGATAGATAAGGACCTATAAAAATGGATAAGGGTTGGATCATGTCAGATAAGGTTGGTAAGTTCAGATAATGGTTGCTAAGGGTCGAATCGATGTCGATAAGGTTGATAACAACCGATAAGGGTTGATAAGAGTAGGATCTAGCCCGATAAGTTTGTTAGCGAACGCGAAGTATTGAAGTACTGGTCGGAACAAGTCTGTTAAGATCAGTAATGACACCGGACTGCGTGGAGATGAACAAGTGGCACAATGTTGACGCATGTTTAGACAACTGCTATAAAGTTTCTGCATAATTTTTTCAGTTTATCAGTATTCGCGCCGTACAGCTTCATGAATTCCAAGATTCAACGGCCTTGATCTGCTTTAAACATTTTCTTTTTTGCACTAAAATTATTTTTGTTGTCACACAGTATCTGGAGCTATGGTGTCATAATGTCGCGTTTCTTAGACCACTTTTCAGTTGTATTGCTTTATAGGCAGTGTGGACAACTAGGGGCATGCGTGGTGCGCATTGTAGCAGGTGCACACAACTTTGCGTTACGCCGCAAGGACTTGCTCCATTTATTGCTCTAAAGCCCACCTAAAAAAAGCAAACAAAAGCTGCGATTCACCAACGGAAACTTAGCGGCCCTTTGCTCAAATTTGTAAAAAAAGTAAGTACAAGAAATTCAGCGACGATTGCTAGACTCCCTAATGCGAAATTTGAGCGCAGCTGTATACGCGTTTTGATTTCACAATATATTGATTGGCGCGGACAACCTTCCTCGTGCGGCACGTTCCAAAATGAGTGAAGTGTGGCGCCACTACCTCGCTTATTGGGAGATCGCAAGAGGCACTGCCTAGGTGACGCGTGGGCGCATTTTACAGCCGCCGGCGAAGACAGACCTCCGCTCATGCAGCGCTTTTTTCCCATGTATTGTGTCAGTGGCGTCATCGGTGAACAGATGACGCACGCTATTCTGGCGCAATCTAGTAGCTATCTTCGCCGCAAAGCCCCCATCTTGCGCCATACCCTCCTCCTCCGCTTTCCACCTCATGGTTCCGCTGCGCATTCCTCCTCCGCTTTTCCTCTCGCGCTTTTTTCGTAATCACTGTCTTTCATCCGTGCTACGCGTTCGTTCTTTCATCCTTCACTGTGCTCGTTTTCTCGGTTAGGAGGACGCCGAGAGACGACGCCGGCGCGGCAACGTGCATCTAAAAGTGGCGCTCTGAAATAAACGGAATATTTCAACGTTACGCGTGTAGTAGCGCAAAATATGCATCGGACGTTGTCAGGGTCAGCATGCTATCAGCTCTGCAATTTGAACGACGGGTTGAGGATGCCTAGCCAGTCGCGGGGCACATTTGAAGTACAGAAACTGTAAAACACAGGTAGTGTTAGGGGTCAGCTCCTCATACGACACAAAATGTGTACTCACTATTTCAAGCAGGAAAATGAGGAGGACTGGCAAGAAACAAAGAACAAGATAACTGTTACAGGACACTGAACTGTCGTAAAAATTATTCTCTTTTGCCTTTTTATTTCTCATGATCTAGGATTAACCGTGCGCCTTCAGCAGTAAATATTCGTATAGTTCTTGACTAGAGTTTTATGAACACATTGTACTAAATCGAAAGGTATTATCCGCTTGAAGAAATCACATTTTTATGCCTCTCAGGTGCCAGACGCTCCCATAGACAGAACCACCCGAAATAATACGTTCTGTACAAGGAGAAGAGATGACAAGCATGAGCACTAAATTAAAGTGACCATCAGTGCGTATCAAATGCCCGTAAGATCTTGGTTAACGTCGCAATCAGGCGAATATTGCCAGTTGCTCATTAGACGATGGCTTCTTGGCAAGCTCCGTCGTCCATTGTTCAGGTACTTACCACACGTCACAAGTTGAGAAAATAAACTGCCAATCTCCCACATCAAAGGAATATATACTCATTCCCTTCGCTCCCGTCTTTTAATATCGCACAGGTGAGACAAGGCAATGATTAGCTGAAGCATACCTGGGCATATAAAAGCTGCTGGTGATCACAAGAACATATTAAACAAGTTTTTACTTTTTGCTCCGAGAGTTGAAGGAGCTGATCCGAAAAGCTATGCTCTGTTAATTAGGCATCTTTATCTTGCTACATTGGAGCGTAAATACAGGCTGTTAGAAATGAGCTTGAACGCTAAAATTTCTTAAATATATATTTAATTGTGCTAGTGTGGCTTTCTCAGAGTGTAGTTCTAAGTATTCATGCCATCCAATAGATTTTGCGCTTCGAATGTTTCCCCTAAGGCGGGCTTCTGGGTTATGCAGCTGATAATCAAAACAAGTTAAGTGAGAACGTAAGGAATACAGTCACGTTTTTATTACGGTATCATGAGGTGATGGAACTGGCTGTAAACTTCATTTACCTCCTTTTAACGTATTGTATTTTCTCCTTTTCTTTTGCATTCCTCCTTCGTTATTCGTCAGAATATCGCGCCTAAACGCACTGGCTACGTCTTCAGTGCAGCCGGTTCATATCACAGTATAAAGTTTGTTGACATAAACTTTCTTTTTTTGCCTGTGCACATAACAGCATGCAGCCCAGTTGCCTTTGAGTCGATAATTTTGAGAGTTTACTAGATATTCAATTGCAGGCCAGCTATCAAGAACTTATCGGCCACAAAATTGAATTTCAAGGTTTTACGTGCCCAACCACAATTTGATTTTAAGGCACACCCTATATTAAAGGATTCTGAATTCGTTTTCACCATTTGCGGTGCTTTATAGCGACCGCAAATGCTAGCACAAGAACGCTTCTATATTTTGCCCCATCGAAATGTGGCCAACGGAGTCGCGAATCGAACCTATCACCTCGCGCTTAGCAGCCCATTGTCACAGTTACTAAATCGGCAGCAGAATCTGTACACGTAAGCATAGTGATCGAAAGTTTCCTTCCTGTTGGGTCATGCGACAACGACCACTTTGGTCGCTCTCAAACGAACAAAAATTTTACAGCTGCAAAAGATGGTTCAGATTTGGCGCCAAACACATTATACTCGATCTTACGGTCTTTCAGTCTTCTCTACACCTGTTAATTCTGTGCACGCACGCAATGAAATATATGGAGAAAGGTTTGTTGCGCGTAAGCGGCAGTTTTCAAAAACGGAAGAACGAAGGGGTCGCATTATTTGAGACATGATTGTTCAAATCTACCCCCCCCCCCCCAAACGAAATTATTCAATCTAAACGCGAAATCTTACTTTTAGAATGTTACACGTATTTAAATATAGTGGGGACCAGATGTGAGTGGCAGAGGAAAGCTCTTGTTCGTTAGGTTCTCCCAGAGAATAGCAACATCTTATCAGGTTATACTGCATCCCGTGTCCCCTACAACAACAAATTCATATGCCTCATTTAATTTTAGGTTAGTTATGTTATGTAGTTATGAAGAATGCTCTGTGATTATGGCCAATCAACTGCAGGGTTATGAAATATGTGTCTTTACGGGCAATTTCAAGTAACAATTTTTTCTTTAGAACTGTGCAGATCTATACATATTTATGCATGATTTTGCGTTTTCCTGTCCAACGATTACATTAAGCGACTTGCTAAAATAGCGTACAGATATATGTGTTCGGGCTCTCTTAATGTAATCAGTATTTTTAGGTGCTACCTGTGACTTTGTTTTGTTTCTTGTGCGACAAGGATTAGCCAGTGCTACTTAAGGGCGCCATTCTTGCCTATATTATGTTATAAAAAAAAGAAAAACATGAGCTGGTCCAAGAGAGGGCCAATTCATTTCATTTTTCGTTCTTTATTTTACATTTTGCAATTTTTGTGCCCACTACTCATATGCTGCGGCGTTTTGTTAATAACGCAGCGCCACATTTCATTATTGCACCTGCGTATTGTGGTAAATCATCTCGCTTTACTTTAGCAGTTGCGCTCAATTAAACCCGTTTGCCGCTTTTCCTACTATGGCCCCGCAACACCACTCCGACCTCTTTTCAGACGACCATGTATCCGCGTGTATGTTGATTAGGTGGTATTACCGGCTCCAACAGAAATCGCGGGTTTTTAACATAATCCCGCAGGCTCACTTTAAAGAGTCACGTTTTGCGTAACAGTGATAAGCAATTTTGAATTCATACAGCCACCGTGCAAGTTTGGTTGCTACCAACGAAGAAAATGAAACGCAGTGCGCCGCGCACGGGTGATTCTGAATGCGCAGCTTGAACGTATGAGTAACACAGCGAGGAAGGCCTGTCCAAACACAACGCATATAAGTCTGGGCAAGTTAACGTAACCAAAGAACAAGTTTAGCGACGCTCGTTAACATCATCATCATCATCAACAACAACAACAACAACAACCTTGTTAAGTCCACTGCAGTACGAAGGCCTCTCCCTGCGATCTCCAATGACCCTTGTGCCGCACCAACCGACCCCAACTTGCGCCTGCAAATTTCTTAATTTCATCATCCTACCTAGTCTTTTGCCGTCCTCAACTCCGTTTCCCTTCTCTTGGCACCCATTCTGTAACCCTAATGGTCCACCGGTTACCTAGCCTGCGCATTACATGCCTGCCCCGCTCCATTTCTTTCTCTTAATGTCAATTAGAGTATCGGCTATGCCCGTTTGCTCTCGGATCCACACTGCTCCGTTCCTGTCTCCTTAACGTTACTCCTATCATTCTTCGTTCCATCGACTTTTGAGCGGTCCTTAACTTGCTTTTGAGCTTCTTTGTCAGCCTCCACATTTCTGCCCCATATGTTAGCACCGGTAGAATGCACTGATTGTACACCTTTCTTTTTAGTGATAATGGTAAGATTCCAGTGAGGATCTGAGTATGCCTGCCGTATGCGCTCCAACCCAATTTTATTCTACTCTATCAATATTAAATGTACGACTAACTACCGTCAGCTTAAGTTGGGAAACTTATAGGCGAGCATGGAAAAGGCGCTTGCCGCTAGCTGGCTGCTCTCGGGTCTTAGTGAGTTCGCAGCACCAGAGGAATTTCGCAAGCATGGCGCTTTCGCTTTGCGTCTAGTCTCCTACCAACATCGCTTCGTCCAGCGTGGAAGCAGCGCTCTTGCATACCCGCATGTCGTGCACAAAACTTTGAACTCTTTTTATTAGCATGACCTACGACATGCCAGAAAAAGATATTCAACAGTAGGCAACTACTCACTCCTCTACATCGAGTTCTGTTGTAATTATTTTCATTTAGAATGCGCAGTGCGCTGTTGAAATGCAAAAAAAGACAAAAAATGGAAATTGAAAAGAAAACCAAAGAAAAAAGCTCACATCTCTGAACGGGCAATGCCGATTTGCTGTCCAGCATGTGCGACATGAGGCGAAGCTCTAACTTTTTTTTTTGCTCGTAATAGTAAAATGTACTATAGCAGCATGGTGCAGTATAGTAGTATTATATTATAGAATTGTTATGGTAGCATAATTTACAGTCTAGAGATAACATGCCTCACACAAGAAAATGCGGAGTGGAATTGAGAGAAACAGTTTAGCAGTATTAAAGACGTTCCTTTGGTGACAAGCTTGGCATGCTATACTGCAGGTGGAGGTGTTTGAGGGATGAAAAAAGAGAGCGAGATTTTTTTAAAATATACACATAGCACACAAACACACGCTTGCAAAATGCACCATATCTCAAAGTTTATTTACAGAGTAGCACTGGAAGCCTTTTGGCGCAGGAACGCTTTAAGAACCTTAGTGGGGTGTCATTCGGAGCTAGGACACTGCTGTCGTACGAGAACGTCTCACAGCTCAAGTCGCGTGTTTGTCGCTTGTTTAGAGATTTCCTTGAGACAGAGTGGAATCGAGGCGCTTGCTTACTCTAAAGGAACATTACCGTAAACGCAAAGTGTGTTGAGCCTCAATAAGGTCAACACATTTCGTTCGGTCGTGCATCCCAATTCACTACATGAGTGAATCACCTGCTAAGCATGCCTCAGCAATCTGTTTCCAGTTCATCCGACCCCATTTCTGGCGTTTCCGTAACGAAGTCGTTTTAAAACTCAGTTTGCGTGCATAAGTTGTATATACCCACCAACGCAATATTAAAACTAGTTTTACTTCCCAAACTTTCTGAGAATTCGGCGAAGCTTTAACAATCTAAAGCACTCGCACTCGGAACGTCGCTTCGTACGAGCTCCCTGAATTACGAAAAAGAAATGCAAAAAAGTTACTTTCTCAAAGCTAACGACCTTTCTTTTAGTGAGCTTCAAACCATAGCAATTCCTTGGTTGCTATGACATTTGCAAAATCGAGAAAAGATTCGGGTAAACAAGAAGCAATAAGAAAGCCAGAGAACAATGTACATGTAAGCACAAATGTCCCCTGCACTCTGCATTCACAAACGGCAGAACAGCAATGTTCCAGAACCTGTTTTACCGTTAAGAACTCGTGTATATAGGCTTGCTCTTGGCTTGTAATCCTATGGAGTAATTGCATTCTCCATACTTTTGTTAGGCGGTACACAAATCGAATTACTTAGGGCTTCTCTATTTCAGTTCAGAGCACCATGCCACTTATACAAATGACAAAAATGTGCCCTAGTAATGAAAATAATGGGGGGGGGGGGGAAGGTTTCCTCCCAAAGTGGACAGCATATCTATCCTTTACGCAAAACAAAAGACAGTTACTAAAGCGATTGAGAAAACAGTATCTACATCTACTAAAGAGCCCCTTTTACTCTGAAGAAAGCTCCATTAGATTTCCTAAGAGTATATGCAGCACCACAACGCAGCCAGAAAAGCTTCCTGCTTACTACAAACATATTGCACTAGCTACTCACTGCGAATGAATTCTTTTTACGCTAAGAAACCAATCATACCAATCAACTGAAGTTTCAGGTCCACAGAAAAAGCTTCTCACAATAAGCAAGAAACCCTCGCACGGTACTCTACAGCACAGATTTTCTATAGCACAACACAACTTCTTAATGGAGATCGTCGACAAGAAACTGCTGCCAAAGACAAAATAATGAGAAATATAATGCACCTGTCCACTCCATGAGCATTATAAGAAAGCACTATAGGTGTGAACCGACTACTTTAGCATATTTAGCTTCATGTGTGTTTCTTGTTTATTTATGCAGATGTACTGTGTTTCTTTTTCCTTGCTTAGATATTTTTTTCTTCGTATACCCTTTGAGATTTGGCATTATTAAAGAAGCACTGACATAACATAAGCGTCACAGCGGCCTAAATAATTTACTACTATACTTCTCTCTACGAACCAGTTTCAGTTTCGGTAACCAGGAGGTGTGGGCGTCATAACTGGTCCCGATACATTATCTCGCTTCTTGGTGATACCGCTGCGGCTTCGACATGGGAGCACAGCCGCAAGAGACGCGTGCGACACACTTGTTTATTTTGTCTGAGCAACGTCATTGTACCTAGCTTTATTTGTTGTGTAACGTCAGCAAATTTTGACCTCTGCAATAACGTCACAATAACGTCAATGAGGCCAGGTAAGGCACCTTGAGTCAATATTAGTATCAAATTAGGTTGTAACTGCTCCCTCACCTTCATACTGCCTAAGTGCAGTTCTTTGACATTCGAGAAAAGTATGGTATGGTTTCTTCATTTTGGACAATTAGTATCGAAATTCTTTTATGTGTAGGCAAGCTTTGCATTGAAAACTTCTCTAAAATATCTGTTAAACATGCTGTTCTGTAATGCGACTTCTAAAATTTCCGTGATCCCCATTGTTCGTTTTCTCTTAGCTCTTAAGTTATAGCTTGTGCCTTATAAGACCTCTCTCCTTTAATATCTCTTCTTAGCATAGGCTTAGACGCAAAAAAGAAAAAAAAAACAGGAAAGAAAAACGTGCTCATGTTCAGCTGTTGGCCTGCGAAGCTCAAGTTCGCAGCATCGGAGAGACAGTGCTTTCAATAAGTCCCTAGAAAGAACTGTCAAGAAAGGACGGGAAAGCATTTACAAGAAACAAAAGAGACAGTGTAATAGGGGTAAAGTCTAACGTCTGCATGTTACTATTACAAAAGACCGTCCCGTCTACGTGGTTAGGTCAGACTCCTTGAAGTAACTAAATCTCGTGCCGATAACCTCGTAAGACGAAGCGCAATTACGCAGAGGGGCACTCCACTCCACATTGTTCCCCGATGCATGCATTTCGTTTCTATCTTTCGAGCAGTTTAGCTAACGCCTGTTACCCCAAGTCTGTTCTTCGCACCCGGTAATTACGACGTCTCTTATAGAGAGTTTCGCAATGCTAAACCCTCTTAAGAAAATGATCGTCCAATGTTTCGTTTTCTTCAAACACCGTTCCTCTCATTTTAGGGTAACCGGCTCCTTATTAAACACCCGCACTCCTCAATATGCCGCTCTAGCTTTACCCGGTACCCGACTCATCCTCCCTCTCACTCCTGCCCCCGTCTTCTCTTCCTCCAGCATTCCCATTTTTCCACAGTTAAAGAGACGCACGCTAGACACAAAAATAAGAACAGAAGTCCTGAGTATGTGCATGCGCAGCGGTTACACGCTGGGTCACGTAGTTAAGATTCCTTTGTGCGTGGTTTCCGGAGGGGTCAGCTCTTCGCGAAAGCGCCTCGTCTTCAAAGACAGGGTCACCATAATGAGATTCCTTAAGTAAGCCTGTTCCCAGATGTGAACGCGGGCACGTGTGATGTGCGGTAAAATTCCTCAAGGCCTCCGAGCAACTCGGCGCTGGACGTTGTGGTTGCCCATTATGCGGGGAAACAACGAGCTACGCTGTTTTTTTGCAGGTATAGAACGAGCAAGTTGCGACATTCTGGCGACGGCGGTATTTTGTGGGTTGTGTTAGAGTCGGCGCGAAGAGAAAAAAGATGTAGCCAGAAAATTATACAGCCCGTTGACGGGATGGCCTCGTAACGAGTCCCTTTTTTCTAATACTGCGACTGTATGAATGTGGCTACAAGGAATTGCGCGAGTCGGTTTCTAAGATCTGTAACTGGAATTTTGTAAAAAAGAAAATTGTGAAACGAAGTCATAGTGATTTATTTATTTATTTATTTATTTATTTAGCAGGCTTGACGAGAATAAATTAGATTTTGGAGAAGAAAACAACGTTCTCTTGTTCTAGGATCATGTGTTGCATGGGGGATATTCTCAGCATACATATCGGCTAAAATCGTAGCAGGTTAAGAAGGAACAGAAATACAATGTGACCTTCGATTACCAAGCAGGAACATTATGGTGCCATTCATTCGGTGTTTTTGTTTCATGCATTTTTCTTTATCAATTTCTCATCATTCGTACCTTCTTCATGAAGCACATAGACAAATCATAAGCAAACAAGCACGTTTCCTAAGCACTAGCGGTTACAGGAATAACACTTCAGTGTATTCGGCAATCTTATTTTGCTTCGCACACGCATGCCTTGGCGGCAAGGTGTCTTATTTTGTCATCTAGGAGCGCGGCGAAGTGTGTCGCAGTGCGGCGTGTAAGTCTTTGCGTTTTAAAATATTTCCCGCTTTCCAGACACCACGCGTGTGCAAAATAAGTCTTATAAATGGGTTCTCTAATCCTGGCCATAAAAGTGACATTGATGTCGTTTTTCTTATTTCTGAACGACAACATGAATTGAAATATATCGCTTACGAATTTAATCTCTTATCTCAGTATCTGCCAACGCTCAATATTAAATAAACCTCATACGTGGCAAAAATATAAAGCCCGCACCACTTTAAATTAAGCTTTACCATAGTGGCTCTGACATTTGTTATAAATATTTGGTGAAAGCGAAATTTTAAACAAACAAGCACAAATGTCGACTTATATAGGGCTCACTGTGAAAAATAAATAATACTGCAGTTCATAATGTTCAATAAAATATGTGAGGCATCTGCTTTATCTACAACGGCTCCCAAGGTGGAAACGGGGGGAGGGGTATATTTCGATGTCCTTTAGATTCTTTTTCTTAATCTTGGTTATCCTTCGTTATAACATAAATTTGATGAACATGAGCAAGATATGGCAGCCTAACAGTATATTTTAAATCCAAGTAAATATTTGTGTAAAAATAAAAAATAAACTTTGATGGTTGTACAAAGAATTGTCAACCAACGCCGAGAGAAAACGTTAAAAATTTTTTTACGTAGTTTACCAAAGAAACAAGGACGGTGTATTGAAAAAAAGAGAAAAAAATAATACTCATTTATATCGCCACTTTTTCTTCGCATTGTTTCAAATATTATTCTTGATCTTCTGTTTGAAGCGTGATGAATATACTAAGAAGCCGACAAACACTGACATCAAAGACAACACAGGGGAAATTGCTTGTGCTTAATAAATGAAAAAGGAAACTATAAATTAGTGAAAATCCAAGCGGATGAAAAGAAAAACAACTTGCCGCAGGTGGGGAACGATCCCACAACCTTCGCATGCGTTCGAAGCTTGATGACATTCCGACAGCTACACCTTCGTGTTCATGTAGGAGATGGTTTCACTAAGTATGATGAAGGTTAGCTTTTCATTAGTTTCAACAAATGAAAAACAGTGAGCAGTCATGGGTAAATAGGCACAATACACTGTAAGCAAGCTAAGCGAAGTTTCGAACCTGTCTGACTTTCATTTTCTCTTTAACGTTCGTGTTCTCAATATACCCGGTGTGACTTCTATATCTGTTCAATCTCCCTTGAATATTAAAAATTATGTCCCCTACCCAACTCTCGCAGTGGACCCTGCTTCACGCCTCGCCCACGTATTTGCTCATTATTTATTCGAGTCGGGTTTGAGGAGCTTTCCGTTTCCTTGCGCAAGCTGAGGGTACGCGGTCGTGAACGTTTATAAAATGTATAAAAATAAAAAAAAGTGGAGGAAGCAGGGCTTGAAATGTGCGCGCTTCAATGCACATCTCTTGCAAGAGCTGCTGTACTCAACTCCCTATTATTTTTCTTTATTTTTTCACGACCTCAGTCAGTCGAATTTCCAACGCTCGCCTTCCATCAGACGGGCGCCCAGAGATGAGTCGCGTGTGTGAGCATAAACCGTCACGCTCCCATGACCCGCCAGCGTTCCTTCAACTCCACGCCGAGAGATATCGTATGCGAGGTTCCGCGGGCCACAGCTTCGCTTTCCAGCGGCGACCGATTTACAACTGCTTGCTTCACAACTTTTCAGATGTCACAGTTGCGTCTTCAGGACTTTTCTATTCTGTTTGTCGTTTAGAACCTGGACGTGTATGGCAGACAGTCCCCTCGTTTTCAAGAAACTCGAGACGAGTTATGGGTTCTTGGAAAGCACGATGTCCTCTTCTTCTGCACAACTCTGAGTCTCTTTCTTTTGCTTTGCAAGCTAAAGTCTTGAATACATTAATTTTTCAATTCCTTTCAGGCAAGCGAAAACTTTATATTCTAGCAAAACACGTTGTTGGGCCGGTTGGTGCATTATATTTTAGAAGAAAGCACCAGAAAGACGCACACAGGAAACACACAAGGAAACCGGAAAGAGGCCGGACTACCAGCTCTTTATTCGACAGAACGGGGCTCTAATTTATAAAGGGCACTCTGTTACATGACCGTCGCACAATCGGCTTATCGCAGCCAGCCATCAAGAAAGCACCAATAAATTCCAAAGGCAGCATGCCCCTTCTATCTTCGAAGGAACCTCAGATCTATCTTTGCTCGACAATGTTAGCAATACCGATGTTAGAGAATCGTGGCAAAGCAGAGTCACACTTTCGCTATTTAACCACAAAAGTACGCACACTCGTTGGTTCTCTAACCAACACCGCTGTCTTCTTGTCTCTTAACAGAGTGCCTATTATTTCTGCCAACCTCATCAAGCTACAACCCAACAGATTACGTACGTCTTGATAGCTTAAAGAGCCCCTGAAACGGTTCGGACAAATTCTGCAGACGCGTAAAGTACAACTTAAGTAGAACATTCGCACCACAATTTAAGTGAAGCGTTACGTATTAATGGAGCTACAAGCAATTCCAAGTTACCCTCCTCTCTGGCCATGCTTTTCCTCCTCAACTCGTTCGCCGAGCCATAGGGGCTAAGCTCCGCCTTCACTGGTTCTGCGTCACGATGCGACGTCACATCGTCCACTTCCGGTTGTTTTGGAGCCCGTCCCCGCCCCCGCGATACCTCTCCGCTAGCCGCTTAGCCGTCGACCGCAAGCGAGAGCTATCGAAGCAGCGTGCATTGCGAGAATTCTGTCGTAGCGCCGAACGTGTATGGTATTTCGTTAACCACGCGCTAGCGGAACGTTTCGACTGAACGGTGGAAGCATAAAGTCAACCAAGCTGATGAAGGAACTTTAGCGTATACGAACGTGAGCTGCGTGATTGGTCTCCACGGTCCAGCCACCCGTTGGCGCAGCGCTTAACCAGCCAAAGAAAGAGCTAATATTGCTCTAGCCAAGTGTAAAACATTTTAAACATTGACAAGAACAATGTGTTAACGATTACACTCTTGCGAAACATTTACACCAACAGCGAAGAAGAATACATTTTGTGAATACTACTTTGTCTGGTTGGGCTCTATGCCACCAGGTGGCTGCACTGTGCAGACCATTCACATTTGCGCTTCTGTTCATCCCCTGAAACAAACGCAAGGGGACACGGCCAGGCCCTGTCCCCTTTGCGCTTGCGTTTACCCTAATATCGGACTCGCGAAACGCTATTGCGTTAGTAATCTTCCGGTGTAAAGTGACGGCCACAATCGCTCAAATCCTGGCGCCGATCGGATAGCGGCAGTCCGATGCGCTGCAGCCAGTCCGCTCGTCTACTGGCTTGCAGAGGGACACGACGTCGCAGCTTGACATATTGCCAGTCGCTACATTTGCAGTCAACAACGCAACAAAATCGAATCATAGCGCTCGCGAAAAGGCAGACGGACACTGACGGCGGAGCTCTCGTCAAAGACGGAGCACATTGTAACGCAAGCAGACGACATTTGCTGTGTGCCGGAAGTGCTTAAGTATTCTGAAAAATTGTTCTTGTCCATTCCCTTTATGTTACTTTCTTTTTATAAAAACAAATTAACTAACATTTCAACTATTACAAACAGCATTTGTTTACCATAAACTTGAAAAAATTATCGATCACGCGCCCTGGTCAGCCAATGGGATAGTTCTCCCCACTGACGTCATATGGGTGATTTGCGTCATATGGGTAGGGGCGGCTTAAAATTCCGCCGCACAGTATGCTGCGATCGGTGGCAATGTGCATTCTTAAAACATTATAACAAATTATACGCTTTACGCAGAGCACTTAGATGCGTCAATTAATGATCAGAAGGACCTACTCTAACGACTGAGTACATTTGTAGAAAATCGTCAAAATTGTTGCAGGGTCCCTTTAAGTATGTAGAAATATGGGGGCGGACACGTTTAACCTGTCTGTGATTTACATTTATATATAGAGACAACATGACCACAATTAGCACATGTACGGGGCAGTTGGAGAAGTATGGGAGAAGCCTTTGCCCTGCAGTGGACGTAGCCAGGCTGATGATGATGATGATGATGATGATGATGATGATGATTTATATTGCGCGCTTAAGGCCATGCAACTTAACCAAGACCATGGTGACTTTAATGTGAAACACCTAGGCCGACAACACAAATTTCTAGACACTTGAGAATGCGTAATTGCGTGAAGACGAGATCCGCACAGTCAGGTTCACTCTATAACACGCGCATGTCGCGGAAAGAGAGCCAAACAGAGACGATCGTTGGCACAGATAATGTACAGCGATGTCATTTCGTTGTGACTTGTCTGCGCACTCTTTGAGGACAGAAACGGCAAAAGTGGCAAGGAATGAGGGGATAAGAACCACAAATGCCGGGTGACATAGAAGAGCCTCGTAAAGAAAGAAAAGTAATTAGATGTCGAATAAGCTGTAAAATTTCAATCGGCTGTTTCCGTTTTTAATTTTCTTTTTCCCTTTCTTGTTATTTGTCAAGGTCGCAACGCTGCAAGGAAAGGAATAATAAATACCATATGAGTATGTTTAGGCAAACCCACGGACAGAGCCCATTTCCTATTTTCGCCACTTTGTCGCCGCGCTCAGAAAAGACAAATGGGTCCACTCTGGTGTCATTCGACTGGGTGAGGCTCAGAAGTGCTTTTTCCTTCCCAGCATGCATGCTGCTCTCTAAGCCCTCCATCAGATGGGAGGGCTAACGTCTGGCGAGTGCTGGTCGTACGGGGTGCAAAAGCTGCGGTGCGAGCACCGATGCGCCGGTCTTCATGATTTATGCGCTGAAGACAGGCAAGGAGCGCGCTTCTTTCCTTGCGGAGGCAACGGCAACATCAGGGTGGTAAAGAGCAAGCGCTGTTTTCGTTTTTAATAAGCTCAGAATATCAAAGCTATCCTGCCTTTCAACGGACCCGTCGGTCTAACGCGCATGACAATGAGAAGATTTGACCGCTTCTATTTCAACTAGGAAATTTGTTTTCTTGACTACTTCATGCCTGTTCCTTTAGTTTTCTTTCTTTCATTCCCTCTGCAGTTCTCGCTTTCTTTTTTACTTTTTTTCCGCTCTCTTGGAAGTGGGAAGGTAGTCATTGTCTAGATGACGCACTTCCGGCTTTTTTGTTTTAATTTTTTTTTTACTGTTCTTAAGTTTTGGCCTTCTTCTGCAGTGTGCGGGCAGGGAAAGGTGGAAGAACTATCTGCCGCGATTGATGGTGTGGGGGACGACACATAGCCATCAACGTACTCGGCAGGAAGGCGCTTCGCATTTGCCACCAGCCTGGTCACTGCGTGCAGAAATGTACGATACAATGGCAATAGAGCTTTGTATTTTCATAGCCCAGTATACCTTTGGTATTCAGCGTCGTGAGTCATATTGTTCTTGCGCAGCTTCTGTACGCAGATTCATTCGGTGAACAGCGCTACTTCGAACCATTATCATCTCCGCTTTAGAAACTCGTAATCGTTCCTACAAGCCGCTTCCTCCGGCAGCGTATGCGTGTGGTTGCTCCACTTCGCACTAAGAGTTTGTCGGCGAGCTCGCAGCGGCTGAACGAATAAGAGGTGTTTGCTCAAGCTTCGTAGCTACGTGGCACACTTTCGACAGCTGGATATGTGTGTGGTTATTTTATGCTTACCTTCTTCACATGCTGATTATGAATATAACTATGTAGCACAATTCGCTGAGCATAGTTAGTCATTATTATTAAAGGTTTATTTGCCAATTCACTGTCGTCTACTCATACCACACGAACACAAATACGTATCACCATTAGGATACCGTGATGCAACAAGCAATGTTTCATGAGTGGCCCGTCGTTTAGCAACAAAAGACGTTGAGCGACTGAGCTCTGCATACCTCGGTGTGCGGCGGCTGATTAAAACGAATACGTTTTAATTATTTCAATCATACACTCCGAAATAATTGAGAAGCTTAGGTCCATTGGTATATACTCAAAATTAACAGCATAGATTAGTGCCTATTTGTCGAATCGTATGCAATTTCTCACCATTGATACCACTAAATCAGATTTGCTTAACGTGCTCTAAGGTTTACCGCAGGGGTCAGTATTTGGGCCATTATGGTTTCTCATGTATGTTAGTGATGTCGCTACTTGCGCAGAGGATGGCTTAAGAGTGAGGCTATTTGTCGACAATCTCGTGGTGTACGTCTGAGCGCACGGTACAGGTGAACAGGAGAAACTAATCTCGTCACTAGATAAAATTGCTAGGTGGTACAATATGGAAATTAATATCAATAAAACAAAGTACATGAGTATAGGCCATAGGAAGTAGTTGATTACATCTGATTTTACTTGACTGGTTTTAATATATATCGAACAGAGGCTTTAACATATTCAGGTATAACCATTAGACGTACGCTAAGGTGGGACGTTAATGTTGAATATATGCACACAAAAGCGGAATTCAGAAGACTTGGGTTCTTAAGAGTGAAGCATTCGCTGCGGCACCTGCTCTTGTCAAGCTAACAGCCTCCAAAATATTAGTGCAACCAATCCTCGAGTACGGTTCTATAGTTTGGAACCCTCACCAGGTTTACTATCCAATAGGTTGTAAGGTATCCAAAATAAATCACTGCGGTTCACTTATTCTAAGTATTCTCGCTACGATAGCGTGAGTTCTCTTCAAAATGTAGCTCGAATGCCTACCCTTGCTTGTCGACGACTTCTGGCTTCAATAAAGTTCATTTTCGTGCTTTTTCGTTACGGTAGTGACATAGATAAAAAGCAGCACATGCAATCACGCCATCGCCATTACAGTTGAAACTGGCATGATAAGCACCTGAGGCCACATGTCCCACGCTGCAACACATTCAAGTTCTCTTTCTATTTCCGAGGCCTTTAGAGATGTGGAAGGCGTTGCCGCGGGATATTGTCGAAACGGACTCCGTTGACAATTCTGTGGTTAAAGCGGAATCTTACTTCCTCACAGAATAAATATTGTGATATGTGCTCATTTAGTTGAATACTTAGTAAGCGTGGCAGTAACCACTTGTATAATGTCGCAATTTGGCGTGAATTTTTTTTCGTTAACGAGGCGTATTGATTTATTCAGCGTACACGTGATGTTTGTTGAAGCAAATATGCCTACCACATGTGCTTCTGTATACACTTTATATTCCACTTCCTATAGCAGCCTGTGCAAGGTTGACAGTATTCTTCAAATAAAAATAAAAATAAATATTTATGAGATATATGCGACGGGAACTATACATAGTGATAATTTATTGTTGCTTTTATTGTGGTACTACATATGCCCATGTAACAGAAAGCGTTCATTTTGAAAGTCTGTCCACACAGCGCTTTCATTTTGCAGCTAAAGCTATTTTAAAGAGACTAACGTGGCACTTGTGCTCGCATCTTATAGCCATTACCCGCTGCGATGTCGTTGTCGCCGCTGCTGGCCATGGCTGCAGTAGCTTCCCTCAAAACAGGCCCCATCCCACTGGTCAGAATAAAAGTCCGTGAAAACAAATACGCGTTGTTCAAAGCATATGTCTGAAGACCTAACCAGACAATGCGAACTTCCGAATGCGCCCACAAGTCCGTGCGGCTGCAGCATGATGAACGAAAGCATTCCCACCTAGTAATATCTGGTATGCTATCGGTACGATGAGGTGCTTCCTGCATCAAAGATGAATACTAACAATAAAAAAACACATGTTCTTGACATTAATCTACTGAAGAGATCTAGTTATCGAAAATCACACCTTGTCTCTCATAAAATATAGCAACTGGTCCTTCCTGCATTCTTTGCTGTTGTTTTAGAAGCCCACTTCGTGCCCATTACACGTCCCGGCGACGTAAGTCACTTTTCGCTAATAAGAACTTCCCAGTCACTAGCAGCCACTGGTAATGATGTTAACAGCTATTTAGTCGTGGCGTGTCCATATTAAGGTGTTTCTTAATGTGCATATTACGAGCGCTGACGAGTGAATG
Source organism: Dermacentor variabilis (assembly GCF_050947875.1). NCBI lineage: Eukaryota > Metazoa > Arthropoda > Arachnida > Ixodida > Ixodidae > Dermacentor > Dermacentor variabilis. Next base: position 66,933,004 of record NC_134571.1, on the reverse strand, counting down.
AGTGAGTGAATGACAACTTTATTGAGCTCTAGTAATTGTGTTCTTCTGTGGATGGGACGGACTCTTCAGGGGAGCCTTCCTCCTTGTGTCTTCCCCGGAAGTCTTCACCCGCTGCATCGTCCGTCCTCTATCAACATCGTCGGCTGCCCTCAGTCCAGGGCTCCACTGACTTCCGCTGTCTGTCGTGCACGCCGCACTAGACCTAACTGGTCTTCGCAGTGGTCGCTGGACAGCAGTTCCTCCCGATGCTCCGCACTTGGTTGAGATATGATTGGGACTACGTCAGTTTGTTGACATGACCATGTCATGTGGTATAATGTGGGTTTCTCATTGCACCATGGACATTTGTCTTTACACAGCGTGGGGTGCATTTTGCTAAGCTCACGAGTAATTAGGCGGTGAAGTTATACCTAGAACACTCGTCCTCTTTCGGTACAGCTAGACACTTGCCCATGAAGCTCCGAATGTGCCACACTCAGGCAAATGCTAACAGCATCTGCAAGTGCTTCGAACTCACTACAATGATCCGTTTCGTCCACTGATCGTACGATACACGCCATAGACACGACACGTGCGTCTCTATAACCGAAGTGCAAGACTGCAAATCATGGCGCCAAAACGCGCTTGCGTGGTATGTTGTAGTCGTTGTTGTTGTTGTTGCTCCAAATCCCTAATGCCAGCAGAACGTAAAAAGCACACCTCCCCAGTTCTGTATTTATAGAGCATGAGAATTACGCAAAAAAAGGTGAGGCGTGCAGACAGGACACAAGAGTAGAGAAGTCGACAGCACGAACGTCGACTATCAACTGAAGGAAGCAGTCAGGCGAGTTTTCGCCTCAGTGCTCCCTTCAGTTGATAGTCGGCGTTCGTGTTGTCCACTTCTCTACTATTGTGCCCTGTCTGCAAGCCTAACCTTTTTTGCGTAAAATGATTCATTATGCAAACAAGGTTAGGCGTGCAGACATGACAAAAGAGTAGAGAAGTGGACAACACGAACGCCGACTATCAACTGAAGGAAGCACTCAGGCGAGTTTTCGCCTCAGTGCTCCCTTCAGTTGATAGTCAGCGTTCGTGTTGTCCACTTCTCTACTCTTGTGTCCTGTCTGCACGCCTAACCTTTTTTGCATAACGAATCCTTACCAACTAGCTCCTCTTTCTGTCGTTCTGAGCAGGAGAAAAACCTTCCTATTGTAAGGATGTTTAATTAAAGGCGAGGAGCAACAGCGAGCAGCCCGAGCTCTCTTGCTGTTATTGCTGTTGTTGTCCTAAGTGGCCGTGGTACATACCCACAGTGGGGGATTGGCCAGGAATCGGGTGGTTCAATTAGGTGCTTAAAAATAATAATGATAACAAGCTAGTTAACAATTTGAGCGTTGGAGTTTAAAAGTAAACGTTTTGTGTTTGGGGACAAAAGCAAATAATCAGATGAAAACAGGGTATAATAATAATAATAATAATAATAATAATAATAATAATAATAATAATAATAATAATAATAATAATAATAATAATAATAATAATAATAATAATAATAATAATAATAATAATAATAATAGCATTAATAATAATAGATAATAAATAAAAGAAAGGTATGGTTGGGAGGGAGAACGAGCAATCTCACATGGAGATCGATTGGTTTAAATGAGGTAATTTTGGATTGCCAAGCAAAAATTTCTGTGGCTGAACCCAATAATGGAGGCTCGAAAAGATAGGATCACAGGCACTGATAAAGTTACACCAATAGAGCGAAGCGGGATTTCGAGTAGTCGTTTTCTTATAATAGAAAAGCGTCGGCAAGACAACAAGAAATGGTCTATTGTCTCCGCTTCGCCACAGAATGAGCATAATGGTGAGGGGACCAGACCAGACCTGTGGAGGTAGAAGTTCAATGCAGGTATACGGCAGCGCAGCTTCGTGATGAACACTTCAATTTTCCGTGTTCGGAAAAATCTCTGTTCCAAGGCTGTAGGATATGTCCGTAACCCACAGAGTTAGTAATTGCGGAGCCTGATACTGTCGGTATAATGATACTCCTGCGAAATCTAGCAGCGGTAACATAAGCAGTCAAAAGGCAGCAAGGGAGAATCGGGCCCCTTATCGATGCCTTGGCTAGAGAGTCTGCAATTTCATTAATGATTAGTCCTTTATGGCCAGGCACCCAAATCAAACGCACGCTTCTCAAGTAACCAGGTACCAATGAATGAAATGTCCTTATCACGCGAGAATCACTAGAAGCAGTAAGGGATGAGCACAATGATAACGAATCAGTCACTATCACGGCTGACGTAATTGATGGTCTTAATTTGCGTAATGCCAGCACCACGGCCATGAATTCAGCTAAAAAGATCGGTATGAAATCTGACATCCGAAGAGAAAATGTTCAATCGAGAATCGGGGAAAATATTCCTACACCTGACTTTTCTTCACATTGTGAAGCACCTGCAGCAATTACAACGTTCGTTTGAAGGTTTTTCAGATGATCTTGTAATATACCGTCTAGAATACGGTGTGGAAGTAACATTGTATTATTAGGAAAGATGTCATCGAATTGAATATCCGTTGCATAAGTTCTGTCGGGAATAGGAAGTACATCGCATATGCGCCCGCCCAAATAGTCAAGTAATTTTTGCACGAATATAATTTGTGGAGTATGTAGTCGCGGCCAGATGACACCGAAAAACAATGCAGGTTGTGAAATAAATATTGTTTGGGAATGGCGCAGCGGTGATTCATAAATCCTTAAGAATGTCTGCACCATCAAAAGCCGGAACCTAGCACGAAAGTGGAGGAACACGGGATTCTAAATAAAGCATAGAATTTGCAACAAATTTTGGAAGACCTAAACACAGACGTGACGCTTCTCTATCTAAGAGGATTAGAGGACGGGACATGTAGGCTGGAGCTCCAGAGAAGAGCACGCAACGAAATTCTAATACAGGGCGAACGTGCATACGATATATCATTAGGAGTGTATCTCGTCTCAATCCTATTCGACGACTGCTCAGCCTACGCGATATGCCAATTGCACGGGTACCTTTCCCGATCACATGATCTATGTGTGAGCGCCAGTTGAGAGAGGCGTTATAAATAATTCCGAGGTATTTAACAGATTCCACCTATGGTATGTCTTGAATGTGGTAAGACAATGAAATGTGCACTATGTTCCGTATCGGAAAAACGAGAACAGCACATTTGTTGGCATTGAGTGCGAAGTGACTAACATCTAACCACCTCTCCAGATCATAAAGGAAAGTTTGCCGTCGTTGGTATAGCGTGTGGATGTCGTTTTCAGATGCAAAAAGCGCACTATCTTCTGCATAAACATAAGTGCTTATTTCTTGATGACAAGGTAGTGTGCTCATGAGAAAATTAGAAAGCACCGGGGAAAGAACTGAGCCTTGCGGTACGCCTCTCGTTAGTTTGTGTTTAGAAGAAGAAACGCCGCTTTCGTAGCAATAGAATTCTCTTTCACCTAAGAATGACTGAATCCACGCTACTATATACCCAGGAACACCACGGGAGGTTAGCCGATTGATCAATACGGTGTGCTCCCCAGTGTCGTATGCTTTAGCCATATCGAGCGTCACTAAGGCAGCGTATTGCTTATGACGTCGAGCGAGTTGTATTCGGCTTTCTAAGTCGACGTGGGCATGCAAGATGGAGCAGCTGGCCCTGAAACCAATCTGACAGGGACTAAGAATGGAATTATCATTAATAAATTTCATGATGCTACGGTGAAGAAGCCTTTCAATGATATTTACTACGTTTGATGTAAGCGCAATGGGCCTAATGTTGTCCAATACTTACCTTCCTTCTTCTTTCTTAAGCATCAATATTACTTTGGCGAGCTTCCAGTGCAACGGAATCCAAGCATATTTAATTGAATAATTCACCAGTTCTAAAAGAACGTTAGGCGATTCCTGTTACAATATTTGTAACATTGCATTTGTGACACCATCAGGGCCAGGGGCTGAATTCGGTAAATATAGTGCAGTCTCATTTAGTTCAGCTAAGGAAATTGGAGTAAAGCCATCCCAAAGATCTAATGTAGAATGAATAGCCGTAAGCCTGGCCGCAAATCGCTTTTCCAAGCCTTCGGGAATCTCTTCTAGGGAGGCGCTCAGTTCCTGCGGGGTCAAAACAATTGAGTCTAATGTTAAGGGTGTTGGTAGCACCTTCCTAGCACGAAGGAATGCAAATAAAGCACGCTTATTTTTTGAATTAGACAGATAATCGTAATGTATAATATCGTATTCGTCTTTGGCTCGATTAACAGTACGCTTAAATACACCAGCGTGAAACTGATAATTTTTCCAATTTGTCGGGCACTGATAATGCAGAAGCATTTTCCAAGCGGCCTTTCTTTTTTTATAGTTCCGCGTACACTCATTCCACCAAGGTCGAGTGGTGCCTTTAGCCGAAGGGATGACAAATTCAGCTTGCTTCCGGGCATCCTCTAGAATTGAGCAAATCGTTGAAGCGATTTCCTTCGAAACTGGCATTGGCCAGTTTCGAAACGGCAGAATGCAAGAAAGTCTTAAATTTCGTATGGTCCACAAATGTGCATGCCTGATATTCTAAAGATGTTATTGTACAATTGATTTCAAATGACACAGGAAGATGATCACTGTTGGTTGCTGAGTCAACCGCTACCCACGACAAAACCTTGATGCCAACGCTACAAAATGTGAAATCTAACACTGAACGAAAGGGTCCTCTACCAAACGTTACTTGTTCGGTGTTCTGACATGAAAGGTGTCTATCAATAGTCCACTCCCAAAGTCGCTTACCACACAAATCTGTTTTTAGCCCCCACGACACGTGATGCAAAATAATATCCCCTACAAACAAAATTTATTTTCTACAGGCAGCCACAGCCCTATCAAGTTGACGTGTAACGGTGGGGCAATAAGCATTTATAATTGAAAATGGATGGTATCCTGGGAGACATAAATCTATGGCCAAAATTTCGCAGTCGCAGTCCATGATTTCAAAAGAAATTTTTGCCTTGCGACAAATTTTACTGGAAACAAATATCATTAATCCTCCACCTCGCGAGTCTCGATATAACCGGAAAGACCGAAAACCTTATAAATGAAAATTTTTCTCTGGTGAAAGCCATGTTTCTTGAAGAAGTAAGATATCTGGATTGAATTGAATAGATAGGCAAGATAAATATGTTAAAGCTGGAACTATAGAACGACAGTTCCACTGCAGCACTTTCAAGTGTCCAATGGTGTTGAACGCACGGCAGCGGCAACTGCCGCCTTTAGAATACTTTCTGTAAGCACAGGAGTTGGTTGACACTTTTCTTGATTTTGGTTTCGTTGTTTCTGAAATTGGGGACCCCATACGTTTGGAAGCTCGAGTGTCAAGTTCCATATCTGTGACACTAACAGTGTCTGAATAAGAGGGCTTATCCTCGCGTGGTTGGACTAACGAAGTAGTGTCTGTGGAATGTTCTGCAACTGTGGAAGGCGTCTCTACCTCGTTGCTAGGCATTCGAGGTGTGGCGTTAGATACTGAGGACTGCATTGGTATCTTAGTGGTCTGCATTATTTCCATCATGTGACTGGAAATGATTTGCGCTAAGCAATCAGAGAGACTGGATATCAATTTATCCATAGCTTAAGCCATTGCTTTTTCCACAGCAGAGTCAATTGCTTCTGAGAGATTAAGATCCATGCTTGGAGTGTTGCGCGCTGTAACACCAGAGTATCTGAAGTCCCTGTCTTTGATAACTGAAATTGCATCTCTTCGGGCGCAGCGATGGCGGTCGATTATTTCAAGAACTTGTATTTCGTGAGCGCGAGATGAGCATTTTGAATAGTCTGCTGGGTGTTCTCCCCCACAGAGGCAGCACTTTAGAGCATTCACTTCAAGAATGACCATCCCCACAGGTGCGGCAATGCATGCTAGACTTACATCCTCCTGCGATGTGCCCGAATCTCCAACAATTCTTACACTGGATCGGACATGACGCAAGCGGCTCTACACGGTACACAAGAGGCCACACCTTTATTTCAGATGGACATGATGTGCCCACAAACGTTGCAATTACAGATTCTGTCGGAACCCTCTCGTTATTTGCCAGTCGATTGCAACGGTAGATAGCAATGACGCCTGCTGCAGATAGCTTGTCCAGAGTTTCAGCAGGATTTAATCGGGAGTCTACGCCCCGTACAAGACCCTTGGTGCACGCAAGGTGAGGCGGAATGAAAGCACTCACCTGGGTGGAAGCGAATGAAGTACATTTCAAGAGGTCTTCAACACAGGTCTGGTCGGGTGAACGACACACTATACATCCCCGTCCGAACACTCGAACATCAGTGATGGTCTGGAAGTGGTTGGACGTGGCCTTAGGTGCCTTCTGGACAGCCTGTGGAATCGTGATCCTGATGGAACGTCCATTGGTAGGCACAAGCGCCACAGGAATGGTGCTGACGCCACTGCGAAAAAATAAATCTATGGGCAATTCATTAGGTGGCAGGGATGCTGACCAGGCGGATCGCGCCTGGCCAGGAGAACTGGTCGACTTCAGCTCAAGACGGCTGACGCAAGGAATGCCAATCAACCAGGAAATAAAATAAAGTTATTGAGACGCCTGAAACCACCCGATAGTCAGCCAAAACACCACTGCAGGTCAACTAAATGGTCGCTCTGTCGAGGCTAACAGGAACCAGGGAACCAGGACGTCAGTGAACGCAACTGGGCTCAGTCGAACGTCAGCGTGCGGTGTTGTTGTCGTTGACTCCAGCCTCAGCCAAGAAACACAGCACGGGTCGTCGTCGTCGTCTCCGAGCCGCTCTCGGAAACACGAGGCGCGTCTGCTTCGTTACATTGGCCCCGGGTGTGCAACGCAGCCATCCTGGCGACTCAGGGAGCAGAGCAAATGAGGGGGTCGAAATAAGGCGTCAGCCGGCTAACATGCACTGTCTCCCGACCTCGGCAACGAAGGTCCTCCGATGGTGTTACGGGCTCATCGATAAAGTTCCCAGGGGAGGAGGCGTCGAAGATCCGGTACGTACCGTGGTACCGCGCAACTAGTTTCGAAGAAAAATGTGAGGTGGTATCCATAGCCACACAAGGGAACCAGCAGGGAAGGTGGGCGTGACCTAATGACTGTCGCTTCTTGTCTTCTGACGGCCCTGATCCTCGCTGGTCAACGAACGAGCCAGCTGGCGGCAATCTTCAGCGTATCGGGCGACATCTGAAAAGGTTAGGCACTCGGAAGTGTCAGGTTGGTAGGGCAGGATAGTATCCAGAGGAAACGAAGGTTCACGCCCATACAAAAGAAAAAAGTGAAAAACCGGTGGTCGCTTACGTCGCATTGTTATAAGCGAAAGTAACGAACGGCAGTACGGTGTCCCAATTAGTGTGGTTGGACGAGACGTACATCCTCAACATGTCGCCCAGTGTTCGGTTGAAATGCTCTGCGAGGCCGTTCGTTTGGGTGTGATACGCGGTCGACTTCCGGTAAATGTCGGGCACTCGCGAAGGAGGGATTGTATTGCTTCTGACAAGAAGACACGACCCCTATCGCAGAGTAGTTCTCGAGGAGCACCATGGCGAAGGACGCAGTTGTGGAGAATGAACATCGCAACTTCGCGTGCGGTCGTGGCGGGAAGAGCCGCGGTCTCTGCGTAGCGCGTCAGGTGATCGACGCCAACAATAATACAGCGGTTTCCACACCCGCTGTATGGGAGCGCGTCATAAAGGTCAATGCCTACGCGGTCGAACCGTCGAGCAGGGCACGGTAGCGGCTGTAGTGGGCCAGTAGGACGCAGTGGGGGAGTTTTGCTTTGTTGGCAGGCGGTGCATGATCGAATGTACGGCTGCACAAACCGATACATTCCACGCCAGTGATATCACTGACGCAGCCTGGTGAAGGTTTTTAGGACGCCGGCGTGGGCGCTTTGAGGGTCAGCATGGAAGTACGCGCAGATATCGGAGCGCATGTGACGAGGAATAGCCACAAGCCATTTACGACCGTCAGGCATATAGTTGCCGTGGTAGAGGGTGTGGTCTCACACGGCAAAGTGGGCTGCTTGACGCCGTAGCGTTCGCGTTGAAGGAACGACCGATGGAGCGGCAAGGTAGCCCAGCAATAGGGCAAGCGATGGGTTTTTGCGTTGCTCGGAGAGCATGTCAATAGCGGTCAGTAGTGATGGGTCTGAGGTTGGAGAAGGAACGGATAGTTACTGGATACCGGTGCGGATTACAGATGGGTATGAAAGCTGATTCAAACGTAACAGTGAGGATGGCGAACGGAAGAAATAATTCCTTGCGGTGAGCAAGCATGTCAGATGGCGTAAACGCCACAGTTGAGTCTGGCACGGCAGTACACGACAAGGTCACAAGCACCGACGTCTGCGGAGGTAGATCAATATCATCATCAACGAGGACTTTGTGAACACTGAAGTCGGCGCCGACCGATGGGGAGTCACATAGCGGTGAAAGGGCCACTTGCGCGCGAGAACAATCGATGCTGGCACTATGACCTGACAGGAAGTCCCACCCGAGGATGAGATCATGAGAACAGGCGGGCCAAGCAAAAAACTCTATGATGTACAAAACGTCTCGGATGACTACACGGGCGGTGCATGCAGCTGTAGGATGAATGCGTTGCGCGCTAGCAGTGCAGAGTGCCATGCCAGATGTAGAGGTCGTGACTTTTTCCAGCTTGCGACAAAGATTTTCATGGATGATGGAAACTGGCGCCCCGGTATCGATAAGCGCATGAGCGGATGCTCCCTCAACATGGACGTCAATGACATTCTGCGGTAAAAATTGACGCCTTAGAAAGTTTGATGAGCTTGCAGTTCTTGCCTCCAGAACTGCGCTAGTCAGTTCCGTAGGCAGTAGGCGGCCGACGACGCATAGGCAACAGCGACCGTCGACGTGGAGATGGAGAACGGCGACTGTCTGAACGGCGGTCGCGATCAAAGGGTTTCGGCGGCGAGTCAGCGGTATCTTGGCGGCGTATCTCGGCGGCATGTTGGGGCGCGTAGGGAAACTGGTCGAAGGCGTCACGGTGCGAGGGCATGTTTCGACGACAAAAGCGCGCAACGTGGCCAGCAATGTCACAGGCGAAGCAAATAGGCCTGTTTGGCGTGCGCCACGTGTTGGCTCGACGAAGAAGCTGAGGCGACTGCCGTGGAACGGGAGCAGGCGGAACCCGGCGCGTTGGTGGTGGGACGGAATATGACGGTGGAATTGGCCGGGCGACAGCGGCAGCATAGTTGAGCGGCGTACGTGTGACCCGCGACGGGTAGTCGGCATAAGAGAGCGGTGCCGTCGGAGATGCGAAGAGCGGCGGGTAGTCAACATAGGAAAGCGGTGCCGTCACAGGAGCTGGCGGGGGAACGGGGGTAAGTGCGTCAGATATTTGGGCACGAATAGCTTTTTGTACGTGAGTACAACACGTACGGGGCCGAAACCTGGAGGCTTACGAAAAGGGTTCTACTTAAATTGAGGACGACGCAACGAGCTATAGAAAGAAGAATGGTAGGTGTAACGTTAAGGGATAAGAAAAGAGCAGATTGGGTGAGGGAACAAACGCGAGTTAACGACATCTTAGTTGAAATCAAGAAAAAGAAATGGGGCATGGGCAGGATATGTAATGAGGGAACATGAATGAGGGTCATTAAGGGTTAAGGACTGGGTTCTAAGGAAAGGGAAGCGTAGCAGGGGGCGGCAGAAAGTTAGGTGGGCGGATGAGATTAAGAAGTTTGCAGAGACAACATGGCCGCAATTAGTACATGACCATGGTGGTTGGAGAAGTATGGGGGAGGCCTTTGCGCTGCAGTGGGAGTAATCAGGCTGCTGCTGCTGCTGCTGCTGCTGCTGCTGCTGCTGCTGCTGCTGCTGCTGCTGCTGCTGCTGCTGCTGCTGCTGATGATGATGATGATGATGATGGCTTGTTGTACAGCCGGAGGTAGTGTTGAGGCAGGCTCCTGGCTGTGAGGGAGCAGCGACAGCTGGCGGATGACTTCCTCACGAATGAAATCCTTCAGCTGAAGCACGAGAGCAGAAGGATCGGTATGGCCAGTGGCATCTGCAATGGCTGACACAGAGATGTTACGTTGGCGGCGCTATTCGTCGAAACTCTGACACAGGTTGAAGAGTACGGCGACGCTGGTTGGACTCCTGGCCAGCAGCATTTGAAACGCGTCGTCCTCAATACCTATCAGAATATGGTTGATCTTCTCGTCCTCCGCCATCGTTGATTTAACAGGGCTGCATAGATCCAAGAGATCCTCAATATAGCTGGGAAAGTCTCTCCCGGTTGCTGTGCTCGCTGGCGTAGACTCTGTTCGGCGCGTAGCTTGCGGACGGCGGGGCGGCCAAACACTTCGGCGAAATGTGTCTTGAATGTGGACCAACTCGAAATGTCATAGTCGTGGTTCTTAAACCAGAGATTGGCGACGTCAGCAAGGTAAAAGATGACGTTATTCAGCTGAGACTGGGCGTCCCACTTATTGTGAGCGCTTACACGTTCATAGGAGGAGAGCCAGTATTCGACGTCTTGTTCTCCGGTCCTGTAAAAGATGGCCAGGTCGCGCTAACGGGGAACGCCGGCGCAAGTGACGGGGGCAACCATGGGTACAGTCGGTGCGTAGGTCGCATCAGTCATGGTAACGGTGGGCAACGTACGATTGCGGAGCTCCAGGTTGACTTGAGGGATTCCAGCAATTTCCAACAAATGTAAGGATGTTTTATTGAAGGCGAGGAGCAGCAGATAAACAGCATCCTAGCAGCAGTGAGCAGCTCGAGCTCTCTTGCTAAACACAGCACGGATCGTCGTCGTCGTCTCTAAGCCGCTCACAGAAACACGAGGCGCGTCTGCTTCGTTACACTACTTATTATCCTGCTTTAATATTCTTCAGAAGCACAACATGTACTTATTTTGTTCCCCTCTTTTCGTGAACAAGTTGAATTGGCAGTCAGCTCTCATCCCTTGTACGTAGAACCAGCAAATTTTTTTTTCTCACATATACTTTTTATTTCGAGCACTTTGACTCCGTAAACTGCCACCACAGGTATGTTTTCAGTTAGAAACTTTGTTCCTTTTCTGTTGAAGACTCTGCGCCTGGGCGAACAGTTATTCGCGCATGTATAATAAGAAGCATCGTCTATGAGTACTGTATCCGCACTTTTCACGACAATATTAAACGCGCCTGCCGAGACAGCAAACAGTCTCTGAAAACAAACGCGAATCGACATTTCTTTGAACGATTCAGCACAGTTCCTCATATTTTCTAATAGCGAACAGGTGGGATGTGGGTGCGAGAAGGGATGCAGTGGCAGAAAAACGGCTCGGCGCACAATTGTGCTCGCGCATCTCGAAGAGCTATAATGAAAAAAAAAAAGACGTTTAAGCAATTCAATTCTGCTTCTGTGAAGCACGTTAGCTCTTTGAGGAGAAAAGTTGCTCCTTTTGCTCAGATGGTGCCAATCCATTTACCGCTTGTGGAATAGTTTCGCCGTAAGATAGTGTTTGGAACGTGCTGCCCCGGTGGCCGGGAAAGTGCCCCAATATAGATGATGCGGGCGCACAACCCCTTATTTGATTACGCTAGCTCAAAGAAAGGAAGCGCCGTTTCAGGCTGCCATAATATGTTGCCCGACAGCCCCCACATTGCCCATTCTGAAAAGAGATAGAAAGTGCATGGATGGACAGTCTAGATGGCTAAGAGGAATAAAACGCCAAATTAGGCCACGCTTCCGAGTGTACCACATATTGTCGCCACTGAAAAATGATGTAGGCAGGATGGGATGGGTACAAAACAACGCCACTCTGCCCTCCCAACTACGCGTTGCTTTTGTGCGCTATAGACACATCACAAGGACGCGCTTTATGTGAGACACACACGTTTTTTTATAGTTTTAGCCTTAGAATTTCTCCCTTGTAATCTCTTCTTTCGCTCAGAAATGTTATCATTGTACAGGAAATCACGCGCGTCTCACTGATTTCCAGGAAACTGCACGCTGACTTTCACAGCAGACGGCGACAAGCTGTAGCGCAGGCGCTCGTGAGGAAATATGAAAACATCTCCCAACGGCTCGCACGTGGACTTGGCCAGCAGGGCAAGAAACGCCGCACTCACCACCAGTGTAGTCGGAAATCACGGGACCGAGATTAATGTGTTGTCGCTTTCCGGGGCGAGCGATGGGGAGACAAGAGAACCAGCGAAACAGTTAGCCATCAGGACCAGAGCCCATTAGGAGTGCGTCATTGTCCCGAAGGACTCTCAGGCGACACGAAGAAAATATTCGAAGGGGCAAAAGTTCGAGGACGAAACAACTCGCGCTGTATAGATGCGCATAGTGTGAGCTCCGGCACACGATTCCTTGCGCGGCAGTCAACAGGCACAAGTCGGCGCCTGAGCGCATGCGCACCGGCAGCCACGAGAGCGCCACGAAGAGGACTTGCATCCCGAGCTGAAACCGCTAACCTATACACGCGCATCCTACAACACTACCACCCGTCGTGAAGAACACTATACCGCCGTCGCACAACGTTTTCACGCGAGAGGAAGTCATAGTATGGCGGAAGCTACAAAGTAACACATATCCACATTTAAGTTTGTACACATTGAGCTTTGTTCTCGTAAATTCCTGCACTGTGATGAATGCGCAACGCACTACCACATGGTATGGGCACGCGCAAGCACATCAGAGCTCAGATCCATAACACACCCCACCACACTGCAATGAGAGGCAGTGCTCTCCAGCTCCCACTCGAGAGAGAGAGAGAGAGAGAGAGAGAGAGAGAGAAGGAGATTCTTGAATATGGGAAGGAAAGGTTGGGGTAAAGTGCAGCGCAGTAACTGTCTCTCAGCAGAGGACACCTCAACCGCGGTGCACAGGGGGTAGGGAATGAAAGTAGGGGGAGAGAAAGAGCACCAGAAACAGCAGCACGCCGCGGAAATGTGATGGAGCTAAAGGCGGTCGGCGAGGCCGACAGCCTCGGCGAAAAAAGTAAGAGTCGCACGATTGCTGCGGGGGGAAGGGGGGGGGGAAGAAAAAGCATGCTCATTTGGCATGGGTGCAGAGTTGAGCTCTGTTCCGAGTTGACAGGGAATGGAGATTTGGCGTCATGCAATGACTGCACTTTTATCTGTCAGTTGCTACAGCCCAAACACACCAGTCCTGCAAACAATTTCCACGTGCCCTGCATTTCCTATTTAGGGCATGTTTAAAGAAGTAGGTAAATAAATAAATAAATTAAGATGTTTGTGCCCGGCAAGCTCAGAAAAAGCCAGCTCCCACTCGATGGACGAACTCGAACTGGTCAACTGAGCGAGAAGGGCACCTAAGGCAGCTGGACTCTTGGAGTGAGGGGACCACCTGCTGCAGAGCAGGGGAGCTGTAAACGCTAGATGCGTTCGCGTGCTGTTCCCCATAAAGTTTGTCCTCTCTAGCTCTTTCTCTCTCTCTCTCTATCTATCTATCTGCGAAACTGGGAACTTCTGTGTGTGTTCTGGGACAGTGAGAACTACACTTGTATTTACTTATGATATTTTATATGTACACGGATATCTTCTGTTGGTACCTAGACCCATCAGACAACTTCGTATTCAGACTTTCTGACGCTATTCCATGTTTTAACGCGATAGTGTTAAGGTCCCCGTGTCACAGAAAATACGGCCTTGGTGTAGGCGTCGACGGGGTTGTCCGTCAGGAAAAATTTCCATACAGATTTAGGCATATGTATATGTCACGCCTTGCTATATAACATGCGGTATAGGCGGGTTACAATGCAGCTCCATTCTATCACTAAAGTTGCTCATATGTTGTCTAGCATCCTCGACAACCTTATTCCTCGAAATTTTGAGGATGACAGCCCAAAAACAAATGTCATGGAACACCGACAACGCATGCCTTTTATTTTAAATGTTGTCAGACCGGAATATTAAAATTTTCAAACAGTAACAGACAACTGAAAATGGTGTCATATATTTTTTGCCGCGGCTGTGCACAGCCTCCGAGATCGGCTCATGTAATGGGCCGCGGCTCAACCAGAAAGCTCGCCTTCCTGCACAGCGTTCGGCGCCAGCGCTTCCCGGTAAACATTACGGTTACCGAAGCTGAAATTGCTGGGAATCGTGAGAAGCAGTCACGGATCTTAGAATTCCACCGCGTTTCACTCTTAAACGCGAAACTTAAGCGTCCTCCAAATTTTTTCGGTCCATTTTGCTTGGACATTGTTGTTTGCCATGCGAAGAGCAGTAGACGATGCCACGTACAAATGCCAATCTCTCCCGTTACTGCACATCATTAGAAAAACAAAAAGTTGGAGTGACAGTCTCTGTTATGTTTGCTCGACGACATCTGAGTGCAGTGAGGACTTATAAAATTTATATTTTTTTATGTTTTGCTAGTCAAGTGTCGCAAGTTAGGGCATGTGAAAATGACGAGCTCACTGTCCCTTAGCTGACAACTGCTCAAATGAATACTTGTAGTATGAGTCGACGGACGCGTACGGATTTTAGCGAGCGACACATTCATTAAATAATTAAATATCAACGCGAAGGTTATCGCACATAAAATACAGGCGTTGTGGGGCAAGCACAGGACCTCCATTAACGATATAGCCTCGACACGTGCTGGAAAATTACCAGCATCAAGCTGCAAAATCAAGCACCGAAATACTCGCAACATGCGGATGCCAAAATGCAGTCGCATTATAGTCAGTTGTATACGCGGCAGTTTATGAGAGTTAACAATCACGTTTTCGTGGTTATACTGAAAAGCCGCTTTCTTTTCAACGCTTCGAAATTTTACAAGCAATACTATCATAGATGTTATACGCCAGGCGGGAGCCAATACGACGCAGCATAATGAATCGAAGAAAGCGACAAATATATTTGATAAAGACGAAGAAAAAGAATGCGTCATGATATCAGGTTTCTGTCCCCTTTGCTCTGTTCTTGTATTGCTTCTAAATTAGTCATGTCCGGTAGGCAGCAGTAAAAAAGGCATATCGCACGATGAGTGGCGCGTTTATTCCACCGGTGCCGAAATTGCGTTGCGACGTTATTTAATATCAAAGGGCATGAAAGGAGCTATTGTCGGTGCGATGTAGAGCACCTAAAGTAAAATCCTCTCTAATTGCTAGCGACTGCGCAGTCACGCCAATTATTAAGAAGCAATGCGCAATTATAGCGGTGCCTCACACCATTAGCCGAGCAAGTTTACAGCGCAGATTCCATGTCAAGGGAAACACATAGAAGTTAATTTTTTTGCTATTGTTGACATGTTCGAAGAGCAAGACATCCACACAGAAGAAAAAGAACAATCTGAAAGGCTGTAAAGAAACTTTGTTGCTTCGACGTGAACATTATTGGCATATTTTGGAAAAGCGAATTACATGCACTAAAGTTGAATAATCACAGACTAGACACAATGGGTTGCGAAGCAAACCGCTCAGCAGCGATAATTACTTCCTTTGCGATGACTATATCCTGTAGATATGAAACACTTCAATATCTTTTACTGAAGTATTATTGCGCAGCCTATAAGATACGGACGTAAGAGAAAAAGAACATACACAAAACACACCATCGCGCTTGGTGTGCGTTTTTCTTCTCTTACGTCCGTGTCTTTTCTGTTGCGCAATAACACTTCGGTAACAGATTACCAACTTGCCCGGAATGCTGCTCTCATTAACTTCAATATCGGCGTGGAAGTTTACGAAAGCCTGCGAACTCGGATTAAACGTCCGTATATGTGCAAGCACGCACGGACGTTTCCCGTGCTACAATTGGCATCTTGAATTGGAAAAAGAACGGAAACTTTGCGCATTGTATCGCATGGCTCACTCGTGATAGAACCGATCTTTTTTTGTTTATTCCGATAACATAATTGGTGATATTCGCCTGTTTTGGAAGAGAAAATATGGCCGATCCGAAGGGCAGTGTAGTGTAACGCGTAATCTTAAAGCCCTAGCTGCCACGAGCGACGAATGGGAGAAACTGGTACGTGAGAGAATCACGTGTACAGTCGTGGGCTATTGGCCAGAGCATTGGACTGCTGTGCTAGAAGACATAGGTTCGATTGCACCAGCGCACTATGATTTCTCAACAGCATTATAGGCGGACTTCACCTCTTTTGGAGGTATCTACCAGAAAACTGGATGTGTGTTGAGTGAACGGCAGCGTGTCACAGCGTGCACGAAATAGTAAGTATGCAAGAGATATAAGGTATAGAAAGGCCACTTTGATAAATGAGACTGTGCAAGGTCACCCTTGATGCTTGCTCGCGCCTTCATTGAGAAGTAACTGTCATCACAATTTAATATACTGTCGCATATTTAGAAAATTTGTGATATTAAGTTCTGGCCTAGAGTTTTATGGTTGATACAGTCCTCCATTGCGGAGTGTCGTAACGCTAGCCAAGTTTTTAACCGTAACTCTTGCGGCGTCATTAGCGAAAAAAATAAAGAAAACATTATACGCGGGCCCTCACTTGAGTTCACCAAAGGTCATTTTAGTATTCCTGTCTAGAACATTTTCCCTTGCGACTGCCTTGGATTACACAAAAAGTTCGAGTAACTATAAGATCTAGCTTGATTATAAGCGCATCTTTACAAAAGAGCGAAGTGCTTTGCGGTACCGTCTCAGGAAAGGCATATTTGACATTGTTACAAATGAACGCCAGCAAACGCTAAGTGTCGGCAAAAGGCAACTCGCTTACACGCGAGCGTACAATGACATCATAGACACATCAAACATGATGACTTCCTACGCACGAAGCCTGAGCAGCTTTTTTTTTTGTTGGTGACGCCTAATTTCGCAATGCACTCTTTGTGCTACGTCCGCTCATAAATCACCCCATAGTATTGTATGATAAAGCAAAGCTTTACTGGCTATTGTCGCGCATCCTTGAAGCGATGGCGAGCCCGACGAAATGGCAAAATTTCGCACTCCAGAATATAACTGTTGGTTCCCCTTGCACATCCAACGTTCCTACACTTTCGTGCATGCTGTCACACATTTGGGACGGCCACGTGTCCACGCCGAAAGACGAGGCTTCCATGGGCACGTGCGAGCAAGCAGCAGTCGACGCTCGGCGTCTTGGCATAGCGCCCGAGCATTGCGCGCACAAGCTGTGCTTCTCGCGCATATCGCTCAGCGCATCCCTAAGCAGCGTCCTTAGCCAAAGCGACGCATGTCTGCTTCTCTGCTCGCATGCATAAGTGATTCAATTTCATCGCTGTTCCACACGGTCAACGGTTGCACCAGAAATTCCGCCAAACTACGGATGTTTCCTTCCAACTTTAGAAGCCGGCGCTTAAGTCTCGCGATGGAAATAGTAGCCTTTTTAGACAATAAAAGAAAGAGTGTGATGAAGTGTACTCCCGGAGTCGCATTTTAGTACCATCAGAAAAATAAAACATGAAAAGCAGCCAGGAAACTTCTGGCTCTAAGCCCTTCCGTTTGCCGCGGTTGCTTCTACCAAAATGTTATAAGATTGTTGCAAAATGAGCCTGCGTGAAGTAGTATGATGAATGCTCATTTCGAAATTGTACCCGCATCGCGCTTTTCTTTTGTCTCTCACAGCAGTATTTTCTTCGTTTTCTCTCGTACATTGCTGTGTCGACATGAAACAAAGAAGTCGACGTAATTTAAATTTGAAGCGACACCCAAAAACACGGTTACAATATTTCCACATAAATCATTACAACCGAACTTGCTTCATTACAAGTGTACCTATAAAGCTCACGTGTCTAACTCGAACAACTTGAACGCGCATATGTATTCATACTTTTTCCCACTATGGTGTTAATAAACTACGAGAGCTTCATACGCACGAAACGATTGCGGGGGCTTCATACCGAGATGAAACCTGATATTTTCCTAGATAATACACTCTATACCTCCATAAGCCGAAAGCAAGCGTTGTTTCTAGTGCGGTCTTTGCTATTTAAAGTAATGTATGTTCCACCACAAACTTCTATACTGATTGAATAAGCAATTAAGTGATTCGTGGCGTATATGATGTCCAGAAACAAATGTTGGGTTATGAGAGGCGCCGTAACAGTTGAGTATTACCAGATTAATTTTGACTACCTTGAATTCTGCATCGCAAACTAGCGTTGTGCGATAGTGATTTTTGAGACCGCGTTTAATATAAATCGAGTAGTGACAGAAGCGAATCGAATTGAATATCGAGTAAGTTTCGCATAGTTTTGGAATAATGAACAGGCCATTGTCACAATGTTTACTCCGAGTAGCCGACCGGACACTTGATCTGGTTAACCTCTCTGCCTTTCACCCCTTGTTTTGCTTCCTTGATCCTTTCAGAGTATTCTTAAAATTCGCAAGTTTGTCGTTACATAGTACGTTTGAAGTGTTCATTAAAAGAGAAAATAGAGGATTGGGAGCAAACAAGTAGTTTTTTCGCAAGCAGACGAATTTTCAGACAGTGCGAGTGATCGCTGCACAATATGTAAAGTATAACTACTTAAGTCACATGACCTGTTCATAACGCAAGTTCAGATGTTCTACGTCTATGCTATGCCTACGAAGTTGAAAATTCGCAGTACTTTTCCTCCATTTTGATGTTTAATATGGTGTGGTTGACGTTTTGAAAAATTCGAAATGTATTCGAAAAACATTCGCATTTACGAAAAGTGAATATTCGATTCGAAGACAGAATTCAATACGAGACTATACGATTCATTATTCCAAAATTTATGATATTCGCGCACACCTAACGCTAACTTGCATCTTCAAATTATAATCTAGGGTTTACGTGCTAAAACAACAATATGGGTGGGGCTGTAACGGGGCACTTTGGAATACTTCAATTCGCTTCAATCTAACTTCACTTCAGTCTAAATACACAAGCGTTTTTGCATTTCATACCTACAGAAATGCAGCCGCTGTGGCTGGTATCAAACCGGAGACTTCTAATATCGCTGCCGAATGGCTGACCACAGCCACTTCATACTATACCAAGCGTACTTTGCAATCTCCATCGACGACGCGCTGGAGTATGCTGCAAGCAAAGAACTGGACTGAGAGCCCCGACAGCACACCTAAATTTTCTACAATTAAGTATTTTCTCTCTCCTTCTCTCTCTCTCTTTAGAGTTCAGTAGCACAACGCCAAAACCACTGGGCTACCACCGTGGGCCCAAGGGCCTATGTTTCCACGACAACGTCTTTAAAGAGAGCGCATAAAACACTACTCTGCTACAAGCGTCGTAATTTCAGCGGCTAATAACTATTTTTTGGTGACTCGCAGTTTGTTCTGTATTCCATATTGTACAGAGAAATGATCTTACAAGAATGCATCGAGTCAAATTGAGTTAGGCTGCTAAATCAGTGTTCGATAGGTCGTTCAAAGTATAACGAACATGCACGTAAGAGCCACGATAGGTTAGCGTTTTTCGGGAGTTTGGATGCTGACTGCGAAGTCGGCCACTCGATTACTCGCAACTGCAGCCGAATTCTAATATAGGCGTCATTCCCAAAGCGCTTATCATAGGCTGTTCTACTTGCAGCGGAAAACAGAAGCGATAAAAATTATAACCTGGCCCTGCATTACGGTGTGGCTCTTTGGAACTACCTTCTGGTACTTAAAAGACCGGCATTTGTTATTACTACCTAAGCTTTGCTCTCAACATTTCTCAAAATGCAAGAAATAGATCCTTTAAAGTTAGGTATTAAAAAGGAGAAAATAAGCGAGCAGCTACAATTTATCGCGCCTGTTTAATAATCATTACAATACAATATTATTTCATTGTAGATTAACGCGACCTTATAAGTTATATATATATATTTTTCAATTTGATACATCGCCCGGCGGTATCTATATGGTTTCTGTCAGTGTTTCGTTCTGGACTCGCATGTCGTCTGATGAAGCTGGTAAAAATCTAATGCTCCTGCACTCTGCATAGTGGACATAGATTGTGTTACGAACGTCAACCGACTTATCGAGATAGCATTTAAGCCGAAACCTGTCGAATCGTGCTGAAAAGACTTACATTATGTTTATAATTTTCTGAAATGTACTTGTTGTTCCCGTCGAAACTTCGTCGCCCAGATGAACCAGAAAACAGCGCAAATTATTCACCCTACGAAAGCTTACCTAAGCATATTTCCGCCAAGGGCGATGAAATCGGAGTGGCTAGAGCACACACAATATGCGCGCACTGGCTGTTCAGTGGCAAAAGCCGATCGTTATGTTTTTTGAAGATAAGTTCTTAGCTTACTTCAGACGGGGCTGGCGCAGGAGGCCAAAATTCTGTATGCCTCCCATTAGCCGCGTCAAATCGCGTAACAATTCTGTCATGTCTAAAGTCAGCGCCAATTCGTCCCCTGGCTCCGGCTGGCCTAAAAGTAAATCACAACCACAACAAAAGTGGCGGTGACGTCATGCTCCCTCTCCTTTCGCCCTCCACTGTCATTTTCCTTCCCGGCAATGCCATCATTTACTCTGTCAACTCTCCTCAACTTCGCCTTATCTTCGCTTCGCCGGCCGCTCACCGGTCGCCGGTGCGACCGGTCAGCCGCGCTGCGCGAGTGCCACTAGGCGGAGTGCTGGCTTTTTGCGTGTTAAGCTGTGGTATTTTACGGGCCAAAACCACGATCCGATTATGAGGCACGCCGTAGTAGCGGACACCGGAAAATTTTGCGCACATGGGGTTCTTTGACGTGGACCCAAATCCAAGTATACCGGTGTTTTTCGTATATCGCCCCCATCGAAATGCGACCTCCGTGGCCAGTATGCGGTCCCGCGACCTCGTGCTCAGCAGCCCAACACCATCGCCCCTATGCAACCACAGCGGGGATCCTGTGTGTTACTCCTGCAGCGTGACACCGACAGGAAATGAAACCCAAATTTTAGTTACAGTTTTTATTGTGATTGAAATTATATATATATATGACATGTATAGCATTACAGCTCCCGGCGTCGCCGTGATGTTGCATATAAAGTCCAAGTGCGATAACATCGTGGACGCCCGCCATATGCTGTAAGTGTGAGGGTGAGCCGCGGATGGTGGCTCGATCTCGCGTGTGCGAGAGAGGAAGGCGGGGATGAAGCGCGCCGTTTTCCATCGCGCGAAATGCACTGCAAAGGGGGCGTACCACACCGGCGGCGGCTCTGTCTGGCGGAGCTGAGCAGAGCCGCGCGGGTCCTATATTGAAAGCGATACGCGATGGGTACAGAGTCTAGACGCACCAAGGGCTGGTTAGCTTCGTGTGCGCTGTGTTCTCGCTCTTTTAGTTCGCGTTGAAGCGAGAGGCAGGACGACGGTAAATTCACTCGCTGCTGCTGCCGCATTTCCTCACGCCAGCATTTCGACAGCAAGTGTTCGCGGTTAGCGACTGACATGTTACGAGCAATAAAAACAGCGCTAAACGACAGGACGAGTGAAGGGGCACAGGCAACAGCGCTGACTAACAACCAAAGAGTCTTTATTCTTTCAGTCAGCATGTATATGCTCCGCCGCTATCTGAAACCACAGAATCCACAGAATTGGGCATGCGCAGGGGGACTGCAATTATTGCGATAGGAAGGCAATCTCCTTCGGAAAAAGGGAAATGGACACTTTGGTTATTAGTCAGCGCTGTTGTCTGTGCCCCTTCACTCGTCCTGTCGTTTAGCGCTGTTTTTATTGCTCGTAATCATGAACCAACCAGCCCAAATGCGTACTCTTCTGGACTGACATGTGTTCGTGCTTGTTTTTGCGTGTCTGACACCATGCTTGGTAATTTAGTTAAGAAGCGAAAGTTTAGAAGTAAATGCGGTCGATAAAACTACAATCCTAATTTCGTATAGCTGCCTAATAATTTGCTATCGCACTTGATGCGTCCACTTTCGGACAAAACTACGACATTCTTTACGAATATCTTCAACACTGATGAACAGCTCACCACAAGCTGCGCCCTGGTGCAGAACCTGATTTCTCAAAGCCTCGAGCATATTTCTGGTTTGACGAAGGACTTCAACGTCTGCAGGGCAGGCCTCTGTCATTTTCGGACAACATTTTCTTGCTATCTCTGACGAACCATATTTTACAAAACAAGAAAGCATTAATGCAAGGCTTAGTAGCGTGTGCATTAATTTGTGATGAAAGCGAATTGTTGCAAGCTCATTGCTTGCCTTGAGACACAGCAATGAATTCACGCGAGCGTCACCAAATTTGTTAACAAGTTGCTTTATTTTATTTGACGCGTTCGCGTCGGTGACTAAAAATTATTATTGACACGCTAAGCAATAATAATGTTAATGTAAACTCATTGAACTTGCTGTATGTCAAATTAAGGTTTCACCAAGAAGGGGCCCAGCGCTACACCAGTCTGCTTATGGTTTCCCTGTCTACGCGAAAATGCTTGAGTAACAAAATTCAAATCCTTGCAGAACAGAATATGGCTTACCTGTCGTTGTTGGGCAATCGAAAGATCCTGGCATACAACACACAGCCGCACAAGTGTAGCGATTCCTCGACATAGCCATTTCGTCAACTGATCGCAGCTCGTCAGTCTCAGTCGTTTGGTGACACCTCGATAATTCGTATCGCCCCGAAGTTTCACATTGTCAGTCTTCAAGGGAAAGCGAAAATTGTCGCCAAAGCTAAGGAATACACGCAGAACACTATACAACACCGACATCAAGCATGAGCGACTAAGCCAGCTGAGCTAAGCAGCCGTCAGTCATCGCCTTCTCAGACTTGTCATCTTAGAAGCAACCGGCAAACTCAGATGAGGGAAAGGGAAAGCGCTTTAGTTTTGTTCATACAATATACGCTATTTTGTCTTAATATTCTATTATTTATGAAGACACTTCCACAGGTAGCACAATCGACACATTTTTAGTTCAGACATCATTTACACTTTGTTATCAGCCGGCCGCGGTGAGGGCTTTGCCGCATTCGAGAATGAAACTAGCGGTTACTTGCTGCCGGCTGGTTGGCGTATGTCGGATCTGGCTACCTTGTAACCACTTCCTTAAAAGATACGAAGGTGGGGGGGTTCGGCGACTTGTAGAAGTGGTATGCACATGAAAATTGTATCAGAGGATTGCTGATTGTGCAGAGAACGCGTAATAATAGTCAACAGCTAAAGTTATAAGAAAAACAAATATAATTGCATCACATCATACACATAGGTGTATGATGTGGTGCGATTATATTTCTTTTGATGTTATGCAAAAGTGATAATGTAATACATATCATCACAAATCATAGGTGGCTTGGGATGTAAGTGCCTTTGTCCCTGTTGCTTTCTGCCGTACCACCACCAAGTGCCATACAACTTCCGCACCTTCCGCCAGATGGTGGTAAGTTCCCTAGTTCTGGGCGGCGGGGTGCTGCAAGGTCGATTCAAATAGGTCGCGAAGCTTCGAGCGAAAAGCGGTTCCGTACAGATTGTCACCGACATCAGCATGGGGGGTTATGGGAGCAGCGATTGAAGCGCGACTATGTTTGGAGGGAACAAACATTGGGAAAGAAAAACGTGTTTTTTAATTCAAACGAGACACAGTTAGATTCGTTCAACGAAAATAAAATTCGTAGTCAATTTTATATATTCGTGATGAGTTCAGACAATAAGTTTAATTTGATTATTATTAATAAATGCATTTCTTTTCAGCGCCCATCGCTACAGGGGGCGTTGACGCCACTATCACTCGCAGTGCAATGCACGCCTTGAAATGGGCAGAAAGGCGCACTCGTATCACCTCTTGAAATACGCCCCCCTCACAATTTGTGCTTTCTTGCTTGTCGATGTTTGTCTGAATTTGATGACGCGGGTAGCTTCATTGCTTCTTAATCTGTTCAGTCAAAAGTAGTGAGTTACGACCGCCAGATAATTGTGTAGTTTTCGTGCGACTGCGCTGGCCGGGCTTGGGCGGGTGCGACGGGCTTGGCATCCAACAATAGGATCAGCACTCTACACCTAAAGCTTTCTTCGGCCTCCAAAGAAAGTGTGTTCTGTGCAGGGATGCGATTTCGACAACCGTACGGCTGGCCTTTTCCTGCATCGCTTTCCACGCTGAAAGCTCGAAACGCCCATCAAGTCGAATGGCGCAGCATTTGAATATATAGCTCCAAAAGAAGAACAACAAAACAAATTTCGCGCCTTCGAAAACAAAATGACGTCACTTCTGCTTTTAACGGACATGACGTCACATTATTTTTTCTTCCGCCGGAAGTGTTCCCACCACATACAGATGGCGCTAAGCCCCATGGACCGCCGATGGACCACCATGTTTTGAACGTATGGGCTCCTATGGAAACTTCGCTACCAGGTATATTTACCTTGGGTGCTGTGTTGGAGAAACACGAAGAGCGGAGCACAGTGGGCCACATGCGCCTCATGTAGACGCTGAGATGCAGATTCAGTAACAAAATCATGTGCATGAATAAAAGTACGTGAAGCTTATAACGTATTGGGGAAAAAAGAATGGTTCTGGCAAGTGTCGACGCTAAATAAGACAAGGTGGAGGTAATTTCGCGTGAAGTGCGATACCAATAAGAAACGTAATGAATGAATAATGATCATGAAAAGGGTCAGAACGCGACAGAATACAGAGAATCATTGAATCACTTGAATTAACATGTACCTCAAACTTCTCTTCTTGAGCGTCCTCATTTGCTTAACCCTTTCCTTTTTGCTCTGTGAATGCCATATATTTGCTTTCAATCCTATCTTAATATCTACGCTGAGTATTGACTCACCGGCTGGGGTACAAATCACTAGGGGTCGGGGGGGGGTAGGGGGGGGTAGGAGGGATTACGTGTAAAGTAAAAAAACAGTGCAATGATTAAAATACTCGCTAATGCGGAATTTAAGCGCATCTTTATAGAGGTTTTCATTTCACAATATATTGAGGCATGGAATTTGAGACCGGAATCACCGCACCGACTGCCAGTGGACAAGTGCCCTCAGCGCCTTCACAAAGGGAGGTGCAGTATGGGAAAGCTGGCACATTGAGCGGCATCAGATCCGGCTGTGGAAGAAGATGACAATTAAGGCTCGAGCGATATATTGAGACAAATAATTTGATACCCCCGCACCAACTGGCAGTGGGTCAGTGCCGTCAGCACCTTCGCAGACGGAGGGGCCGTAAGGCAACGCTAGCATGATGACCGGCATTGGAGCCAGCTGTAGAAGATAATGACGACGAATGCGCGAGCAATCGCACGAGCGCGCTTGCGCGGTTACGCCGAGGGGCACCAACGAGCCATCTGCGGAAGAAAACGACAACGAACGCGCAAATAGTGGCATGAGCGAGCTGGCATGTTTACGCCGATGCTCAATTCAGGAACGCGCACCTAAGAGCTGCGCTCTAAAAAAAAATAAGGAAAGAAAACCCCGTAAAAGTGAGAATATGAATAAACCATGTGCTGGGCGGACATGCTGGAAAGTTCTGAGACTGCGGTTGTGTGCGGGCGTGCTTCACTTTGAAGTGCACTTCCCTGCTCAGAGTGAACAGCGTGGGAGTACGACTGAACAGCAACACTTCTCTAATTAACAAGTTTTCGCTGAAAGAGTTCGACAACACGGTAATGTAAGCAAAATAAAATAGAAAACGAGAAAAGTGCAACATTCCCTTAGCGAGCTTCGAACCCATAACGCCGTTTTTTTCCTAACCTTTCTAATCTCCACGGAAGCATAAATTAAAGACGACAGAGCAGAGGGGCTTAGTTTAAAAAAAAATGAAAACGTAGCGTTGTGAGGTCTGGTTCTTTTGAGTCAGACGTTGGTTACTGCGCTGTTTCGTTATTTGTTCAAAGCTCGTCTCCATGGGTAATTAGGGCAACTACACATCGATGCACAGGAAGCTGAACTTGTTGACAGTTGCAGCTTATTAAACATATTGTTCTGTTGAAAACTGACGGAATCTTCATGCGAAGTTGATTTGCCAAATTTTTTAATCTTGTAGTTTGCACTTGTGACGCTATGTAATTATCTTTTTTCAGTTTTGCATTTAACACTGAATATTATGAAGACTCAATACAGTGTCTAGCAACATAACTTGTGAAACGGACAAATGTAGTCTATTGGTATGGCCGCGGGATAGATCTGATTGGAATGATCATGCATATGCTGTACAAATCAGAATCTTGTGCAAGTTAATATTAATGCGGACCATTGTTTGCCTACTTTAGCACTTGTCACCTATCTATCTATCTATCTATCTATCTATCTATCTATCTATCTATCTATCTATCTATCTATCTATCTATCTATCTATCTATCTATCTATCTATCTATCTATCTATCTATCTATCTATCTATCTATTCATTCGTCTATCTATCCATCTATCTAGCTATCTATCCATCTACCCGCGTATCTATTCGTCTACCTATTCAACTATCTATCCATCTATCTATCCGTCTATCTATCCATCTATCTATCTGCCTATCTATCCGTCTATCTACCCGTCTACCTATCCATTTATCTATCCGTCTATCTATCCGTCTATCTATCCGTCTATCTATCCATCTATCAACCCGTCTATCTATCCATTTATCTATCCGTCTATCTATCCGTCTATCTATCTATCCATCTATGACACAAAATGTGCGGTTATGCAGGGCTAAAGTGCCTGCGAAATGTCGGCCTACGTTTTCATAAGTGGACGTTTCTTTGTCAAAGACGACCTTGTCACCTTCAGCTGCGGTTCACTCTAAAGTGAGTGAGTGAAAAAAAAATTGTTTTATATGAGCGCTGCCATTTGGTGTTTCTATAGGAGTTGTTGCGGGGAGAACGGGGTTGTCAGACGAGGGGAAGAAGGCAGGGGGGTAGGAAGGAAGGCAGCAGGAAAAAAGGGACAGAGAGGGCGGCATGGGGGGCAGGTTTGTTGGGGGACAAAGACGACGGGAAGCCTTCAGAGAACTGTGCCGAAACCGTCGGTGTCGTAGGTGGCATACGCTTTTACTTTAGAAGAGTGGTCTGGTCAGATGGTCAGCACGGGAGCAACAATAAGACATTCTCGTTTTTTTCCTACCTGGCATATCATTAACGAAAGTTCCGGCCAACGGTAAGACCAGTTATAAACTAAAGGCTTGGTCAATTTGGCCTCTGGTTCTACTTGCTTATTGCTTAAATTTTCAATTCAATTTATTTGCTCGTGTGAGAGAAGATAATTTTACTACAGACACCAGTCAAAAACACTTACCACGTGAGTAAAAGCAGTATAAAGGAGATGCTGTCTTAGCCGGTTTCCTCTGTTGCATTATTCAAAACTCGACTATATACATTTATAATGGAGTGACCTGATTAAAGAAGCCGCGGTGCACGTGTTGCAGGCATAGCCAAATTAGAGTCTTTGTCGAATGTTATGCAAATACAGTCGCCTTAATTAGATTAGCGGAGAGCGTCCAGGAAACCGTGTAGTCTATTTGAACCAGTTGAATATAGTATATCCATTTGTTTTTGTTTTGTTTCATTTTTTTTTCTAGAAAATTGGGCTACCATGAACTAACCACCGAGGGATATCAAGAAGTGTCGGCCAACGCTGCACTTAAGTGACAGTGTCTACCTTGAAACATGCTGAACAGAACGTTTCTTTTTTTATCGCTCTGTTTATATCGGTAGATATCTTTTACCTTAAGTTCATTGATATTGCTGAAACGTTCTCAGCGTAGCCAGACTCTTTGTCAAACAGGGCAGCCCACTCTGTGTATTTTGTGTTTCTGTTAAAGTTTACAATATGCAAGTGAAGCATATTGTTTTTTCCTATCCGCGCTTTTCAAACTCTCAGTACCACGGCCAAGGATAATAGAAATTGATATGCTAATAATGCGGCACCTGAAGTTCTGGGGGAAAATTAAATGCTACTGAGTGTTACGCATGCTGTAATATCGATGTTCGGCAAGGTGTTTGATGTATGTGATAATGTTAAACGAATGCTATGCGAATGTAACCCTGATGACGCAAGTTCTTGTGAAAAAAAAATGACTCGGTATTCCGGCCCTGAGAACGTGAATGTCCAGCGAAGCTGTTGCAAACCACCACAACAGCTTGTTAAGGGGGTATGCAATGTTTTATTCTGTTAGAGTAATGGTAGTAATAAGTAATGATAATTTTGACAGCACGCCGCGGCCCATAGCGGCGCTGCAACAACATTGAAATCAGTTGCTAGGTTGGTGATCGTATATACGAAAGATTAGGGACGTCACTCTCCACGTCGCAAGCTGCCGCCGCCGCGGCACCTCGTGCAGCAGTAAACATTACCGGGAAACGTATGTGGGAAGCACTACGTGCTTCGCGTTGTTATCAGGAGTGCCTAATCATCATTTATTAGTTATATCATAACAAGCCAACAAACACTGACACCAAGGACAACATAGGGGAAATTACTTATGCTTGATAAATGAAATAAAGAAACGATAAATTAATGGAAATGGAAGTGGATGAAAAAACAACTTGCCGCAGGTGGGGAACGATCCCACAACCTCCGCATTTCGCGTGCGATGCTCTACCAATTGAGTTACCGCCGGCGCCGTTTTCCCATCCACTTTCTTGAGTATTTATGTTTCTAGTAAACCCTGGGAGTGTTAGCCAGCGCTACCACTCATAGACCTTGGTGACGGACGTGGAACATCCTTTCTGCCGCAGGCATCACGAGAACGTGCTTTTTTTTTGGGGGGGGGGGGTTGAAGGCAACCAGTCAATAAAACCACACATGTAACTTGAAGGCATCAATGTTGCCGGATTCGAGACCCTCATTGTGTAATAAACGAGATGAAAGGGGGTTAACCGAGTGGCCCAGTCTTTATTAGTCATGTGATAAGAAGCGAACAAACACTGACTCCAAGGACAACATACGGGAAATTACTTGCGCTTAATAAATGAATTAACGAAACGATAAATTAATGGAATTGGTGCCTTCAGGTAGCATGTGTGGATTTATTGACCGGTTGCTTTCACCCAAAAAGAAAGATCACGTTCTTCCGAAACCGGCAAAGAAAAAAAGCAGCAACAAAATAAAAGAGAGAGAGAAAGAGAGAGAGAGAGAGAGAAACGATGCAGGCTACTTTGTTGTCCAAAACAGGATGGCGGCTGAGCGAAAGCTTCGAAGTTCGACGGGAAGTTGGGCACACGAAAACATAATTAGGCTTTTTATGCGCATAATGTAAAATGCGCTTTGTTTCTCATAAGTTAGAACAAAAATAAAAGACTGGCAAGACGGTTATGGGCGTGTAGCACGTGTGTTTCAGTGTTAGCTGTGTTGCAGTCCAGCCGTTTTCGCTCCCGATCTCGAGCTCGCCAATTTACTTGGGGGCCTGAAGGTCCTGCTTCCTCCCAGGTAGCACACAAAGTCTTGAAAACGTCGTATTAAGGGATTCAACGTCTGAAAAGGATTTTTGACCAAAATCGACGCATCAAAGACGTTCCAAACAAGATAGCTTAAAAACGAGGGGTGAATACGTTTTGATAACGTTGGAAGCCAGACAGCTTAAAAACGAGGGGTGAATACGTTTTGCAAACGACTCAAAACGCCACCGCCACGCCACGGCGCGTCAGCCTCTTTAGCGGCTTCTACAATATTCAACAACCCATCAACGCGATCCAACCTTGCGCAAGGTGGCGATACCGTCGTCAAATCATGTGACCAAGGTGGCCACGTGATTCGTGATGCCGGGCAGCCGGGCGAGCCGGGGCATAGTTGCGTCGTCATGGCGTCGTCACGTCACCGCACTCGCATTGCGCTGTGGTGTGTTTGCGGCTGTTCTGAACGTGCTGCCGCTGCCCTTTGCTATGTAAGTGTTGCAGTGTTTTGCTGTCAAGAAAACGATATTCTGTGATCAGTTTGGGTTGTGCGATATGTTTGTGTGGTTTTAATTTGGAAATCAGTAGTGTTTTCAATTGTTATTTGATCAAGGCGGCCACGTTATTCGTGAAGCCGGGCATAGTTACGTTATCGCACTCGCATGGCACTATGGTCTGTTTGCGACTGTTCTGAATGTTCTGCCGCTGCCCTTTGTCATGTAAGTGTTGCAGTGCTTTGCTGTCAAGAAAACGACATTCTGTGATTAGTTTGGGTTGTGCGATCTGTTGGAGCCGGGCATAATAACGTTATCGCACTTGCATTGCGCTGTGGTATGATAGCGGCTGTTCTGAATGTGCTGCCGCTGCCCTTTGTCATGTAAGTGTTGCAGGGTTTTGCCGTCAAGAAAACGACGTTCTGTGATTAGTTTGGGTTGTGCGATCTGTTTGTGTAGATTAATTTGGAAATCAGTAGTGTTTTCAATTGGAGGGCGCGGAGTGGAGGGCACTAATCAGCTCTTCAAGTTCACTGTCATGTTATGTGAGGCGCCTTTTCACTGACGCTGTAATGAAGGCGTTAAGGGCAGTATAAGGACGAAAGTTAGAGGGACGAAATCGTGCCTGTGTGTCCCTAGCGTCGGGGTCGGCCGCTATGCGTGATCCTAACAAGAAAGCATTTTGCAGAATGCGAAGAAAGGCGGCAAAATTTCTGTCTGTGCGCACCTTGCCGATCTCCGCAATAGAGCCATCATCGTGGTATTTTAGTCTCCCGTTTAGCAAGAGTGTTGCAGACAAGGGAACTGGTTCAAACAGGCTTTTTTTTAATGATTCACTACTAGTGCGGTATCCCAAAAGGTGAGGTCAAGTGCTCACCCTATTTTCTTCCCTCGCGCTACAGCGCACTGACAGAATTTTGCGTGCACCATACCGTGCTTTTATCGTTTGCGCTTCAGGTTCTCGATTGTGTTTTCGCCCCCTTTACCCACGTGATGGGTATTTCATGGTATTACCGTGTACCACATATGTCCATATATTGTGTCCAATATATGAAACGGCCAAATTCGATTTTATTTGACGCCTCAAATGGTAGTAATGTATTGAGTCCCTTGTAGCTTTGTGCTTGTTATCAATTTTACTATTTGGCGAATGGATACAGCATGTACGCTGCATAACTCGCTTGTGCATACTGCATACGTGAGTCGAGTATGCCCTTGGTATAAAATAACTTGTATGCTTTAGGTAGTACGATTGTTTGCAGTTTGGGAAATGTGTCGGAATGTACGCTGTGCGCCCTTCGCGCTTTACGGCGGCCTGCCGAGTTCGTGCGGGTGCCATGTGTGCGCATGGAGTTCGCGAAGCGCTCTCGCAGTTTTTTTTAAGATATATATACCTGTGTTCTGTTCGCGCGCTTCGCACAACAGGGCATGTCGCAGTTCTTTGTTCTTGTGCAACACATTTTCCTAGCGTACGTCTGTGCATTATTTGGTACCGGTTTCACACGGGGCTCTTTTAGCCGCTATCCAGTCCGTTACAAATCGAATTTCTCGGTCGTGATGGCTCCTCTGCGCAAGCTACGAGAGTGAACCAGTCGCATCGATAATTTCGATCCGGATCGGGCTTGATCGCGATCGAGAGTGGTCGTGTGACACCGGTTTCACACTTGGCTCCCACATAGGGAACACTTTAAGTTCAATGCTACTGAGTGAAGAGCAAGTGCATATATATGCCAGTGGTGGTATGTGGGCAAGTCTCTCTGGTGAAGCCAATACTTGTGCATTCAAAACATTTCAATTACCAGCGTAGTGCATCAATGTGTCTACTTCGACAAAATGGAGCACCAGTGCAGATATCTGAACATACCTGTCCAGGGCAGCAAGTGTGTCTAGATTGAAACCACTACCAGCATGTGCGGCAGTTCTATTTCCAGCAGCGGGACTGCACAATAATCAGTAGGGTGCTCTCAAGCTGTTTATCTATGAAGCTCTGCCTGGACTGTGTGCCAAATATTTTTGGACGTGAAAGTGGGGGTGAATTGGTAAACATCAGTGGAACTGTGCCTGGACTTTGTGGCAAATGTTTTTGGATGTGAAAGTGTGAGTGAACTGGCAAAGAATTTGCTCTGGGCTACATGTGTTAAACGTTTTTCTCATTCAGAGTGCTTTTTTTTACTTTAGGAGACTGGAGATGTGCGCAAAGTGGGACATGTCAGTGTGCTAATTATTGTATTTGCTGGCTTGCAAATTATTCGTTGCAACTTTGTTTTTACCAGAGAGGTACAACTTTGCCTCTTGTAAAGGGCTTTTTAGATAAAACACTTACTATTTATTATGACCATTGCTTCCTTTGTTACACAAATGCAGCTTCCAGTGCATTCCAGTTTATTTCCATGTTTATGTAAGTTTCTAATATGAGGCTTGCATATTCATTTCTCACGTTCTGGAGTGGCAAGATGCAGCATTACTGTCTCATCGTTCGCTGTACTACAGTAGTGTTCACTTAATTGTTACACTGAATCCCCCGTTTAAGTATTCTGTACTAATTTCACTTGATTGCTTTTTTGTTGTATGGTTATTTTTTTCTCGCCATTACCTTCTTTGATATATCCTAAAGGCAATATTTCCAATTTTGCATTGTTCCCATTTTTTTTATTTCTGTCACAGGGTTGTTTTATGATGGTATGCGGTGGTATTTCTTTTTGTGCTCTTTTCAAGCTTCTAGATTATTGGTAACATTGCTTGGAGGCAGTTACCATCCAATTCATACTCTTGCATTTTTCAGTCTACTTCTTCCATTCGCTCCGATGTCACTTCTGCATAACTCTAGTCCATCTAATAGCACGCGCACTTTACTATGATAAATTAGACACTTTAGTACACTCCAGGTTTTTCTGTTCATTTTTGTATGTGTACTTGGAATTTTGTTTATGTGCTAGTGAATGTTCACTTTCGGGTTCATTGCGAATCCTTTCTGCGACTTTTGTCATTGTTGATGTACTTTTATTTCTATTTGCATTTCTCACACAGTTTGTTCGAACCTTGCATAAGCATTACATTTTAATAAAGTGTTCTTGCTTTGTCACAATGTTCTCATTTCATGCACTCTTGGCATGAAGGGCTTGGTCTGGCCACCTGCCAAGATGTGGCCATTTGTTCTTTGCAGGATGTCATTCCCATTGTGGTTGTAAGCATCGTAGCTTTCTAAAGGCGGTATTAAGGATTTATTATTCCTAACAGGCTCATTTTCGTGCGACTTGGTAGACGATGCGCCGGCCATGCGGGGAACAGTGCTTGGCACTGCGCCATGGCTCTTACAGTCAACACGGACGCTTCTACTCATCTGGGGCGCGATTGGAGATCGTTGTTCGAAACACCCGATCAGTTTCACCTAACGCGATTGGCCTAGGCCGTGCCAACGGGTGCGGCTGACGACATCTGCGCGGCATAGGCCAGTCGCGTGAGGCGAAACTAAACGCGTGTTTTGAACAACGATGTCTCATCGCGCCCGTCACCCGCGAAAATTAGCTTCAGATGATCGTAAACCTTTCAAGACCGCTTCTAGACCAGCTTTTTGATAACGTCCTAAAAACGTTTAGAAATTGGTTACGAATAGTTTTGGCAAAGGGATTACTTGTGTCTTTCCCAATCCTATTTCTAGACCAGCTTTTCGAATACGTCTTGCAGACCTGTTCTAGATCGTCTCAAGAAAGCAATTAAGCCGGACATTAGCAGAGATATTCGACGTTTTCCCGCCGAAGTTCTCTCATTCGTGTCTTCTTTAACCCGTTTTTATCGTCTTGAATAAACGCTACGAAAACGTTACGTATCTCTTTTGTGCTACCTGGGCTCCTTGAATAGTCAGTGTCACCGACGTTTTATAGCGTTCTGCTTTAAACTGTTGCGCCACTTTTCATTGTGAGAGTATTCGCCGGCTTTGCAATCGTAGCGTACACTGGCGTATTTTTGAGCCCCTCAAGCTACAAAAACAACCCAAATAAACATGAGGGAAACATATATCAAGGTATAGCAGGTTTAAGCCAATCGAAAATACATGAACAGGGCTAAAAACACAAAGCGTAATTTGATAAAAAGCCAATCACCGAAAGAAAAAAAAACGAGGTAAGCCAACACATAATGAATACATATCAACAGTAGGGAACAGGTATTACCGTCGAAGTCGAGGTCTGCATTGGCACGGCATGTGTCGTCGCGGTACTCCGACCGGCGCTTTATCAAGCGTAAACTGGCATGGCCGGACGCAACGCGGGCGCGTGGTAAAACGAGGTAACGTGGTAAAAAACGAGATTTGGCCGCGCCATGGCGAAACTTCCACGATACTGTCCACTCAATCTTTCGTTTCCGCCACCACGCGATTCGCGGAGGGCGAAACTACTCGGTGGTGCTAAAAAAAACCATGACCTGAATCTCCTCTCTCATTGGTCGGAAAGCAAGTGGCGGCGCGTTCGTTCACACCGATCAAAGCTCCTTCTGGCAGGCGCCGGAAGTATGCGCTCCTCACGACTACGCCAACGTCGACAATACAAAACTGCGTAATGCTATAAGAAAAATAATGCTTCAGAAAGGGTGAAACATAGTAATCATGATATGTGCGATCCTTGGCTTTTTCTTCTCGAAGCGAGGTGGCGTCAAGTCGCAGAGACGTCGTCCTGACATGTTCCATTACTTGAGCTTGAAGTTGTCCGAACCGTCAACATAGACTGTCTCCAAATGCCGGTTGGAGTAGCAACAGACTCTGAGTGACTGAATAGTAGGTTTCCTAAAGAAATAAAATATTTGAAGAATATGTATTTAGAAAAATAACCTTAATAATCATGGGTAATAAATTTCACATATATTTTTATTGTTTTCAAAATTCTTTTGATCTTCATTATTTTCTTTTAATTCCACTTTGCTCTTTCTCTCCCTCTCTCTCTGTATAAATATGTATATTATAATTCACATTAT
Organism: Dermacentor variabilis; assembly: GCF_050947875.1. Taxonomy (NCBI): domain Eukaryota; kingdom Metazoa; phylum Arthropoda; class Arachnida; order Ixodida; family Ixodidae; genus Dermacentor; species Dermacentor variabilis. Next base: position 66,898,305 of record NC_134571.1, on the reverse strand, counting down.
AGGCCGAGCTTATAATACACTTGTGTCCCTGCGGTCAGCTTTCGCCGGTTATTACCAACACTGACGTTGCTCCACTTGTCGCTGCTTTATGTAATATTTTCACGAATTCTACGTTTTCAGCAGCGAGAATCTTAGAGTATCATTACGCAGACATTCTACTAAATTTTCATATCGATTGAAATGACGAAATGAGTACGAGTCGCCTTATAAAATCTTACAAAGATTGTTCCGTCACATTAAGGGCTCATGACATCTGCTTTCTTTACTTATATTTCCTCACAATGCTCTACAATTAATTTTCATTGAGGCAGGGAAAAGACTTAGACCAAATGCTCAATTTATTAATTGTCAGATTCATTCCATCCCTCTGAACTGGTTTTTTTATAGTTATTAGCAACTGGCTAGCTTCCGTACACTTGCAAGGAGGAGCAGTTTAGATAGTACTCCTAGCATTTCGGCAAGGGACGCGCACTGAGACAGGAATGTGTCATACGTTCGAGTATACCGTTTATTCAGAGAAATAGTTCCTGCAACCTGGAATTTCGACTTGGTAAACTTTCTTCTTGCCGAGCTGGGGTTGAAAGAGACAAGTTTACTGCGTCCTTCAACTATTCATCTTGCCATCAGTTCAATCATTTAATGCGAACCTCTTTCTTATTTTCACCGTTTCCATAGATGGTCAATGCGCGGACTCAGCAAGAAGACATTCGTTCGTTCGCTTACTCGTTTGGTCGATGAAAAAACAACCATTCGTGCTCACATTGTGTAAGAGAAGCGCTTCCTCCTGTTGCTGACTCGTTTGTGTTAAATAAAAAAAAATAGAGTTTTCCTTTGGCAATATTAAGAGACGTGTGACGTACGTGCTTGTCCGACATTCGATGATAGTCAAGCGGCTGTTGCGTCGAAGTAGAGATAATGCGCGTAGGTGTCATGTTCGATTTGGCCGTGTTAGTTGCTTGCCGGAGCATCGATATTCGATAACCCTTTCAGCAGGGGCCTCGACTGAATGCATCTTACATGGGCCCTTGTCGATGTGTCAGCGCTTGTTTACACAGCGCCGTTCAAGGAAGCACGAAAGAGGAGAATGCCAGCCTGTTACCCATTCTCGACGAACGTTAGCATTTCGCAGTAAGCCGCCCGTTTCACGCTTGCCAGCCCAAGCACCGCGTTTATTTTCTCAATGTAGACCAAGCGAAGGATATGCAACGTACCGCAGTAGTCGGTGTCGAAGATCTCATCGACGGCTCATGAGATCCAAGAAGAAGTTGCGGCTGTCTTGTGCATTAACGCAGGTTCTAGCAGAACTTCTGCTTCTTTGTACGCACCGTCGCTACGTTGTTCAATTCATGCTGTCAAAGTGAATCAACGTTTCTCGGAACATTCGACGACATTTATTCTTTCCATAGATGAGGGGATCCTTACGAATCACTTTCATGGCACCTAAAAATAATAGATGCTTATATGATCAGTAAACTTATTGTTGCGCACGGAATGCCAGGCTACCGGAGATACGTCAGCAGCAACAACGTTGATAGCGTCATCTCGTATTGCAGAGCCTAAACAGAGAGCGCACAATGTTAACACTGCATTGCCTTACAATATTCTAATTATTGAATGGTGTAAAGCGTTGGTAGTGACGTAGTCGAGGACGTGCAGCACATTTATGATAGCACATTTATGAGAGCACTAACGTGACACAAAATTTTTTTGAACACATTGTAACTGGTCAAAGGGCCACAAGATATTGTTGCCAGCTTTGCTAAAAAAGTCTCAGTTTCGCCAGGAAGGCGAAGCATTGATTGCTATAGCAAATTATAAGACATCTATACGAAGTAAGGATAGTAGTATTACAGGCCCTATAAGCTTGTAATCATTCACTGACTAGCTAAATTAACAAGCACGGTGTCACGAGCATAAGCAAACATGAACACATCTCTCTCGATGACCGCGCAAATTCGCTGTCTAAACGCTGGAGTGAGGAAGCGCGGCAAAGAGGCGAGGGAATAGATCTTGATGCTGCCTCTCTCTTCAATGCAAACTAAGTGGCGAAAACACAGCGCACACGAAGCTATCGGCCCTTGGTGCGCTTAGACATTTAGACTCTGCCCCCTTCGCTGAGCGCTTTGAAGATAAGGCCCACATAACCGGGCGCAGCTGTGCCGTACGCAGAGGCCACCTCAGTAGAACGGCCGCCTCCTTCCCCTCCTCCCGGCGCGTTCCCATGCGCTTTCTCTTCTCTTTCCTCTCTTGCGCGCGCGAGATTAAGCCGGCATCATCGGCTCACCCTCGCGCACTTTTACTCACACATGCAGCATATGGCCCGTGGGGACGATGTTATCATTCTTGGATTTTAAACGGAACATCACGGTGATCACGACGACAATGGCTTAAATAGGCCTGGAGTTTCCATGTAATTGCAATCAATATAAAAGACTGTCATGAATAGATTTCGAAGAGCGTTTAAATATTTATTTATTTATATTTATGTATAGATACTGCAGCCCCTTTATGGGGCTATTGCAGGAGTGGGTTAGACAAAAATAAGTCATACAAAAAAGTCATTATAGTTTAGTAGAAATAGTAAAGGACCAAGAACCGACCCTTGGGGTACACCAGGTCAACAGAAGAAGAATTAGTTGAATTATAACATACGAATTGTGACCGATGAGAAAGGAAACTGGCAATCCAGCTAACCAAGTGAGAATTTTTCAACATCAGAGATTAGAATGCAGTACAGTATCGAAAGCCTTGGAAAAAGTGTCCACCTGGGTGCCGATATCAAGGGCGCAGAGATTGTCGTGTGAGAATTCAACTAGTTGTGTTAAGGTGCTGAAACCTTCCCTAAAATCATGCTGAAAGTTAGAAAGCATGTTATTACATTCCAGAAATTCCATTATATGTTTGTGAATTATATGCTCCAGCATCTTACATGAATATGATGTTAATGAAATAGGTCTATAATTAGATCAGAGCTGTTTATTACCAGATTTGAATAATCGATGTACTTTGGCGAGCTTCCATGAGGATGGAACAATGCCGGTATTGAGGGAATTTCGAAAGATGATGGTTAGATAGCGAGCAGACCACAATGAATAACGAATGAGAAAAGAATTGGGTATACCATCAGGACCGGTCGATATTTTAGTGTCTAACTGTAGTATTAGGTTCAGTACACCATGCTTATTAATGATGATATCAGTAATCGGGGTTGCCACTTTAGGAGGGTCAATGGATATAGCTGCGTGGGTACCTGATTAAAACACAGATTTAAAGTAGGCATTAAAAGCATCAGCTATTATTAACGGATCATTAGTTGTTTCATCGTTGACGATTATAAACGCCGATGTAGACTCTGTTGGCAAAACAGAGCGGAAAAATTTGCGAGGATTAGTTTTTGGAAGATTTTCTAACTGGACATTGCCGCTTTCGTAATTGCTCGCAGTTCTTCCTTTGCCCTACGAAACTTGTTGATAGCACTATCAGGGTCTGATAAACGCTTCATGCGCCTGAGGCGTCCAACGCGGCGTGATACGTGAAGGATATCACGTGTCATCCAGGTTACTTTGAGGTTCTTTTTCTTTGTTTTTAGCGGAACAAAGCGTTGCATGCAGTCACTGACAATAGTTTCAAAGTTGCTGACTAGTTCGTTGATGTCACCTATGTGACTAATCGTACCCGCCGTGGTTGCTCAGCGGCTATGGTGTTGGGCTGCTGAGCACGAGGTAGCGGGATCGAATCCCGGCCACGGCGGCCGCATTTCAATGGGGGCGAAATGCGAAAGCACCCGTGTGCTTAGATTTAGGTGCACGTTAAAGAACCCCAGGTGGTCAAAATTTCCGGAGTCCTCCACTACGGCGTGCCTCATGATCAGAAAGTGGTTTTGGCACGTAAAACCCCAAATATTATTATGACTAATCGTGTGAAATGCATTCAAAGAAAGAAGCAAGAAAAGGTGATAGCAATATCGTCAGCGCGAGCGAAATCGGGAAACGTGGTGAAAATCGACAGCGGCGCGAAAACAGGAGAGTTAATAGTAACTGCCACAGCCTTGTGGTCCGAAATTCCATCAACAATATCACATTCGAACCCGCACTGATAAATATTTGAACCGACAAAGACCAAGTCAAGCAGCGAGTCACCTCTTGCTGCTTCCTTAACAATTGGCTTTAGATCGAAGAACAAGGAAATGTTAAGCAATTCTTGACAGATAGACCTATCGCTACCAGAATACGTAAATGATGGCCAATGGATATCTGGAGCGTTGAAATCGCCCATCAAAATAAGAATAGACAGTTTGAATGTTTGTATGTTGAAATAATCATTAAGGATGTGCAATACATCGACAGATGAACCTGGTGGTCGATAAAGAGTGCCGATTACAATGGGCTGTTCATTAAAAAAAATTTTACACGGGAAAGATTCAGTTTCTGCTGGCGCCTTCATAACGGAGAACTTAATGTCAGATCGAACGATAAGAGCGACCCCTCCGCCTTTGCTATCCTGTCGATCCGCTCGTATCGCCCAAGTAGCCTGGGGGAGTGAATTCTGAATCATGGACGCCATTGTGAAGCCACGTACCCGTAATGCCACAATATGTGGAGAGTGCGAGCACGCAAGAGACAAGAAGTCAGGAAATTTGTTTATAATACTTCTAGCGTTAATATTCAAAATCGAAAGCTTATCATGCCTGTGCTTAGGAGTACAAACAGAAGACGTAGTAGAATGTCGGGCTACGCGTTTGGGGGACTGCTTGTGGTCCTTCTCAAGGACATCCTTATCAGCGTTCCAGACGTACCAAGATTCATTGATGAGAATGTATTTGAAGTGAAGCTTCACCTCAGAGCCATTGTTGCGATATACCTGGGACGCTTCCCAAAGTTTTTTTTTTCGGAGTGCACGAATTTTAAAGGAGAAGCCTTCGGTTGCATGGTAGTCAGCGCCTTAAAATGTGTGTATGTTCCTTAGTATGGTGGTTATTTTCTCGGAGTAGTCCAAAATCCTCAGAGTAACAGGCCGTGGACGGTCCTCGCGTGCCCTACCAAGCCTATGAGAGCGTCCGATTCTTGGACATTGGATCGACAATTTCTCTGAAATGACATTTGACACCTTGTTTAATAAGTGCTCCCCATCTTCATTTGGGTCTTCTTGAATGCCATATGAGATCAAGTTATTGCGACGAGACCTATTTTCAGGTCATCATTTTTCTTACTCAGCTGCACCACAGCAAGGAATCAAGTTGAGCACGTAAGATGTCGTACTTTTCCGGTGGTGAAGACTCAAGCGCAGTCACACGAGAATGGAGACGTTCGATACGCTCGTCGAATGTTTCCTGGAATCACGTTATGTCGGCTATGTCACGAGCTAATCGCTTCTGCCCATCTAACAGTTCAGATAGCATTTTGCTGATCATAGTGTCATTAGCATCAACGGCCATAGCGTCGGCGTGTGACATGGAAGCAACGGCTGCCGCGGAATCTCGTAAGGCTACTCGAAGCCATTTGAATTTTGGGGGAAGGGTGAAGACCAGAATTTTTCTTTGGGGGGCTGGGATTTACTTCCAGGCCACCGCTCAACAGAAGGCGACTCAAGCAATACATCATTTGTCAAGAACAGGAAACATCATGTGGGCATAGGAACAGCAGTAGAAACCTATCGTCGGATCTAATACAATGAGCGCCTTTGCGGTAACATACCTGCACAAAGAAAAATATTTGGGTGACCATCTTCCCGGCACCGCTGTCACCTAGCCCACTGAAGAAGGGCGCTGGGGGCAACGCTTTTATATCCTCGGTAGATGACGTAATAGCAGCGCGGAGACCGCTGATAGCCGGCTGATCCAGCGAGGCGTAGGCAAAGGCGTGCAGGAGCCCGCCAGATACGCCGATGAACGGGCCAGGGCTATCACACGGGGTGATAGGGCAGTTCAGACGGGCATCGTCAGTGCACTGCACGTGCCTACCTTGTGAGCAGAGGACAGAAATATAGGACAGAAATCCCGCCAATGGATATTATTCTGAAACATTGATCGTTTCCTATATGGCTAAGTCATTACAAGCTTAAGTCGGTTTTATAGACTATGTACCCTGTCCCTTCGCTCTTGTCCCGTAAAGGTCACGCGTGCAGTTTTGAGCAAATCGTAATAACTACTTTCTTGCGGCTATAACGGCGTAATATGGCTGCCAATATTGGCAATGTAGCTTTAGTATCTGCACGTTTCTATGAAACAAACACGTTCATGCACTTGTTCCTAACATGTTTACTTTGTTTAAAACGAATTGAAACACGCAGAACACAATGTGTACTGCTCGCTGCATTTATGAGCATAAACTTTCTAGGAGAGAATTAGGAGTGCCATTTGCGTATTTTTGCCCCAGAATATAGGCAACGTTCAGTGACGGATTTCGCCTGAATATATTGAGGCCCCACAATCGCCCCCCCTCCCAACTCCCCGTTCACAGAAGCACCAAATAATAACTGTCTATATTGCATAGCTAAACGCTTTTACCGTTTTATGCGGAGGCACCGGCAAGCAACTTTGGAGAGCATGGCCAAGGAATGTCTCTTTTCATCAGGGTGTCGCGAACGCACCCACCCTCATAGCAAATTTCTTGACGAGTTGCAACATGCAAGTAATTTCCCTGACAGATATCACGCAAGCTAAAGAAACATACGAAAATGTGCGCGATTCAAACAAAATGTTTTATTTCTTTTCCTTCCGCCAAAGTAAAATCCAGGTTGGGCCTCGTTTTCGAAGGCGCTCTGCAACTGTGCCGTGTAATTTATTGTCCATAATTACTTCCTAGAAGGCCTCCGCGTCCGCATATTCATATCCCAAAACCTCTAATCACTTTTTGTCGTGTGGCCTGCGTCCCTAGACATCGCCATTGCAAGCGGTGAGCGGCCACTCTATGCGCGGAGACAGATTACCTCGGGTACTTCGCCGGGTCTTTAGCAGCTGGGTACAAGGCACAAATCACATATTCTTGCGAGATATATGCAAATAACTTACACATACGATTGAAATAGCTCTCATAATTGTCTCTTGAAATACGCGTACTGTTTCCGCTTCATCCCTTCATTTCGCCATCTTCTGCGGCTGTTTCTCTGGCTGGCCGAAGTCGAAGCCTGAACTGTAGAGTTTGATAGAAATAAAGTCAACGTCAAAGGTCAGACTATTAGAATCTTAACTTTAGTCAAATCGTCAATAAGCACTCTGGCACTGCTAACACGGAACGAAAAAAACGGCGTCTTTCGCATCGCATTTTCAACTTCAGCCCGAGGACCACGTTATTTGCAAGTCCTTTAATATATAAGAAGAAAGAACTGCTTCACAATTACGCCGTCCAACACGTATGGCAAAATACATGAAATTAGATAAGTTAAGTCACTTGTCATGCAAGGAGGAAGCCTTTTTCTCACTACTTGATAGAGTGTACTGGTACTTCCATGCATATTAAGGGTTCAGCTCCTTCACGTTTTGGGATGAATCCGGTCGCTTGGAGAAAGCAGTGACGGGTCTGTCTGATCTGCTCTTGTTTAGTCATTCTCTGTAGGCAGTTATTCAGAATCAGAACATCAAAACGTCAAGACATCAGTGTGTTGGATCATTGCCGACGGTGACAGATTTGTTGTCTACATAGTAAGTCCTCCTCTCGAAATTTGAATGAACGCATGTAGCAGTTCGACTTGGTCTCAATATAAATAGCAAAAGCCTAATTCGTGCATTACCAACGCTGGACATCATTATAGCGGCTAAATATCCAATTCGTTTAAAACATTTGCATAGTCCTTATTTTAGTATCTACATTTTGCATTCCGCTTTCACCAACGTAATTACAGCATAAGATATCTATATTGCACAAAACAGCAGGTTATGATGTGTGTTACTTCTATATATGTCCTTCTGTTTCTGGAGCGCTTCTCAATTTTTAATTTTCGGAACAATGGAATAAATAATATAAAAAGATACATACATGTTTTGACCATCAAAGAAGATTAAGAAAGCACTTATTTATGCCGATTCGCATTTGCCCACTTAGTCATAGCTGCTCGTGCGCCCTGCAATCATTTTCGTATTTTACGTTCCGTTCCCTCCAAAGTTAGCAACTTCTTTCGCGCCTGCTCTTAATCGACATGCAGCCATTACAAGCATAGCGTGGCACATAGCATTAGAGATGAATAACCACTTGAAGCTTAAAAGTGCTGCTTTACAACGTATGGTGGCAATTCTGTTGTTCTAAGAGGGTTTGACGACCGGCTTTCGCAATGCCTTGCGCTTAAGGCTCTATACAAGCCGACTTATGCAAAAAAGCAGTTTTTGGTTTCGAAATACAGATGCGAAATTGAAAATCGGGAAAGCTGCGCATGCACATTCTACTTCAATGTTTGTCAGCTACAATATTGATGAAGAGGTCATTCGCTGCAGCAACAACTAGTGGGCGCTGTGACTTTCTATGGCTCAAACGAGGCGTTATTTCTTTGCATAGCGAAATCATCTTTGCACTTGCTGCATCGCAGCTACTTCTACTTAGCCTTTTTGATGGCTATGTGGTAATGGTTTGAAGACTTTATTCGTAACTGCTTGCCATTTTATTTTTGGAAAGGGTGTTCACAGCGGACACAAAACGCCTAATCTAGTTGCCAGAAATGCCTCGCTGTTAAACGACTTTTCATCTGGCATGTTTATGTATTTGCCATATGTTAGGCGGAATTTGGTTTCCGTTTTCTCAAGTTCCTACTGCTTAATAATTGAAAGAAACGGACAACGGTTTAATGACGTTGCTTTTATGCACCCCATATATATTGAAAGCGTCTGACTCGAAGACAGGCAATAATTAAGACTACACTAGTTAGAGCTAGTTGAATCGCCAACAAAGTCCTGCGACGAATATGACACGAATCGTCGCGAATAATCCGACGAATGATGGTTTGTAAAAAACCCCGAATTTCTTCATTTTATGACATGTTCAACCTGTCGCATTAGGCCAGCTTCATTATTCAAACTGAATATGTTATCTTCCTGAAATTTTAGCTGCAATGCCAGCACATCCAAAAGTATTCCCCCCTTTTTTTTATTGATATGATATAAGGAGATGTTGGCGCGCAATTTAAGGCGCCGGCTACTCCTTATCTCTTGAGTGGTTCCGTCATACATCATTCAGGGTTCACGGTTACATATCAAATAATCTTTTCACACAGTACTTATATTCTAATTGGGTAACGCATCTCAAACTATACCTTTCATCGAATAGTCCTTAGTTGATCAACATATAGAGCATAACATTTAACGCCACCGTAACAGAATGAAAATATTGAAGGGATTTACACATATCTGAATTCAGTGAGGTAAACTGTCAGACAAAAAAGAGAATGTGGTATTTTACTTTGTAGATGAATGACACGACCAAATCAGCTATCTTGCTCTAGCATGAGCGCTAGGATGAATGCATAGCAGCAAATGCAATTCACATGAATATCGGCTGGCAAACTTACACAGGCTTCAGTTGTAGGTCCTAACCGGTGGATACAAAAAAGAAAAAAAAGAGAGTTAATTCATTCCGTGAGGTCGAGTAACGGCAACTGCTATGGCACATGAATTGTATTTTTCTTTTATGTCTTTTTTTACCTGATGTTTATATACCAGTTCTGTGTGTTTCAGGCATTATCGCGACAGCAGCTCGATCGTTATCTTTTTCAGTTAACTTTGATAAAGCTCCGACTGCATATTGTATTGCAATCAGTAAGACGAGAACCTCAGTGACGGAAAACAAATCAGGGATTTTTTAACTGCCGAACACAAAGAAAGTACTTGTAGCCACAACGTTACAGGGAGTAATGAGAGTAATAAAGAAGAAAAACACTAATTTCTACTTAAATGATCCATTAACAACTTCACTAACAGCAGACACTCTGGTCACAAACATGAAAATAAGGGCATTATTAGAACTGCCTGTCACTTTATTTGTAACTGCTTGCGACTTAACTTTTGGAAAGTCTGTTCGCAGCGCACACTAAGCGCCTAATCTAGTCGCCAGAATGCCTCGCTGTAAAACGAATTTTCATCTGGAATGTTTATTTATTTGTCCTCCACATGGTAATACGGTTTTCGCCCTTATCACTGTTTAGCATCTGTCGATGGTTCATTCACGTAAATTGAAGCGCAGTGCTACTCTGGACAAGCGAATCCTGCCTTTCGAATGGTCATGATATATTTATTAGTATATTTCATATTCTGCAAAATGAAACAAAATGCAGTGACATACGAGACGCATGTGAGCACGATGAGGACATCTTGTTTCGAAAGGAGATACGTTCGCCCGTCGAGCCACAGCTCCACTGGAGAGGCATGAACATTGCTTTCAGATGAGGTGCTTCGTACGTTAGCCGAGCGAGGATTCACGAGTGATGAGCGCGTCGCGTTTACGGTTACACTTGGGCTCAGCTGCGCGGCTTCAACTTACCTGTAAGAACAGTTTCCTCTTGCTTTGTGGTGAGATTATTTCTTCCGATGTTGGAACACCGCTGGACCTCGGACGTATAGAAGGTTAAATAAATCCGCCTAACGCTTGCCGCTACAAGAGAAGGGAAACAAAACTGCGTTTTAACTTTACGAAAAGACGCTTCAATAATGAAACAGGGAGCTTAGGCGAATGAATAGACCTATGTTTTACTCTGGCTGCTGTTGTGGAATTGAAAACAGCTATTCTTTGAAAGTATGCGTTTGACAAAATGAAAAAAAAAAGTTATCAACATAAGGGATATGAACGGAGTCCATTCTCGGTGACACATTAGTAGAAAGTACCACGTAAAGGAACGGAGAAGGACGCAAGCCCATTTTTCTCTTTTGATGCATTAACTTCTCCGCCTATCTGAGTCACTTGTCACCAAACCAATACCGTTAGAAAATTCCTGTGTCAAAGTGCCCCGCCGCCTGAAAACGTCCCATTGAACTATCTTGGATCGTGATTGCATAGCTGGATGAGTGATTGCCTCGAAATTGTCTCAAAACCTAAAATAGAGTGTAGTACGCTCCTCTGCCAAGACAAAACAGCCACTGAAGATTGCGTTGTAGAAATATTCAAAACAAGTACACCAAATTTCTAACACTTACTCTAAGAGGCTTTTTTTCTCAAATGAATTCATTAACTTTGAGGCACCGGCCAGGGCTGCAGTCCTTGACTATAGGCAGATTCGCTGTTCCTTTCGTTTCGCTTCACTTTGGCGTGGTCCTTCCCTTTACTCGTCACGTTCGTGACATTGCGGACCTAAATAGCTTGTCTCAGATGCATGCATTCTTACTTTATTTATGCCTAGGGCAGCTTCAGACCCACGGAGAAGTCCGGGTTCCAGCTTTGGTGACCCCGTTTCTACTTTGGTGTCCCGGAGGTGGCACCAAAGTATACCAAATAAGGATACGTTGTTGACACTCCGTACTTGCACAAATTCTCCCTTTCCTTCATCGCTATATGTTGCGTAAGGTTCGTTGCATTACACAGCTGTATTACGGTGAAGCCATCATGAAACGCCTACAAGATCTTTGTTATTCGCAGTACAGCTAGTTTATTCACTGTTTTAGTGAGCAGTTGCACTTGTTCGGCTCACGTTCATGTGGTTTTTAAACATGGTTGAGTACGCGTGTTTGCTATTGGGTTTGCTTCAAATGCTTGCATACATTTTAGCGGCGGGTGTGAGCAACGCCAAGCTGAATGCTGCGTTACAATGCCGCCTTGCTCCACGTAACTTTCGGGGACAAACAGAATTTACCATCTGGGTAGATCATGTGTAGGCGTCTGTGGATGTTGTCAGGGTGGGTTCTTTATGCCTTTGTAAGGTCCTGCATGAGTGCCTTGATTACTGAGTTTGCGTCAGGTCGCGAGTAGGCAATCCGTGCTTCATGAGAGGAAGAGAATGCCGATTTTGCCTCACTGTCAGCGAGTTCACTGTCAATCACACCACAATGACCAGGCATCCATGGCACTGTGATGAAGTTCTGCGATTTCCAGCGCGAGCCGGTACTATGGTTCTTTCCTTAACCTGATTGACCAGTCGAACAGCCCTGATTTCCAACACTGTCAGTGGCATCAAACGCTGGAACACGTATTGAGTGATTTCCCAGCATACATACTCGACCGAATGACGCTGGATAATTTGCTAGCCAGCGTTGACAACCACTGCCCGAGAACGCTATTCTCGCTCCATGGCCTGACACTGCAACTTCAATGCAGACAACTCAATCCCCATGTAAGATTCTACATGACACGAAACAAGACGAGCGGCTCTAGTAGGGCCACCGTCTATTGTACATCAGCACGCATCACTTCTCATTATCATCCATCCCAGTATTTTCACTCCTTTTCCCTCTTCCCCAGTGCAGAGTATAGTAGACTAGAGGGCACTAGCTCCGGTTGACCTCTCTGTCTTTACTATCCATATATTCTATCTTTCATTGTAATCATTGAATTTTCCAATGAACGTTTCAATAGAAAAAAGTAAAGAGCGATCTTTTTAAGTGCCATTAAATTGAAGAGCTGGTTTCTAGAGCAACATGCCGTAGGTACACTGCACGAACCTTTCCATTGCAATGCGTGTAAAATTCATTTAGAACTACCAGGCGATTTTTGCAAACAGTGCTCAGAGATTGTGTCGTAACAATCCCCAGTATTACTTTTCATTTCTGGTCATATAGGATATTTAGGAAGCCATCAAATCGAGGTAACACTTTAACAGCGTTGATGCGAAGCAAGTGACCAATCTTTTTTATTAGTTTAGTTTCATTTATTAGTTTAGTTTAGCTTTATACGTAAATGCACATAGCAGAACTTGAAGCATGATTCGTGTAGCGTATAAATGAAATAAAGTCAAGAAACATCTCTTTGCACTGGAAAGATATATATTGCAAATAATATTTCACTGCGGATCGCATTTCAGCCGGTTTGTTCGAGTGGCATCAGTTATTTTTGCAGCTTAAAGTGCAAATTGCTTTGAAAGTAAGGTTTCTGCAATATTCGGCCCCTGTTTGTTCAATCACCAGGTTAAGCTGTAAATTGTATCAGCGACTACCTCAACGACCTATTTGAGTGAAAGTTTGCGAACGCGGACTTCAGCAGAATAGTGAGCACACTCTACATACACAAAGCAAGACATTAGAGTTACGTTTCACTTCGTGAGGGCGGGTTGCACTGAAGCGTATGGGTGCTGCTCCGGAGTTTCTAGGCTTTGCCCCCTTGCCTGACACACCAGCATTGTCGCAAGCTGCCCAGCACGTTGTTTGGGAGTCTCCTGGACACGCCTAGCCCACGCCTTTCGCCAGTCTTGTTTAGCTCGTACCCGGTTCGTCCGGTGGCCTTTCGATCGCAGGCATACCCGGTACATCCATAGCGCACACAGCGCCAGTAACAGCTGCTAGACAAAGTGAACCCGGCGCACCTCCGTCCACTCTCCTCCTCCGCGACGCTCAATCTCCTTTTTCCTTCCTCACTACGCCACGCGCTCCTACGTACCTTTCCCGACGTGCGCTCCTCCTCTCCACCTTCAGGCACCCTACGCCGCCGGCGCTAGCTTCGCGCTCCTCACTCGGCGGCCTCCGACTAATGTCGCCGCTTTAGACAACGGAGCATTATGCTTGGGCGTAAAAGCGTTCTATCCTGTTTCATAACCGTGTGCGTACACTTTGCATAAACAGGCTCGGTAGGTACGTATTTAGTAGAACAAACGGACATTGCTATCGGTTGTTTCGATATTTGTCGCATCAATATTTGAGCAACAGAACAACATCCAACCTTTCCTATGCTCTATGTGACATATCTTTGTTGGTTTGTTTGACATTGCTTCATCTTATGTACACGCTGAAAGGTGGGGAAAGTAAAGAAAAACAGAAAAGAGAAAAAAATCTTGATACATTTTGTCTAGAATGCAAAAAAAATTTATATTTTTTTACTGCTTCTTTTCTCCTGTACATCGATTGCTGTATCTGGGCTTGTTGATTTCCTATGTTCTGAATATTAGAAAAAGTTGCAAAATAAGTTAGTAAGTATAAAAACAGTTGCTTGTGATTGAAAACTGAATGTCTATGTTGTTGCCGCGCTACATACTTTCCAGCTCTGAATTAAGGCAGAAGTCGCGTCGCACCCGCAGTGAAAAATATTTTACGCCAGCAAACAGACCCTAAGGATAGGTGATTACTGTGTTTTGATCATTTTTTGCGCAGTAAGAAAGTGCCGGCAATGATAGTTAATTTAAGACCGGGTGACACGCGCAGGGAAATGCGAAACAATTTTTTCTCGAGAGTAGCTCGGAGTGTATACGCAAAAAGAAGTGAACGTTTTGGAAGTCAACATAAATACACCAGAACAATTCGTATCTAGAAAATGAACAAATATCCTTTGTGTCTAGGAAAATAGACAAGTGACTGCTGGTATGTCTCATCAAACAAGATCAATGCAAGTTCGAGGTCAAGTAAGTTGTGACTTAAGCAGAAAATCCCAGTTCATGACGCAACACATGCGTGTATATAATGTAGAAATAAAAGGAATATAATTTTGAGTGCAAGAATACACTGCCTTATAATTGTTTATTTCTTGCCACCTGTAGGGCTTTGGAGCGCGTACGTATCTATTACCATTATCAATAGGCCTCCTATCTTAAACGATTATGACAAAGCGTAACTAAGGCGCATAATTGTTAATAACTACCGCCATGGAGAAAAGAATATTAAGTTGGTAAAATATTAAAAATAAAAGAAATCACATATGCAGTTAAGAAGGTTTTATTACTTCGTTACTAAGACCAACGCCAGCTATGGCGACGACGCGGCACAATCATGCCACAGGGATGTTTGTCTCGATGACGCTAATAAATAAAGTAGATCGATAAAAATCGTTATGGCTGTTGGCCTCTTGAGCTTGAGAAAGAAAGCAATGGGCTGCGCTTTATATATAAAAACAACCGAAAGGGCGGATGCTTCACATTCGGCTTCAGAAGTTTGTGACACTCACATGCATGGTTTGTTTTATTATACATTCATTCGCAGGACGCTTGCTTAGAGTCGACACGCTGTAGCATGACCATGTGACCTTCACAGAAACAGGCACCCTTACCGATTACTCGCCAAACCACTGTCTTTTATTTTCGCGTCGTCTCCGGGCTTCAAGACCTCAAATGGCGTTTTATGTCTTCCGCAGTAAATCCGCCACCTTCTTTTCTCTGTGTGTCTAGACTTCTGTTATTATTTCGAAGATTGACGTTGCTGTGATAGATTGCCGAAACTATTGCCATGAACAGTCGAAAAGTCAGCCCCCTATATTTTGGATTTTCGTTCAAGTCCCTGAAACCCACTCGCGCACCAGAGAGCCTCATCCATCACTACGACCGAATCCAGTAAACTCTGACGGTGACGCCGCTTGAATCACACCAAGAAACTATGGTTGCAAACATCAAAAGGTCTTGTCGTGTTCTTTCTAAGGCAAAAGCCTCTGCATTGGACATATTGTCATGTTGGAAAAGGGGGAAAATGGAGTAGGTATGAAGACTTCTGCGTTTTCTTCAATGCGAGAGCGTAAAACACGTTCGACAATGATAGAGAGTGTACGTGGTCGCACATGGCGAGACAATATATTGCCTGGCATGCTCTTCTTTTAGTGCACGAAGACAAAAAGAATTCAATAAGCAAAATCTAAGGTAATGGATGTACGTGTCCTCACATGAAGAAGCTTTTTATTTTTTCAAAAAGAAAAAAAAGTGAATCCCAGGAAAGACCGCGGAAGAAGAACCATGTTCTTGGGGCGGTGCTTCTGAAACTCCTAGTTTTTACTTATATCTGAGAGAACTGCCCTTGATTTAGTTAGTTTCATTGCTGACGTGCATAAGAAGCAAAAGAAGAGAATACGTTTCAGTTTAGATACGACGTAACACAAACGCTCACTTCGTGTGGGTGGCAAAACGTTAAACTCTTGTTTCTTTCTTATAACGCCCAGACACAACGTTTCTCGTGAACTTAAAACGTGCAAATTACGGCCAAGGTGATATCACGAATAAAATAGTCGACCCATCTTTCGGAGGAAATGGCCACAACTCGAAAGGGAAACGCGCATTCAAGGCAGCCGCAGCAGCTTCGTTCCACATTCACAAATACAAGTCCATAAATGGACACAGTCTTTTGTTAATTACAGTTTCACTCAAATGGAGAAGTAACAACAGCGATAACAAGCACGTCAGCCCTGTGCTGCTCCGCAGAGCAAAAAGCTCCCCGGAGGCTGCCAGACGTCATAGGTATATCCCACGCGATGTTGAGTGCGTATGTGGCAAAACGGCGATATGAAGCTCCGGTGGCATCGGGCGTTTTCAACCCCATAGCAGTGTTTTACGAACGGAAAACTTTACTCAGTTGAACCTTCTTATATACTGAAATTCACTCACTATATACGGGGTGATCATTGGTAAGATTTACAGAATCTTTAACTAGCGCCTGTGGCAGTGACACAAATCTTGTCATTAAGCTATATTATTCGAAGAGGCGGACATTACCAGTAAGAGAAAACTAAACACATGTTCAACTAACAAACACAAGTTCGCTAGTTAAACTCTTAACGAATTACTTCACGGCACTTATTGCAATTTACAATTTGTCGCCGGTGAGTATGCAACACGTATCCACTTGAATCTTCAGTGTGATACCAGCTTCGAGATATCATTTCCCAAAGTGTAGGACGAAATACATGGGTGTTCCAGTTACTTTCGCGCTTCAATGCATAGAAGAGCATTTTGTTAAAAAACAAGTAAAACCACAATGTATCTTGACGGCGAGTTTGATGGCGCATATCTCAAAACTGGTATCAGTCAGTAAATTTATTCCAAGGGGATACATCTAGCAAACTCACTCTTGACAACTCGTAAATTGCAATATGTGCCTTGAAGTAAATAATTCAGAAGTTATTTATTTTTTAACTTGAACATGTGTTTCAATTTCTTGTGCAAGCAATGTTCGCCTCTCGGAATAATGCAGCTCCAGGACTACTTGTAGAATTATCTTATCGGCACCAAGCAATCTTTAAAAATTCCTTAAATATTAGAAAGGAACACCCTGCATTTATTTAAAGTACACAGCAGTTTGTTCCAGAGAACTTTTCGGGAGAGATAAAGTACTGATTCGGATTTGCAACACAAACAGAAATACCTTAGGCCACCTTGGTTTTTTTTATCAGGAAATGCAGAACACCGTAAAAAAATAGACGAAAGCATTTTGAAACCATACTACTTTGGGCCATCCACAATACATTCTTAAAGAAGTAACTGAGTCCTACTGCCGGTAGCTCGCCGTGGCATATATTATGGCTTCAAACTTTCAAATGTTGTTTTTTATGGCTGCTGTATCTCTGGGAGTGTATATTGGTGGTTCATTTCAACGAGCGAAACTCGCAACGCCAAATGCAGATGACAGGAAATCGAAAAAATGGAGCGTCTACAATAAACTAAAACGCAAAAACGTGACTTTCTGTACTACCACAGCTATATTTTCACGCGCTAGGACCCGTGCGCCTAGACATTCTGCTGTATATAGCTCTGCATTCTGTGAAACTCCACGCATTTTCCGTGTGATAAAGTGTGGCCATTACAGCACAGGCATAAATTAAGGATAACTTCATTCTCGTTTCGTGAGCGCCCTCATTTGCTTTTTTATGGCACACACAAAGTTTTTTAACCAGTATTTCATCGTTTATTCAGCATTCCACTTTCTTTTTCTGCTGAGGTCGTTACAGCGCTTTTTATACGCACTGCAGCCTTGTCGTTCAATTTGTCGCAAACAGCAGCCGACATTATGCTTTAAAATGTCACCAATCTGTGTAGGCCAGCGGACCATGTGTCCTGCCAGCGGATTTTTGACATGTGAGCTAGAGTAGACTTATCGGTTTTACAAAGCTTGTTTAGAAGGAAGCCCTTCACAACAGTTTGTTAGCTGCATTAGCGAAAGGAGCACCCTTCGTCACGCTTCGACCAGCAGGTATTCTTATAGCCTCCCTTGTGTCAGGCATTCCATGATAGACCAAGCAGGTTCTAACAGCTGCACATCGGCATCACTTAAATATCCCCAACTCGTAGTGACGCCGACGCACTTGAAGCTCAGCAAACTATTCACAGGCGCTTTATGAACGCTAAGTCGACGGCACAGTGAATAGGGCTTCACAGACCTTTCAATCTACATACACGAACGAGAGGTGTCCCGTTGCACGTTACAGCAAGGAAGCTTTTTAGGGACTAGCCGTCAGAGTGCCGGGCCCGAACAGGCAAGCTGCCAACACAATGGGCGAAGACGTCCACGCGTTTCGCGGCACCGAGTAGACAGTGTTTCTGACCTGCTGAAATGCGAAAGGCATTGTGCAAGCGGCACTGCATTGTCGTTACGAATCCTGAAGCTTCACAAACAACGGAAGCTTGACAGATGACCGAGGCCACAATGACTGTAATTCGACGCAGCCTGGCTGTTACTGGAGAGATCCTATGATTGTGTGCGACCTCTGCACGTGTTGTCCATCCGTTTTGCGTGAACTGAGTCAAAGAGCTGGCGTTATTTTGGGACGCTTCATTGTCAGGAATTAGCGAGGGCAGGTTTTTATTTAATAGTATTACTCTGCTGCAACAGATAGTTTTCTAAATACAGTTACGTTTTCCGAGCAGTTTGCTGTTCCCATCATAGGTACTCAATTGTTGGCTGGATCAAATTACTGCGAGTGAGCTGCTCAACTTTGAAACGGGCTGCTGGAAGCCACAGTATGAGCAGTTGAAATAAGTAGAACGGACGATGCATTCTTTGATGAAAACATTATAATCCACAGTGTGAAACGGCCTAACGCTGAGCCTCAAGAAACGCTAAATTAGAGCTCCCTTGAAAAGCAGGCATCCGCTCATAGCCTCTTTCAGGCATCCGCTTATAGCCTCTTAACCAAACACCTGTTTCATTGAATTTTAGTTTATCAATGCTGGGTTCATATATTGATCGTTGTTCGCATTCATCAGTTTCGCATGTTTCGCAAGATTACTGAAATCGCCCGCCAGCTTGTCACCTTCGTGACGTCCACCTTTCTATTCGCAGAAACACGTGAACGCCTAAGAATCAGCACGTTGCAGGTTAAAACAAGGAAACCCCTTGTGTTCTTCATAACACTCGATGCAAGAGGGCACAAAAAGCGGATTTAATGTGCCACACGCTGCTTTGAGTAACATGTTAACGTGACTGTCATTAACCGTTAACATTTACTTACACTCGCTCAGGGGAACCAAACTATGCAACGAGACGGTTTTTTGTTCTCGCTAGCACCCAAATTGATTTTCTCCCCGCTTGCACTCTGAAGTTTCTTTCTTTCTTTCTTTCTTTCTTTCTTTCTTTCTTTCTTTCTTTCTTTCTTTCTTTCTTTCTTTCTTTCTTTCTTTCTTTCTTTCTTTCTTCCTTTCTTTCTTTTGCTAATTTACTAAATCTCTTTCCTTGTAATTTGATCTCTGGTCCATTCTCGTGCTCATGGTTCACCGGACGTAAGAGCGTCACCACTATCGTATGCGTGTTTAGAGCGTGCACCGAAAGGAACAATTCAAGTAAAATGCGAAAAACTTCATCTTGAAGCAATTACACCCCACATAACTAACTTTGCGGAGAGTACACTTAAACTGCCTTACTGCAGTAAAGTTCGCAGAGACGTTTCTCTCATCATTGTCTCTCTAGTGCCGCAATTATTCCCCCCTCGAGTTACCTCCCCCTCGACAAGCATCTATGATCGCAGTTGCGATCACAGTCCGCCTACTCGCTCACCACTATAATCGATTTGGACAACACGAACACAAAAACCAAATTATAACTGCGCAGAGACGCCGTATACGCAGATTACAAAAGTAAGCACGCTTGGAAGCATAGAAACCCAGACGAAGCCAATGGTTCCCGCTTCACCCCATGTAGCGCAGACTCATTTGCATAAGAAAATATATAGTTGATCTAGTCAGGGATGGTAGTCCACTGACGAGAAATGACACAAGGAAGGTGAGACGGCAGTTCCGGTCTTGACACACCCGACACATCTCATGCACAAGCGGCAGGCCTACAGTAATATTACTCTCGATCGGCTTCGATAATGCTTCGTCGCCGTATGTCCCTAAGTTATCTTCGCGCTTCTTACGTATTTTTGTCTGTTCTCATTCTGGTTTTCTGCTCAGTTTTATTTACAGGCTAACCTCGTTGTACTTTGTCAATAAGTGGAGCAATGAACGGAGGTGTACAGCTTATTCTTGCATTTTCTTTCGGTTCTTTTTTCGTCTCAAATTCTCTACTTATATTATAGATTCATATACCTTCTACAGTATTCTTCTGTGCAGGTCCAGCGTAATATCGGATTTGAAAGCTCCGTTAAGGAAGTTGGACTCATTATGAAATAGTGGAGACTTGTACTCCTTTTTTTCTTTATTTCATTCTTTTTGCATTGCTACAGTCTAAAAACACGTTGCACCCTTTCAGACTTGTTCCTAATTGTTGGGGGACAAAGATATGCCTCAAAGGGCGCAAAAAAGTTTTACGCCCTTAGGGCTTATCTCGGTTTCCTAAAATCATAATCGTTGCCTCTTTTGTGTACCTTTCCTATCTTTCATGCTGCACTTCTGGTACTTCCAGGTTGCGAATGGTATGCGCGTTATCAGCGGGACATGGCATTCTCGTGTAGAAAATTTTTCAAGAAATAAGAAGGAGGCGAGACAGATGACGATTAAGGTTGGGGAACGCGATCCCCCCCAAAGGGTGTCGACTTTTTCAAAGTGTACCGTTCCAAAGCCCAACCATGCTCCTAGTTATGCCTAGCCTTGTGCCTAGCGTAGGGTAACCAACCGCACGTTCTTCTGATTAACATCGCTGTATTGTCTCTTCCTAATGTCTCTTTCTCTACTGAAAAGCTTGTTTAACGTCTTATAAAGTTGTGAGGCCGCAATAGCTAAATGCACACATACGTAGAAGAACATTGCACTGGCTAAAGAAGGCGGACAAAGATATGGTTCGTAGAAATGCGAGCGACGTATTTTGGAATAGGACGGGTCCATCGTCTGAAGGCGAGGACCCAACACTACATAACGACATGGAAGTTCGCGAATACATTCTTTTAGCGTTGCCAATTTTAAATGAGATAATTGGTTTAAAACTTCTCCTCCAGCCTGCAAGTGTCTAGCTGCCCTCCCACTCCTTCGGAACGTTCGCAAGACAAAACTCGCTACCCACGCATTAGGAGCCGCTCGTAGAGTTCCTTCATTAAGTGCCGCCCACCATTTATCAGACTAATGACAACTTCGATAAATGCCTTCTTCCTCTGATATCTTTACTCCGATGTTTTGCCGAATTAACTCGCACCGTCCTTCTGCATTCGAAAACACCGGAACAAAACAAATAACACGCATACCTTTGCCCGCCTTGCGAGTAGACCCTAACGTGATTATATTAAGGTTTCTTCGCGAACGGTTCTTTAGATAATGTTTTTCGAGGACATGTCAGTTGTGCTGTGTCGACGACTAATTGACGATAATGCGAGTACTCGAGTATAAGTGTGTTCTAAGACGGGAGCGCGGGCAAATTGTCAGAGGGCAAATATTCCGGCAGTCTTGCATGTAGGACCATGATGGCAACTTATCCTATAGCGGTTTATTAGGAGTTGCTTGAAACGCTGTACACAATGCCTTCACTTGTCCGTGGGTGTTTGCTGGTGTCTGTACGTGCGTGTGCGGTGGGCAGGGGCAGCTGAATGTATGGGAGGTCGGCCCTCTCATGACTGACTACCGACTACGGCGGTCGCGGCAATTGTATGACTATGACGAAAACAGCAGGCAGTAATTTTCAAAGTCAGATGCAATGCCGTTCCCATTCTCGACGCCATGTAAAATACTTTTAAAGATAAGAGTTATATTGAATGTAAAATACCAATGGCGCATAGCATACACAGCGTGAAACGACATTCAGGCATTCATAAATGTTGTACGTTTGCTTCCATGGAGAGATTCGAGTAGAAAGCATTAGGACTACTTCATGGCACTTTGTTCTAAAACAAAATTAAATTATGTAAGAATATTTAAGTAAACTACTAATAATAGATGTAATGATACTCAAAATAAAATGGTCTGAGAGTTCAGTCAACAATCAAGTGTAATGCACATTGCTCGAGAAATGCGGGGTGCAATTTGCTGTTTTTAATCGTTGGTGCAGGAATGACAAGGATGGTATGTCGAAAGAAAAAGCTAATCTCGGGCTCAAGCAACTGCACAGTATAAATGCGTGGCTGCATGCACCATTATACAGAGTTACTTATCACAATATAAGATTGCCTCCATTAAAGAATCTTAGACACGCTGTAGCTGACTGAGTGACGTAGGTAAAATATTTTATTTTAAAGAAGAATGCCTCAGATTTGTGCATCTTCAAGGTCACATTGTGAGGTAAAGAATATCGTAGTGCACTTGCCACTCTTAGCGCCTTCGTCGTCGTCTTCTTCCACATCGCTGCTACATCGATGCCGCTAATCATGCTAAAAAAGGCGCAGTTATTTAATACCTATACATTTAATTAGGGCACTATGGAAACCCCGACCATGAGTGGGAGCCAAAGCTTTGACATTTGCTGCCAGTCGACCCCACGATATTTGGTGTAAATTAGGGCGAAGTTGATTGAGACACAGCTAATTAAGGTAGCTTTCATTAAGGCACTCGAACCCACGACCTTCGGCCGGAGAAAACAAGTAATAAGGAACAACGCATTCGAATGAGAATGTCAAGTATTTAGTGGATGTCTCTCAAGCGCGCAGGCTCTCGTCTTTACTCTCTTTGACATATGTCAAAGTAACTTTCAATTTTTTTAATCATAAAGGAGCCTATCCCAGTCTCCGTAGATTTTTTTCCGCTAATGGTCTGTTTTATGTGGAGTATACCGAGCATTCAAGGATGACGTTATGAACGTTCTGTCGTAGCAGCGCTGAGTATTGGAGGAACGAGGTGCCCTGCCAAGGAGGGTACTTATTTACGCCATATCGAGTTGAATACGACGTAATTATGTGTTTATTGGTGTGAAGCTCTGCTCCCGTGTTGAATACGCCATGACGGCCGATTTCATATATTACAAAGTTCGCAACGCCTTATCACCGCTCAAACACTTGTGTACCGAACTCTGGGAAGATACTACACGGGGTGATGATTTTAAGTTGCAGTAGAACACGTTGGTGGGGCTAATTGTTTCATAGCTTTCAAAAGATGAAGCGCCTGCAGAGACAGCACACTAATGAAGAAATGACAATAATAGGACCAGGCGCTAGGTTATTGAGGTAAAAGGTCGCTGATCATAAAGCCATGGAGAGAGGAGGAAGAAAAAGAGGGAGTACTGAACATGTGTATGCGCGCGCGCGAAACACAAATGTATAGGAAAGAAACCATAAGATTAACCAATATCTAAAACTTGTTTAAAATCACGCTTTCATTTCTGTAAATATTCAAAGACGGAGTGCTGACACAGGCGTCCCCTCTTTCCTTAATCTGGTTGGCCTCCAACTGTTCACGCACCACCGTATCTTTACTTTTAAACGTGATTGGTGTATCATCAAGTCTAGCTTCGCATACTTGCTTATTTTCATTCCCACAAGCCTTGCAATGAAGCGGCAAGATTGAGCGATAGCCATTTTTCAGTGAAGGCTTGTGCTCAAGTAAGCGTTCATTAATTCATCGGCCAGTTTGGCCGATATACTCTTTTCCACACTTCAGCGGTATACGGTATGCAACCCCTCCTTCACACTTCACAAAAGGGTTTGTATGTTTAATAGAACACGCTACTTTCTTAAGAGTCATCAGATCGAATCAAGTGGCACAAAGTAGCAAGTTCCCGGGGCGTGGCAAAAAACCACCTGAATTTTGTATTTCACGGCGACGTGTTGAAGATTATGCGCCACTTTGTGAGACGAATACGGTATCACCACTGGTTCAGGTTCCTTTTCCAAGGCTTGACCTTCTTCACTACTTCTTTTTCTTTATTTTTTCATCAAGCCAGCCCTCCTTAACTTCAAGATCAGTCCCTCAAAGCTTGAGTTTGCCTATGAGAGCACAATTTCTTAAGAGCGGATTGAAGGCACATAGTGGAAATCGAAGATTTAACAGTGTTACAGTGTGTCGACTCATAGGGCAACAATTCCTAGAACGCCAATGCTTGAACGCTGTTTACCATGGCAAAAAAAAAAGTATCTGGCGCGTGCAAAAAGTTTCTGGCGCGTGCGCGGTTATCATTTTAAAGTCTTATAGAATTTAAAAAAAAGTACCATGTTCGACATAACATGATTCAAGTCCTTCAGCTGGATTATTCAGATAGGCGGACCTTACTTGCACTACTTGCACGAGAGATCGAAACACATTCAACTAATGCAGAAAAATCCAGTAATTATCTTTCGAATTAATTACTTTACCGCACACACTCCAATTTACAAATTTGAAGCTGGTTAGTTTTCAAGGCGTACCAACTTGTAATAATTTTCCAGGACGAGGCCAGTTTGGAGATATGCGCCATCAAACTCGCCGTAAAAATGCACTGTTGTTCCAGTTGTCTTTTTAACAAAACGCTCTTTTATGCATTGAAGCACAAAAGCAGCTTGAACGACCATGTATTTCATCTCACACAAAGGGAAATAACATCTCGAAACAGGTGTCATTCTGGAAACTTATTTCAAATGGATACGTATCGCAAGCTCACCGGCTACAATTTGTAAATTGCAATATGTGCCGTAAAGTTAATAACTATGAAGTTAATTAATGAATGTTTGTTAATTATATAGTTGAATCTGTGTTTCCATTTCTCGTGCTAATAGTGTCCGCCTCTCTTAATAATCCGGCTCAACGACAAGAATTTTGCTATCAGCTAGAAGCGATCTTTAAAAATTCCATAGAAGAAGAGACAGCACACTAATGGACAAAGAGCAATGAGAGGACAAAGCATATTACCGCGGTGCTGTCGAGCTTCTTTCTATGGAATTTTTAAAAACCGCCTCTAGCAGATAGCGATATATATATATATATATATATATATATATATATATATATATATATATATATACACATGCAAGTATCACGTAGCTCGACAGAATCACGGTAGTATTGTCTTCCCGCGTTTGGATAACGATAGACTAGTTTTTGTATTTCGAGTAATTGCATGATTGGTTATTTTTGTTTATACAGCTTCCAAAATATTCTATTCACTGCAAAAGTATCAACTAGAAAATTGTTCACCGCCTTGAAAAAAGCCCGCGAAAAAGCAAAATAAGCCGCTCAACTAGTCACGCAGCACTTTTTTCGTATTTCAGGGCTTTCTCTTAGGATTGGAAAAAAAAACTTTTATTTAGCACGTATTCAGCAACAGAAAGCTGTATCGAGAACTTTTTCAGGATGGTGTAAATTTGGTGCTTTTGATGTGAATATAGTATTTGAGAATGTGAATAAAAAAAACAAATTATATAGTTGGACAAAAATACAGAAACAGTCTGACTTGATCAAAACGAAGGCAAGAAACGTTACCTTGGTTCTGTACAGTTAGGTGACCCTTGTATATTTTAATATTTGGGTTTGAATCACGTGGGAGACACAGTAGATACTGCAAAGGTTCGGTTATAATTCAATACGACGCACTGAGGGTGGTTCCACGCTCGTATATTGAGAGAGTGATTAAATGCTTCTCCTTTAAAATGCGCGTTCCAAGGTACCTTTTTCATGAAGCGTCGTGAAGTGCCCTGACAAGCTGTGGTGACGTAGTGATTGTGGTTTCAGTACGAGCTATGAACCTCTCGAAGAATCTGCTGTAACAGTCGGGCTCCGAAGAAAACGTGGAATATTCCCGAAAATAGCGTTCCCAATTTTCTGTTTCATATTGGTAGTTACGGTAATTTGGTTAAAGCACCTGCATTGGACGCAGACCAGGTGGAGACTACCCTAGACTAGGTGAAAAAATAAACAATCCCTGCAAGGGTTCTGTGCCCCATGAGGAAGCACCGACGGCTGTAAGCTTTCAGAAGCTTTATTCTATTATAGTCATATTCGGGAAGTGCTTTGGCTGTGCGGGATGGGTACCTGCGGGTACTACCAACGAAAACTTCCTAATAATTGTGGACGCCCGTAAAGGTGTCAGCGGAAGCCGAACCAGTTTTTTGCTTCCTTTCGTAGCGAAAGCACTCTCGTAAAAAAACACACTGGTGACGGGCCAAACATTGGGCTACCACTGACGTGTGTCTCTCGTCAAATCGCGTTACTCAAGTTAACTATACGACGCCATAATTGAGTTACCGTGGTATGGCTGGCATCAACAGTGCAGAACCCGTACCACACCCTACACAAAAGAAGCTTACCAAGAGCCGAACTCTTGAATTAACTAAACTGGAAGCCAATTATCAGCCGCTCACGCTTTAGTGCATTAGTCCGGTTGCCTTAACGCGTACTACACTTTCACCGGAAGTAATGTCAGCACGTCTATGTCCTGCTTAGTGTTATACAAGAACGAAGTTTCTCATGTAAAAAAGTTACACGGCGTACCTAATGATGCAACTATACGAGCAATATTTTCAGTTTCTATGCGCGCGACGACGTTGATGCGTGATGAAAATACGCTGACACAACGTTCTTCTAAAAGGTGAGCAAGATTTCGCAGATGGCATGTCTCCACCGACTGCGCTTAAGATGATAGCGCGGAAGAGACGAGAAAGCGAGGTGACGTAATGAACACTTGATTGCGACAAACGACTACATTCGTCCCTTCTTAATACTTCTCAATAACAATGACTATGATAATTGTCAATGATATCAGCGTAAAATTCAGAAGTGGCACAAGTTCAATGCACTTTCTCGGAGATTGACACTTAGTTTCAGTCTATCACTGACAATTGTTGTGCCTTGCCATTGAGAAGTCTAGATTCTATTGAATGTCCCCATTGAGAAGTCCAGTGCGCTAAGTGGAGATTGGCACACAGGTGTACTCGACTTCTGAATGGCAAGAAACAACGATTGCGAGCGTCTTCCTCAATGACGCGATTTTGTACATTGAACGAAGGAAGGAAAACAAGAGGTGAAATGCAGAGAGGTTAACTAGATTAAGTGTCTCATTGGCTACACTGCACAGGCGGATGGGGTAAGGGGCAGAAAAAATAAGAAAATGATCAGATAAGAATAAAAAATAAAACCGTCCCCTTATGGAAGGCATAATTATTGGACTTTGGTCCAAGCCGACGCCACACGAACTGCTTTAAAAGCGCTGGTGTGCTTTTTAAAGGAAATATGACTCATTGAAAAACTGAAGAATAGGTACATTGAAATTTTCGGAACGCCTCATAAGAGAAGTGTGAGATTGTGCATTCATGGAAGTTGGTAGGGAGCGCTGGGACCATCGACGGGCTACAGGAACCGTTAGAACTTACCGCATCTTGAAATAAATAAATAAATAAATAAATAAATAAATAAATAAATAAATAAATAAATAAATAAATAAATAAAGAACACCTCTGACTACAGAACTAAGTACAATGTGCTATAATACTATATAGTCCGAAGGAGACCGACCACGGTTGCTTAGTGGCTTTGGTGTTGCACGGCTAAGGACGAGGTCGAGGGATCAAATTCCGATCACGACGGCCGCATTTCAACCGGGCCGAAAAAGAAAGAAAACCCGTGTAGTTAGATTTATGTGCACGTTAAAGAACCCCAAATGGTCAAAATTAATCCGGAGTCCCTCACCACGGCGTGCCTCATTATCAAATGTTGGTTTTTGTACGTATAAAACCCCATAATTTTAAATTGTACTTAAGTGCTAGGTAAAGTAGAACAAAATGATGCAGCGACGTACGTGAATGGACGATAAATTATAGTGTTCATTCATGGAAGCAAAGCAAGACCACGATAAAAGAACAGCAAAATAGAACTCGAAGAACGACATTTCCATGTTTTTCCTATACTTGGACGCCGTAGGGCAAACTTACGCAATACGAAATGAAACTCTTAATTTGTTCCCTCGATCCCTGTGTTCTTTTTGTTGCGTTTCCCTCCTTTTTGCTGTCCTAAATATCTAAAAAGCCTTGGAAGACCACTGACTTTCTGTTTCCTAACGCGAAGCCCACTTTCTGGCTTTCCATAGTATTTTTTTTCCACGCCCTTCTTCGTTCTTCAAGCTTAAAGAAATACAGAAGACTGAGGCGAACTGATGTCGACAAAAGGTCTTTGTCGAAAGCCATGGCTGCGCTGCTTGTTTTTCACCAAATGTTGAATATCGGCAGCTTTCTGAAACGGAAAGCGCAGAAAAAAGACAAAAAGGAAACGCTATCACAAAACAAACCTCCTTTTACTAAAGCCAAAAAGTTTCTGCCTGCCCATTTTCTGTTTCAAAACTGTTTTCTTTGTTCCCATTTCTATAAAATTTTTCCAACCGAAGCAAACCTCTGCGGGCAAATTCCGTGGGCTATATTTCAAAGCTCAATGTGCAACAGCCGGCTGCGCGCCCGGACGAGCGTGTGTCAGCTACACCGCTACACCATCGTGTCTCCACGTCCGGCATGTCTTCATCGCAGCGCGCCTCGACTCCTCGTCACGTCGATTCGAAGCACCTAGGGCTGCAACTTTGCTTTCCGTCCAGGACTTATTCTCAACGGCAGCTAGGTTTAAATTTTGAACCGACATCATCATCCGGGTTTTGCAGCATTGTTCTTCCTTAACGCAACAATTGTTGTTTACAGCGAAGCTGCTTCTGGCTAGATTCTGGCGGATCTCGTCTCCATGGACATAGGCCAACTATTCACGCTCCTCTCCAGCCCCGACGAGCGCATCATAATTGGATTTCTCCGCTCTTTCTGCGCATGCGCGAGGAGCAGTGGTCGCGAGAGAGACGTGTTGGGACTTTCGGTCCTTTAGATATGTTTTCGCGTAGGTACTACGGAGAAGATAGCTCCGTTCATCCCTAGCAAACTGGCAACGCAATCGACAGAATGCGTGGCCGGCAAGGCGAAGCCGTGTCCAAGGTGAGTTTGTTGCTATTTTGTTGCGACGGTTGCATATTACATTTTTATAGTCGCAGGGGAATACGTTTGAAAGTGAGGTGTCTTCTCGGATGACTTTAGTGGCAAAGCATTACATCGTGCCGATGCATTGTTCATTACTGCCGTTGAGCAAGGTCAGCATACCGCACACTTAGGAGATTCGCGGGAACGGAAACAGTTTATGAATTCGACTGCCGTGCCGATGCGAGTTTGTTGCTTTCTTTTTGTTTCTTTTTGGCGGTTTCATATTAAATTCGAATAGTCGCAGGGCGATACGTTTGGACGTGAGGCGTTTTCTCGGATGAGATTAATGGCGAAGCATTACGTCGTGCTGATGCATTGTTCATTAGTATCGTTGAGCATACCACACACTTCAGGGGAATCGTGGGAACGGAAACAGTTTGTGAATTCAACTGCCGTGCCGATGAATTAGCTCTTAATGCAACTGAGCGTACAACACACTTGGATATTCATGGGAATGGAACATTTTGTACTCTATGTGAAAGTACTAAAACTTGCGTCGCCGTGCAATCCGAGCCGTAAATTGTTGTGAAAGCTGTACAGCCTCACTGGCAAAGCACTACGTCCTGCGGATGAATACGGAAGAAATGTATGCTACAGAAAAATGGTCGTCATGCAATTTCATAGCAGTAGACCCTTGGAGTGCCAGCTCCGCTAGGGACGAACGGAGCTAACAACTTTCTTCTCCGTAGTACCTAGGCGAAGAGAAATCTCAAGGACCAAAAGTCCCCACATTTCTCTCTCGCGACCACTTCTCTTCGCGCATGCGCAGAAAGAACGGAGCAATCCAATTATGATGTGCTCGTAGCCCCGACACCTCTTTGCATACTCGCTCTCTCTCTCTCTAGTCTTTCTCCCGACATTGTGCAATAACGTGGCGCGCGTTCTCCGGCGGCCACCTGTGCGGCGCACAGGAGCGCGCACCGTGATTGGCGTAGCCGCGCCATTATAAAACGTCATCGCCTCTATCCACCAATCGTGTGTGACCGTCTTTGGTTCGCTGAAGTCTTGGCCACGATCGGCGGCTTGCGTGGTGCGCAACAGCGTGAAGTGGCCGCGGGTGCCTTGCGGCAGTGCGTCTCCTCCGAAGACGTGGAGCGAGACACAGTGTGTGGGACTTGTGGCGATCGAAACGTTTATGGTGCATGTATTCGGGCAGATTAAGTCCGCCGACAATACATCCATCGTCATTGTGGGCGATTTCAATGTTGATGTGAGCAGACCCGACGGGGCGTGGATGCTTAACTTCATGTTGTAGCTCTTTGGCTGAAAGTGTTTCACCGATGCTACCGTACCCACCCCTCGTCAGCAATCGTGCGTCGACCCAACCTTCGGGAAGAACATTAACACAGTGAAAGTGACATGTACCACACTGATCGCAAGGCTATGATTACAACCGGACTCTTTGAGTAACCGTCTCTTTATTCGCACAATACTAACTCAATATAGTCAAATTCAACATAGGAAAATCCCAACATAGCACAACCAAGCATACCGCTAGCTTCGCTGGACTATTCACAGGGTGGAAGGGCTTTGAAATTTTTTTTGTATGTATTGTTCAGACATGTAGAGGGCTATCAATAATTTTGCTCAAAGCGTGAAACCACTGACGCACCGTATCCAACGATGGAAGTGAGTACTGAAGCTTCCGAAGTAGCGGCTCGTCATATTCAAGGGCTTAATGTCGCCGGCGGCAGACGTTATCCAACTGAGTAACAAGTTCGTTAGGATGGAGCTCTTTTAAATATTTATCTAGACTCCATTTATAGACGAAAGGAACTTCCACTTCGACGGTACCGTCTGCGGTGAGTTCTGATGTGAAAATAGTAAAACGTAACGCTCAAGCACTTCATGAACGCCTTTCTTTTTTTATATCTTTATTTTCTTAATTAACTATAGCTTGCAGGTCAAATTTAGGACGTGCAAAAAAAAAAGAAAAAAAACCTGTTAATAGCACCCCACGGTAGGTTAGTGGCTTAGCGTCATGCTGGTGAGCTGGGTTCAATCCGGCATGCGAAACATTGAGATGGATGCAGAATGCAAGAACGCTCGTGTGCTTAGACTTAAGTGCCCGTAAATTAAGCCCAGGTGGCCAAAATTACTCGGGAGTGCCCACTACGGTGTGCCTCATAAACAGATCGCGGATTTGACATGTAAAACCCCAGATGTTTTTTTTTTAACCTGTGCATCGGCGAAAACAGACATTTTCGGCAGAAATCAGAGAGGAAGAGAGGGAAAGGGCTTATTCGAAGCTGACAATGCTTCTTAAGTCTTTGAACATCAACCTCTAGGCATTAGATTTCAGACAGGTAAAACAACCATACTTCCACATTATGGCTGTCGTGCATGGCCACCTCATCGACCTCGACGCCAGTCTTTGAACAGCGGCTTGAATATTGAAGGGAATATTTAGGCGTGCGTATACGGCTACGGCTGTTTTACGCAACTGTTCTGCCCTGCGATCCATTATTTTCACATCACAGTCACAGTCCATCACAGTCTTTTTTAAAAGGCGTATCTACCGTAAAAAGCATATCTACGGCTCAGCAAAGTTGTCCTCGAGTGCTTCCCGTTGGACGGCATACAAGGTGGCTTCTAACGAATATATTCAACCGTTAGAACTTGCTAAATGCACTTTTCCTGCTGTTACTCTTCCATCTATTCTTAAAACTAGCATTAAAAATATTTGAAAAATAATCAGACTTGTTTCTGATAACTTAATATTATTAGACGACTCTACTGGGCAGCCTGTTCCTAAAAATGGTTATGAAACTCACCTTAAAGCAGCTTTCTCAAACATTTTTCGGGAGCTCTTAATAAGCCACTTCCAGAGTTACATAACTTTGATTATCCAGTCATCTTGCGTTGCCAAACTTATTGACAAACTCGACTCAATTCTTCACCTGGCTTCGACTCAGTTAACACTAAGTGCCTAAAAAACACTTCCGTGTACAGTTCTATTATACTAACCAAACTTTTCAATAGTCACTCAGCACAGGTTCTTTACATATTCTTTGGAAGGTTGGGAAGAAGGTTCGCTTCAAAAATCTGGTAACAAAAACAGCAACCAACTATCGCCCCATCTCACTTATCAGCACGTGCTGCAAACTGTTTGAACACATTGTGTTTACAAACCTCGTAGACTTTCTAGAAGATAACACATTTTTTTCACCTGCAGAACATGGCTTTAGGGAATGCATACTCATGCCAGGCTCAACTCCTATCTTTCACTCATCAGTTGCATCGAATTCTCGATCGTTCATCATGCACTGGCTGCATATATTTAGACTTCTCAAAAGCATTCGAGAAAGTCTATCAGAAACTTCTAGTCCACAACCTAACCCATTTGAATGTTGATGCTAATATTTTAAAATGGATCGAATATTTTCTTCTTCATCGCTCACAATACGTTACTGTTAACGGCTGCAATTCACCGCTGTGCTCTTTTGCTTCCGGAGTGCCCCAAGGATCGGTTCTCGGTACTTTGTTGTTTTTAATATGTATTAACGACCTCCCTTCACAAGTAACTTCTAACATTCATCTCTTCGCTGGTGATTGTGTTATTTTTAGAGAAATAACTACAGATTACGATACTAACCGCCTTGAATCGGATCTTGATATAATATCTAACTGGTGAAATTTGTGGCTAATGGAATGAAATGTTAACAACTGTAAATCTATGCATGTAGCTATGAGACCTAGAGTTTCCCAAGTATATATTTAAATTACGTTCCTTTAGAACAGGTAACTTCGAACAAGTACTTAGGAGTTCATATCACATGCAAACTTACCTGGGCAACCCACATGAATATTATAGTGAACAATGCTAACCGAGCTTTGGTTACTTAACGCGAAAGTTTTTTAAGGCTCCACACTCGGAAGTTATTGCTTTATGAAACATTAATACGCCCGAAATGAGAAAACGCTACATAAATCTAGGACTCCAATAACCTAAACTTAATTAACGCATGAGAATTAGTTGAGAGTAATGCTGCTCGTTTTATTCTTTCAAATTATAACAGAACTGCCAGAGTAGAGCCATGCAAACTAGCGTTTCTCTTCCTTCTCTTGCAGCTCGGCGTAATGTTTCCCGTTTATCATTATGTGACAAAATTTTCCACCATACAACACTGTGTGATGTATTTATTCATACTCCACACTATGTATCTCGTCGCATCGATCATTCTCACAAGATTCACGTTCCTTCTTGCAGCACAAATACATTTTCCCAGTCATTCGTACCTCGGACGTCACCAGATTGGAACCACCTTCCCGCAAAGTTTGTATTCATCAGCGACAATTTCTCGTTTCGTGATGCCTTAACCAACATTACTTGCTAAAATGCGGTTTCGTGTACGTGTATATCTTTTCCTTTTTATTTTGTAACAGCTTTTGTAAGTGCTCATTGTATTCCTACTGAAATATTTGTCAAATTGTATGCTGTATATCTTTATCTTGTACTACTTACTGTTTGAATTTGCCTGTAATCCACTCCCCTCTGTGAAGCCTTCACAGGCCTTGAGGGTATAAAAAATGAAATAAAATAAAATAATGTCAAATAGATGCACGTATGCCTCTGGGTGGCTGTTTGGGCCGGATCGGTGTGGAATCGCAAGTGATATGTCTGCAACATGGAACACGTAATCCACTCCCTTTTGGTACCGACACATCCACATTAAAATCACCGAAAATGACAACTGGGGTAGTGTCATCGCAGCTAATTCACGTAAAGTGGGTACCCATGAACCTTACGAGACTATGCCGAATTACATTTTTTTGCTTGCTTACGAAGGTTTGAGCAATTTCTCGCGGGGGTATGACCCATTGATGATGTTTTGTCTGCTTACGGGGGTATGGGCGTACGGGAGTATGAGGGGCGCGCGCGTGGGTATAAGAGGTCGATGACGACAGTTTTCAACATGCTGTTCGATATATTGCATGAGTAATTAGAAAGAATCTAAGCCCTGTTCGCTTCACTTTGCTGAGTGTTTGAACTTCTGCCTTACGGGGTTATGAGCCATTGCATTATTTGCTTGCTTACGGGAGTATGAATTATAATAAGAACTTCTAGCGCTAAAAACAGGCAGGACACCTGTGTGTTTTTAGCGTTTGAAGTTGTCATTATAACGCCCTACCAACTAGCCCGCCCATTCATCCTTTTGGGGAGTATAAATTCTTGCAGGAGCATGAGCCATTGATCATCTTAGTTATTGTTCACGGAGAACAAAAATGCACACAACCCTAGCCATATACAGCTTTGCTGCAACATCTCAGAATGATCCAGCAGCATTGTCCTCTTTTTTTATGTAAGAGTGGCGAATCAGAGGTCATAGAGGCTTTAGCAAAGGTTCGATGTTTTACTAGAATACTGGTTATCGTCTTTGCGCCCCAGTGAAAGACGTTATGTATGAACAGTTCATTGCTAGTACTTCATACAACATCTGTACAATATGTCTGAAGAGACAGAACCTATTTCGTTTACTTACTCCTCGGCTCGCCACCATATCAACCAATAGTTTGTAAGTTTAGAATGGAGCAAGTAAGGTACTAACGTGATTGTTCAGATTCACACACGCTGTACTTGCTACACTTTCCGGCAGTACCTTAAATTCTCAGCAACATCTGTAATGACACTTCGTGGCACCTCAGGCTAGAGCAAACGAATAAATATCTCAACAAAATAAGAACTTCATTAAGAAACATTCACCAGAGCCGATATAACACAAGACACATAGAAATAACCTCTCTACCTACCTCTACCCCAATTGCACTCCCATGTATTTACACTAAGCCGTGTATCGACTTCGATTCGTACTAGACGAGCGCAGTTTGGTCTCTCATTTATATATTGATATTACCAGAATTTTCACCCGCATGAAAGTATAATTGCTCGGCAATTAGTAGTTCTGGTGTAGCTTATTAAATCTTAAGTGCCACGTGGTTTTCGTGGCACAGAGACCGTCGGAAGCGAACAGAAATAATCCAATATATGCATTAAGTCGTGAGCGATTATTGATCTTGCTTTGCGAATGAGAAAGGCAATTACACGTTTTCTTTTTCTCTTGCGGAGGCTAGATGCAGCCTACTTCTTTCCGTACGCTCAACTTTCCTTCATGAAAGAAAAGAAACAGTTAATTTCTCACGACCCCTTGACTGTCGAAGTAATGTGCTGCGAAAATGTGCATATTAGATATTTCTGAAGGCCATGATTACAGCTACACTCATGTACTTTTTATTCACATAGAACATTATATTGCCTAACCAACGAGGATTCAGGCCCGTATTAACTAGGGACTGCAATGTTATTCCTCTTGGAAAAGCGGCAATTGTCCTGCGCACATATGATTCATTGCGCCACAATGTATTGGTCCAGTATTCGATTATCGTGGTGAGCATGTAAGTAAGCTGTGGTAGTAAAGTGTAATCTGCTTTCGGAGGGACCACGATATCCATTGAATGTGCGCATTATACGTCGAAGTATTTCAGCTTTATGAGCTAAATGTGGTAAACTCAAACTTGCAGAAAAAGACGTTGCATCAAGCTGAATACATACATACATACATACATACATACATACATACATACATACATACATACATACATACATACATACATACATACATACATACATACATACATACATACATACATACATACATACATACATACATACATACATACATACATACATACATACATACATACATACATACATACATACATACATACATACATACATACATACATACATACATACATACGTACATACATACTGCTGGACCACCTCCTTGGGCTAATGAAGAAGACGGCGATGACAGGTACGTTCCGCGTGTTCAGCCTTCTTGGCCATCCCTGTAAATATTCTCAGCTTAAGGCGGTGGCTCTGGCTCATAACTATATATATATATATATATATATTATATATTGGTAATTATATATATATATATAATTCGGTCCTCCCGCGGCTGCATTTAATCATCTAGCCTATTGCTCTGCACCGAGATAAAAGGAAATGGAACGAAGGAAGTGCATTATACCCGTTGTGATTTAAATCCAGGACACATGCATAGGACAGCGTCGTCATTCTCAGCGCGTAACCATGTACTTTTGAGCATTGTTTGTAATTATTGCCTTCCGACTATCTCAACTTACAGTCGCTCGACAGAAAGGGGATTATAAGTGGTGGCGATGTGTACTTAAGATGTGAATAAATATTCTGTCCATTGGAAATTTAACACCAGACAATCAAGCCCCTTGCTGAGCCGACATTGTTTATAATTATTGCCTTCCGACTATCTCAACTTACAGTCGCTCGACAGAAAGGGGATTATAAAAGGTGGCGATGTGTACTCAAAATGTGAATAGATATTCTGTCCATTGGAAATTTAACACCAGAGAATCAAGCCCCTTGCTGAGCCGAAATGTCAGAAGTGTATGGACTGCTCTGCAAATCGATTTAAATGGCGTCAAGGTTCTGCTAACATGTCCTGATTTTGCGATCTGTGCTAAAAATTAGTACAACATGGCACGCCTAAGGATACAGGAAGCACCCGTCCTTGCCTGCTCTCCAATGTGCACAAATAGGAACGGCTAATGTTTGAACGGACTAGCAGGATGTACAGTTGGCCGACTGTTTAACAGTACCGCGCGTGTGTTTACTGGCCGGCTGGTGAACACCTTCTAACGGCGCGAAATGATGAATATAGGCGAGAACTTGACGATCTCTTGCTAATCTCTCTTGCCCTTGCTAGTTTCATAGCTTCACGCCATCAGAAGGCATTGAACAAACGGTCAGTAGACACTAGACACTCGCGTGGTACCGTTAAAGAATTGCTTGACTATACATAGAGCCCGCCCGCGAAAAAAGCCGGATAAAGTTGGTTTAGAGAGGGTGCTCAGGCGGACCCCACTTACTGCCTGTGAAAAACTAAAGATAAACACACCTTCTGTAAGGTGTTTGTATGCACTTCACTGAGCTCCTGGCATAGGCGGGAAAGATTGGCGTGGGGTGAATGCAACGCTGAAAAGAGAGGAAAGAAACAAACATCTAAAATAATTACATGTCATTAAACGTCCAACTAAACTAGATTAATTCACTGTGCTCGTAATTCCAAGGCTGTTTAACGTCAGTACACGATGAATAAACGCGTTATTAAAGCAAAATGTGGTGAATATCAGTCCTAAATGTTACTGGATATTAAATCCTTTCAGAAATGATTACGTAATTTAAAGTGCGGCGCGTTTGTAGACAAACTTACACGGCAGCGTTGGCGGAACTTCTGCACAAGCGTACTTGTTCGTCAGAATTTGACGATTTAAACTAACTTGAAAGTG
This sequence comes from Dermacentor variabilis, assembly GCF_050947875.1. NCBI lineage: Eukaryota > Metazoa > Arthropoda > Arachnida > Ixodida > Ixodidae > Dermacentor > Dermacentor variabilis. Next base: position 66,860,908 of record NC_134571.1, on the reverse strand, counting down.
AGATAGGCGTTGTCGGGCTTAATTACGCCAGCGGGTTTTGTGAGCAAAGTGAAACATTATGTCTATTTCCGCGAACAACTTCCACGCAGAGTTTGAACTCGCCTTCCAGCTTCGGCTCTTTCAGGAAACGTTGTTACCGCAAGCCGGCAGGAAGGAAGCCACGACGAGGAGTGTAAACATGCTGCAACGGGGGTTTGTCTGTAATGAGGTTATCTTGGAGGGACAGGAAATGCACTGTCAGGGTGTGTTTGTTGCAAAAATAAAAGGAAATTGAAAGGGGAGCGCTTCTTCTGAACACCACTGTTTTGCAGCTTAACCGGGGGAAATATGTTTGGTTACCCTACAAATAATTGTTCTCAAGAGGCTAAAATGAAATGTTGAAACATATTTGCAGCTTCATGGCCTTCTCTACTAAACCAAAAAGCCGAAGTGACGGCCACAGAAGTAAATCTTCGGCAGCAAACTCTGCAATAACACGTCCAGCTGTTTCAGAAGAACGGCTGGCTTCTGGGGAGCGTGGAAATTGCTACAACAAGAGTAGTTGAGGTTTGTTTCCATATTTCTGTTACCTCTTGCACATCCGCCGTCAGCGGGTTATAGACAACCGCAACCAACGGTGGCGGTCTTCCACAAAACCGGTAGGCTTCCGGGTACCATCTTTATTTGCATGTACACATATCAATAATAAAACCGCTCACTTTCCGCAAGCGCTAAATACATTACAATGAAATTTGTGCCCCATCATATATGAACTCAGTGAAACGCTAATCCTAGGTTTGTGTGCCGAAATGTTTCACTAATAAAGCTAAAAGGGTCACTAACTGTAAAACGACTCAAACAAACTGGATCTAGTATTGAATCTGGAAACAGTCATAGGACCCGCTGAATAAAGCTTGTACTGCATGTGAATAGCCTTCCGATTATAGACTGTGACATGGAATAGCTGATTATAGGCGAACCGGAAATACTAAACACGATATTGTAGTTCAGAGATTTATCTTACCGCACGTGATCCTTAGCTTGCGCCTGCATCTAAGTACACGCTACTCATTACAAATCACGAAGGGAATGAGCCCGTCCCAATCGTATACCGTTTAGTTGTGCATTGTAGTTTGTAGAAACACGGTGAATCTAAGCAGAACGTCATCTATATGCCTGAACGAGTGGTGTGCTTGAAGTGAAGAATATTCATAAGATGCATTTATCTTCAGCATGTACTAAAGCTACTTATAAAACCCACATACACGTTTCAATAAAATCACGTCGCCGGTAGCCTAAGTGGTAGTTTTCCGGGCTTTAAACAGCCTATCAGGGGGAGTTTAGAGTACTGCAATATATGGTGCTGTTTGGAACCAGGAGTCATAAATTTCTACTTGGTGCATTGAAGTTACCGAAGTGTGCGATTTGGTGGCAGCTGAATCCTCGCTATGACGTTGAACTTAGTGGCCCCCAAAGTACACGCCACTAGAACTTCCTGGCGCTAATAATAAGGCTCCGTTAGAGCAACGCAAGCACACGAACTTGCTGTCCATCGAAAAGTAGAATGAACGTGTATGGAGCTCCTGTCCTGTCTTTTCCACCGTTGACAGTCCAGACTGTTACTTTGTTTTTTGTTCTTCGCGCATAATATTGTACAGTATAGTCTATCCTACCATGCGAGCTCTCCATGAGCTCGCAGCCAAGTGTGCGATAAACATCTCACCCTGCCTAAGTGCCGAACATAAAATTTTGTTTTATTTTTTTTAGCATTGGGTGTGACTGTTGGCACACCAATACGAGTACCCCACGGAATGTCTTATATGTTCTTTTAGCTTATTCGAAAACGCGCCATTTTTTCGTTACGCTCTAGTGAATGAAAGAATCCTCGCAGCTGAATATGTTTTCCTGAAAAAGAAGGATATTGCTCAAAGCGCACCCAAAGAAAGAGGTAATCATAACTATTTTTATTGTACTTGTTTTTCACTGCATCCTGCCCACGAACTGTTTGTTTGTACTCTTTGACTGCTGTTCATATTTTTATCTTCTTCGAGCACTTGTCTCTTTGTATATTTGCAACGGTTGACTTGATTCACTGATCCACTTTGTTCTTTTAATACTAGAGCGAAGCTGTCAGGTTCAACACACCGTGCGCTTATCGGCAGCGATTACACTAGCGTGTTCGTTCGAAGACTAAATACTTGCCTTCAAGCACGCGACCGACACAGTCTCGTTTCCAGAAAACAAAAAACAAAGAACAGCATAAGTTCTAACCCAGCAAGGCTGAAGCACCGATGAAGAGACGCACCGTGTGTTGAAGAAAATAAATGCTGCGAAGCAAACAGAACAATAAACAAAAGCAAAGAAAGAAGGAAGGCGGCTATTGTAAGGGTCAATGGTAACTCAAACCAGTGAGCGATGAGGGCTGAAACGGCTTGTGATGGCGTGCTCGCGCGTCATATTCTCTGTATTGGCCGCTGGCGTTTGTCACCCAGCTCATGAAGGACATTTCGTGTTAGGAACTCATTTACTGGGAGTATTTTTATAAAGAGTACACTTGTCATGCTCTTGTGCTTTCCACTGTGGACACATATTTCACGCTACAAAGTCAGATGTGTTAAGGAAACATGCTTCAAGCCACCGGACCTTACCGTGGCGCCCAAAGGAGCCAGTATTCTATTTATAGTCACGCAAAGAGCAGCAATTCTGAGTCTACTTTGAGCTGCTGAACGCCTCCTCTGACATTTGATAGACATGTGCTTCTTTATTTCATTTTTTTTCGTACGTATCCTTGCAAAAATAGAAAATGTAGCCATGCTGACCGAAATTAAATAAATAATAAATAAATAATTATTACATCTTGAATACCACTAAAGGCCCTCATGAGGGGTGGTATCATAGGGTGGGGGAGATACACTGATGAAGTGGTTCACAACAAAAGCAACTGTAAGAAATGGAAACAATAAGATTACAGTATAGAAGTGCTACAGCAAAACAAAAGTGCAGAAGGTAATATATCAATATATAATTACACTATAGATAACATTGGCGAGAACCCGCCATGGTTGCTCAGTGACTACGGTGTTGGGCTGCTGAGCACGAGGTCGCGGGATCGAATCCCCACCACGGCGGCAGCATTTCGATGGGGGCGAAATGCGAAAACACCCGTGTACTTAGATTTAGGTGCAGGTTAAAGAACCCCAGGTGGTCAACATTTCCGGAGTCCTCCACTACGGCGTGCCTCATAATCTGAAAGCGATATTGGCACGTCATCATCATCATCAGCCTGGTTACGCCCATTGCAGGGCAAAGGCTTCTTCAACAGCCCCGGTCATGTACTAATTGTGGCCATGTCGTCGCTGCAAACTTCTTAATTTCATCCGCCCACCTAACTTTCTGCCGCCCCCTGCTACGCTTCCCTTCCCTTGGAATCCAGACCGTAACCCTTAATGACCATCGGTTATCGGGAAGAGTCACGTAAAACCGCATAATTTAGTTTTTTTAAACATTGGAGAGAGCCATATAATTATATATTTATACATACTTACGCGAAGACTACTCAAATAATCATGCATAACAGGGGCTACGCTCGAGTTGTATAAGGCATGAGTGCTCAATAGTTGTATTTTAGTAAAGTCAGTTTAAATTGGAATGTTAGATGACAGGCTTTTCCTGCCAAATGTGGTTTGAAGTATCAATTAACTTACGAAAAGAAGTGCGCGACAAAGGATTCGTTCACTTTACTTCGAAGGGATATTTTGTCGAAGGATAATATTATTGAAGATGGCTTGAAGATGTCGTTGCGCAGAGATGTACGTCTGTATATACAAAATGAGAACAACAGTTGACCGCTTTCACTGCGGTTTGATAAATGTACCAACTCTGCACATTGTTTGAAAGATGTTACACGGGAGTAGCATAAATAATTTCAAAAGATGAAACGGACAGCACAATTTTGGTGTTATTCAATGTCATTGATTATGTATGACTCAATGTCATTGATTCTAGCACCTGTATAACGCAGAATTTCTATACTTCTTTTTTTTAAAGAGAACTATCGAAAAACGGTAAGCAAGAAAAATAAAGTATGAAGTTTAGAAATTCGTCATCATTCATGAAAACGAAGTATTGAAATTCTTTAGGCGATCAGTTTTGAAGCAACTTAAGTGGACAAATAAGGTATATAAGATTACAGTTTACGGGAACTTTTTACAATGTTTACCAGGGTATATCGCAAAAGCTTTACTCCCAGAATACTGGTATTTCACATTGGTGTATAATATACCATATTTATTTGCTTTAGATTATTGGGTGCAATTTACAGAATTATGATAGCGTTTAATAATTTTCGAATTTCATGGTTGTAAACGGCATCTCAGTATTTTAGATCTTGAAATTTTCAAAAAGTCCCTAAAGTGAATTGATAGCCTAAATTGAAAATTCAGTTCCCAAGGTTACTATATTTTCATATCTTTCAACAAAGCTTATCAAAATCTGCTCACTTGTTGCAGAGGAAAAGCGATTTTTCCATTGCAAAGTATTTAGAAACGATTTTCTGAGGTAAATCTTCCTTTTAAGAGCATAATATTCGCACTATTGTTCGAAACAAAAAGTATCAGTTATGATGTTCTCATGTGTTGCAAGCAGCTCAACTAAGAAGCATAAAGCTTCTGAGCCAAAAAGCAAGGCGCGGACAGCACAAGAATCTACGAAAAAAATTGCGTGAGTAGCGTCAGGGATCCAAAATGTATAAAGTGAATGTACCAAGCGTTGATATAAGGAGCGCGTGAAGGCATGTTGGGAATACCTAGACAATAAATTGAAATTGCGATATCAGTGATAGCTTTCTGCTTTTGCTGCGTTCATAGGTTCGATCCTGTCTGGGAAATAAGAAGTTTAAAAAAGAAAGGCATCGACAACACATGGCCTGTCGGGACCAAATCAGGTTATCACTGGTGTTATGTTATATCAGATATTTAGGTCCGTGCTTTCTTTTCAGGTATTTGTCGCTCGAGTGCTTCGCCTGTTTTAGCTGTCACGTACGGAGACCAACAAAAGTGTCCAATATTTTAGCTTTCCACAAAAGAAGCTCTGCATTGGTTGAACACATCGTCGTATACTTAAGTAGGCTGGTAGTGAAAGAATCCATAGCTGCACAACTTTTTTTTTTCCTTACGGAAAATTTTTAACCCCAACTATGAAACTGAATCGGTCGCGGGTTAAATTGGGAAGAATCCTCAAAATATTTGTCCCGGTATGAAAAGTAGGGCTTTTGACTAACCTAATATGACACTATACATACACATTTTCGGGGTACACGGCCAGTCTCTTGAAATGTTATACGCCATGTTAAATGTTAAAAGCCACACGTTCAAGAAGAAGCCGAAGTCGTCTGTTCCGGTGCATACCCAATGCTACATACCTATAGCGACCCAAGTTCTCTCAAGGCTAGACAGCTGCTAGCAGCAAGTTGCCTATTTGGAACCGTGCCCAGTGGCCCAAGCTGTCTGCATATATCCGCAAATATATCCAGCGAAGAAACGACGATGAACGCAAAACCCACTAGAGAAGGTAAAGAAGGCATTGCTTTAAAAAAACATAACACATAGGACGTTCGAAGGACCGCGCCTGCATTGTGAATGGACCTTAATTTTACCTGCCTGCTCGAAACTCGATATTTATTCCTAGAAAGTGTTGCAGCACGCGAAAGAACGTGTTTTAATTTAACTTGGGCATTCTGCAGAACGGTGCTGTGGGATACGTCACGAGAGTTCTTTGATTGTGACCGTTCCCATTTCCAGCCTCATTCTCAGTCATTAGATCATCTTTCACGCCAAAAGCGTTAATACTCCGTACGTAGTGCTGAGCGAAATGTCCACTGCGAGATGACGCCTCTCCATGAACAATTCGTTTTTCGCTAGGAGGTGAATGTTCAGCCATGATTTCTATGTGGTATTCTGTACTATCACAGTCTACTTTCATCACCATGAGTGTGCCGGCTTTCCATTACTGTATTAGCTAACTGGGAACAAAGACAAAACTGCAGTATAGAAAAAGCATTTGAGAGGAGTTGGCTTGCAACTCGGCTGCTGATTTTTGAGTAAGCGAGTTGAAAATTAAGGATGGAGAGGGAAAAAAGTCGAAGCGGAGGAAAAAGAACAGCTATGCCTTGCTACCTCTTAAGACTTAAGGTTCTTTTCGATATCTCACTCAAGGGGAGCCCATCGCATGACGATAATATCCTGCCTTCGTCAGATAACATGTCCATGTTCAACTTACAACAAGAAAGGGTGCTGTTTGCTCGAAAGACCGCAAAATGTCTTCCGTGTCTTGGGAGGTATTAGCTTCGAAGAGTTCTGTAGCGCATCTTCATTAGTGGTACCTCAGAATACATTGCTGCTTGCTCAGGCTCGAGGGGGGAGGCTATAAAACGACGCCAAAGCAAATTAGGAGAACTGGCCAATTTGGTGGAAATTTATTAATAAGGACTCAGAAGAATCATGAAGACAAGAAAAGCAACGCTATGACGCCACGGACTGTTATGTATTTGTTCGTTCTTTTTCAGCCTTTACGATTATCTCTACTCCAATCCCTGTCCTGATCAGTTTCCCTCTTGCGAATGCCAGTTATGTGAGCGTGTCTTGATGGACTCATCTGTGACTCGGTGTAGCGAGCTGTTCCCTTTGGCCATGCTGCCTGATAACGGTTTCCTTGACAGCGCGTGCATTATAAGCTCAGGTTCCCAAGAATGTAATATTGATTAGGAATTTAAAAAAAATCACGCCAATAAGCATCACCTCTATGATGTACAACACCTTAGAGGAGCATCTCTGGTTAATCTGACCAATGCAACCTTTAAAGTGCATCCATAGCTGAGTAAATAACAAAGTTACTCCAAACTGAGTTAGGCTTATATGAGACGAATCAATGATAGCCAAACACATCGAGACAGCTTCCAGACTACTGTGTACTGTTTGCAGTGTGTATTGAACCAGAAGTGATCCATCGGTTGCGGTCGGTCTAAATCCACCTCCGTCACGGCGCTCCCATTTCTCGTTCCCTATTATTTCTTATTCTCTTAGATGTACGTCTTGTGCTTTGTTTAATAATTATCATGCCTAGCTGTGCAAAGACACAGGTAATTGCGCGTTGCGCCTGAGTACGCATTTTCACGCGAAAACGTCAAATAGCGCATTGAGCGATAAAGCTGGATTCTGTAGCAGCGATAGCGCACCTAAATTCCCATTGTCTGCGACGCCACGACACGAACGCGCCTCGATGGAGAAGAGCGGGCGAAAAGGAACACCTGCTTTCAAGATAGAGTGCCAGGTGTTGCGTGAGGGGAGACGGCATAGCCACGACGCCACGTCATCCTCGCTCTCGCTCTCAGAAGCCAGCGCGCGGTCCGTATCTCTCTCTCTCACCGCCACTGTGCTTACCTGCTGCGCACGATTGACGGCTTTCGCGGCCTCTGCTGCTTCCTCGGTATGTAGTCGCGCAGGACGTCGGTAGCATGAGGAGTTGGCACCGCAGGCTGCTGCTGCTTGCTGACTCGGACAGCACCTACCGCTACGGTACATTACTCGCAGCGCAAAGCTGGAAGGACCACTAAGTGACGTCCAATTGGAAATTAGTGCTTTCGCATTCACAACTGATGCGATGTGCATAGCTGTCCTCGAATTCTTCTTTAATGTTACTTGTTTCAATACCATTAACGATCCTATATCTTTATTTTTGCTGTTAGCTTATGTTCGTGGATTGTTTTACTTGTCTTAATTTTTCATAGTTTTTGAGAAAGGGTGCCATAGTTCACTTGCCCACTTGTTTATAACCTGACAGCGTGAGATACTTTATATTCATCATTAAAATATACTCCTATTCTTTCTTGCGTCGACAATTTATGTGCCACTCATATCTTCGCTTTAGCTCCTTATAAACACGTTAACTTTATTCCTCCATCACTGCACCACAGCCGCCAATGGAAGCTGCATTCAGTAGTCACCATTATTCCATTTTTTATGACACGGAATATCGGGGTGCTATGGCTTTTCAAAACAACTGTGATAGACTGCGAATAGTCGTTTGTTAGCGTTAAACGATGACTTCATGATCAGTTAATGCACATATAATCTTTTGTACTGCATGAAAGGAGTTCATATTTTTGGCATAAATTGCAGAAAGCTGCCACGCGCATTGACAATCACTGTTCACGTATGAGGGAGGCATACCTCTTGCACAATCTACACGGTACTGAGACTGCATTTTCTACGTCTCCACAGACACGTTAGAGCTACCGGGTTTTTTCTTCTAATATTTGCGCGGACACAGTGCCTGAAAACTGGAGTGGTTTGTTTTAATCAGCTTACTGCCAATACTGCTCTCCCTGGGTGTCTTGAGAGATGACTATATATAGAGAGGACGCCATTTATTCCAAAACTTTGAAGATGTAAAAAAAAGGGAGACAATATCCTCCAGCCCTTTCATAATGACCTTTCAAAACTCAGCCGTAAAACTCGTTACCAGGAGCTGTGCTCGCCTGGATAAAGTGCGTAGGCGGGGACGCTCTGCTGGAACGCATACTTCAGGCGTCAAACTCTTCGAGCGTATAGCAGACGCTAAAAGGAGCGCATTGTTCGAATTGGAGAAAGCCACGATGCGCGAAAACTAATTCAACTTTGCGATAACTGCACTTATTACCGAGATAGAAGAAAAAACTTTTTTGAACAATCGCTCCTTCTTGGTTTCACATTTTACTTTTTTCATCTTTGTTGGCTGGCTGACGTAGTTTTCGTCGTCTTTCAAGCTGTCAAGCCTAAAGAACGTAATTTCGCAAGTTTGCAGTCCAGGCCAGCACCCTCTGCTACTTCTGACGCTTCCATCTCGGCTGGATGCAACCAATGGTCTGGCAAGAATGCTGCCAGCCATCACAGCTATATTTGCTATCTTTACTGCCTTTGCTACTGCTGTCTGTTCTTTACGTTCAGCCATCTTTTTCGAGCCCTTGCAGATTTCACTACGAACACAATAGTTTATAGCGTTTCTCTTAGTGCGCGGAAGTATTTCTGAAGCGCATTCATCAGCCATAGTTTTACCTAGAATCTTTTATGATGACAAAAAAGAAGAGGCCTGAAAAGGAGAGGGCTAGGGGGAGGAAAATCCTCAATTCAAGACTATGTCGTTGCTTGGTATGTACATGCACTGTTGTATGGTCACTGCCTTCCGAGATCCTCGAAGTATATGATCAACCTTATTCAGCATTTCACGCTTCCTGCGCTAAAGTCACAACTGCTGCGGCATGTTTCTGTTTATTTATTTGTTTGACAGTTGCTGACGTATGTGCAACCAGTGAATGAAATTGTAGCACTTTATACTTGTTCAATTTTGTACGCTCCACACAAAAACAAGTTCAACTCAAGGGCGACGTGTCCTGCCCCTATGCGCAGTTCGGTGGTTTGTCTCCCACGAAGGAAGCGTCATTTTAGAACCGGTGAGCCTTTCATGGTATTATTGTTTCCTGAGCCTCATTTGCATTGGAAAGGCAAGTTGCGACAGAGGAAAATTCTTACTTAGCCGGAGAGTTAGCATAATAGCGTTATGTCTTCATTAGCGTAAAATTTTGGTAAAATTTGTAACCTAAATATTTCTGCCTCCTCATGGGTAAATGTCCGATTTCAAAACAAATTGAAGCTCGACTCTTAGCTTTGTGGTTGTCGGCAATTACATGAGAAAAAGGAAGTATGCAACCAAACACACCAAGGACCGTGCCTGAAAAATTAAAAAAATACAAATAGCGAAGAAGTAGGTTCCGCTAAGGTATATGTAAACTAGTAGCGAAGGTTCCATGGAAGCCTACATGTCAAGGAAATGGTGGCTCGTTGCAGCCGTTGCCATCTACGTATTCGGGGACAGCTAGCAGCAAGCAAAGAAATAAAAAATATAAAAAGTGACAATAAAAGTGACGCTAGCAATTATTTTTCTTTTGAGGCTCAAGCGAGCTTGCGACTCACCTCAGCTGAAGCGCCAGCGCGTCATTAAGGGTTGGTTATGGTGTGGTTATTATAGGTGTGGTTATGTACGTCATAATGTGAACATAATTAGGTTGTTACTGACGGGAATTTCTCCAGTACGTTTCTTAGGCGGGCAAATAGGATGGAAATAAATTATAGCGCCACAGAGGTTTCAAAACCAACTTCGCTTTCATTCGTCTACAATAATGCAACCAATATACCTGACCAAAAAAACATGTTTCAATAGCGTGACGTCTGTTCGCGGAGCGTTCCGCATGTAGCGTCACGACGAGACACAGCCCGTAGGATGCCGCAGCGTGAACTTGCACGATAACAAAAAATTAAAGCCCATTTCTTAAAGAAAGATGCTTGAACGCCAAGCTTTCCCCAATGTAAACTGAATCAAAATTAAAGTCCAAAGCCAACGACCACGCAACTAAGCCAACAAATGCTGAGCGACCCAATGCCATGCATATGTGATTTGATTGCCTGTTTAGGATTTGATTTTTTGAATGTTGAAGTTGAATGAAGAGACATTTCGTTAAGTTGCATAGCCTTCATTTTAGATCATGTAGCTGTTGATTACGCGCACACACTCACACTTTCACGGACGACTCTACTCTTGCACAGTATTGCCTTGTGATCGCTGTGGTAAACGGTCAGAGGCACTGCCATCGTAACGTGACACGGCATGCTTGCAAACGTGAGATCAATACAGGAACGGTGTTACGTCGTGGGTCTCGGTAGCGCCTTCAGTTTCAACAAGCAGTGATCTAGCATGAAACACTCGATCCATTTGCCGTGATCTTTCGCCCCATCGATGACGCCGCACACGAGGATCGGCTTAATATGTGGCTTTAAGGTCTTCATCGTTTCTGCCAGGAGCGATTCCGCGTCACAGCGAGACCTGTTCGGTTTGATGTACAAGCTAACCATCGTAAGACTAGTAGGCATCTCGACTGCACAAGCGTCTCCCACGTGGCTTCTGCATGTCGTTGCCGATACACGGGATCAACCTTACGGGCACGATCGTGCTCGCGCTTACGTTCGCGTATACCGCAGCCTCATCTGTCGTGCGCTGCCTCCGCGGCCTACCCGGGGTGACGGCCGGGAATGCATTGCGTGACGCGCGTAATCCAATGCAGATGTATACAGTTCGTTTGGCTAGCGTGGCGTTCAACCATCTTTCTTTAAGAAAGGTGCTTCGATTTTTTGTTCCCAGATCCTAAGACGAGCCATGTTCGCGCGCACTTGCTGTCTACGATAAGCCGGGGAGCTCAGTTAATCGACACATGGGTGGTGTCATGCCTAGCAGAAGCAACTCGCGTTTTCAGTGAGCTTTGTGCACATGCGCCACCCTTGCTAAGCTCGTAGCTCCGCACCGTTATCAGGCAGGGACCGGCCAGCCAGTCGACTCTGGCGCGGTACTGCGAATGTGAACTGTAGTGTTCTACGCAGACTATTAAGTTGGCTTTCCTGCAGTGCGTTTTCGGCGCTCACGAATGAATCGGTGAGGCCATAGAAAGCTTCACTTTAAAAACCTACCCTCACAACTTTCGCCAATGAACGTCGTGCGCTAGGTCGCGCAAAACTTGTAGTGAATTGCACGTCACACTTTGAAAGAAACACCCAAGAAAATTAAAAAAAATATACTCGAATGAAACCGCCGCGTTCGAATGAGCCACGCCATTCCACACAATATAATGATATAATAGCTGGTTAGCACAGTCTTGTCAAAGCTTGCGCCAGTATCACTGGTCGGCAGGGGTCACCAAGAAGCAACTCATAAATTTTGAAATAAATAAATTAACATTTCGTCCTTTAGTACAGCAAATCTATTTGAAACAGAATATTTACTCATGGGTGTGAAACGCGATAACACCTGTGTGCTTAGATTTAAGTGCACGTTAAAGAACCCCAGGTGGCGAAAATTTCCGGAGTCCCCCACTACGGCGTGCCTCATAATCAGAAAGTGGTTTTGGCACGTAAAACCCCATAATTTAATTTAATTTAATTTAGAATATTTACTCGTATGACAGTATACTGATCAAAACTTTTCGAACATTTTTTTTTTCAGTCGCGCTTCAATCGTGTAGCTGATATCTCTGGCGATAGGTTCTGGCACGCTTTTCGTTCCAAGCTTCGCGACCTATTTAGATGGACTCTGGTTCCGCTGCATCCAGCGCCTCGATGGGGAATTCACAACAACACTGCTGGAACAGAAATGTGATGACACTGCAGTGGTGTATTCTCGCACTTAATTGCGTTTAGAGCAGGAACATTTTATCTCAACCCCCATTACCATCTATCCCTATAGATGCTGCTATATATAGGCTGCGGGTTATTTACGGGGCAGCTGACGACAAAGCCATGAGGCGGGAACACTGGTGGCATGCAAGCATGCGGTAAAACCGGCTGCGCGCTATCACGCTCGTTTCTTCCGCCAGTTCCATTAGCTCTCGAAAAAAGGTGGTTGTCACCTACAAGAGCCGTGGATTCTCGTCTATAGTCTCTGTGGTTAGTTCTAGCTGTGGTAACGTTGCAGTTCTCGGACGATTACGCAGGAGTCGACTATGCCAGGTAGCAGTGGGCTGGTTTCAGCCAGGTGTTTCCGGACAGCAATAATTGAGTTAATGCCTTGGGTAATAAAAAGATGCGGCAGCATGTTCCAATCCTGTAGCACTTGAAGGGTGCACACGTGGTAATGCATTACGTTATACCTTCAGAGGGGTCAGATTTCTTGGAAGACATACGGAACAGCAGTGTGAAGTGAACGCGTGGCGGTGTAGGTCGGCCCCTTCAAGGGCGCATGCAAGCGTGTAATGCGCAATCTAAAGAATGTTTCGTTCTTTCTTCCTTTCTCTCCTTTTTTGCGTCATTCTTTATTTCTTTACTTCTATCAATCTTTATTTATTTATCCTTTCTCTCTTTCTTTCTTTCTTTCTTTCTTTCGTTTAGCCCATTGCATCATTGCTTGCTTACGGGCCACTTGAGGTGTTCGCTTTAAAAATTTGAACATTTGATTTGGTCAGCTATTCACAGACGAGACACGCACCAAAACATAAGAAAGGTGTATAACATCCAGCCGTAATTATCCTGGCTTACTAGCCTTATCTGTACTTCCTTTCCCCTATTCTCTAAATGTAGACATCCCCACATCTCTGAAGATTGCATATAGAAAAAAATATTAACAGGAAAAGAATCCTCTTGCTGGTTTTGAGAGATATTAGGCTTGGTAAATGTGAAATCAAGCCTTTGACGCCCACGTCGCACTGAAGCGCAGTTGAGTATCGACCCACAGCGATATGCGTTACTTTTGTTTTCTATAGTTTCGGCACAGGGGGAACTAAAAAAGAACAAGGAATAGCTCCCCCCCTCTTCTTTATATATCACACTTCTATGCTAACAAAGTTGCACGGAGAATGCGCTCGTCCGCGCGCAAAAAGGAGAACTATTTTTTTTCTTTTTCAGCATGACATCAGAAACACTGGAGCTTCGAACAGCTCTTGTGCAAGGCATGCCCATTTAACTTATGCGTGCTTATCTCTACTTTTAAAGTCATTTGTGGCAATTTAGCTGGTGTGTACGTGCGACGGTTCCCATCACATGTCACGAGTTGTTTCGTAAACATTAGTACGAATTTTATTGCTGCTAACCGTTTACGGGACACTTGTTTTGGTGTCACGTATCTAGGCTATGCACTTCTAGAATATACGTATTCACATCTACATTCTCTAGGAAGTGTTTCTGCCCACCGCATAGTTTTTGCGCATAGCTCCACAATAACCTATTGCGCTAAAATTAAGGCGAGGTATTTCCGCACTAGTACGCTGGTGCACTAACTGCTGACGTATATACTCTCACATAACTTAAGCCAAACATAAATATATGAAAATTCCCCGTAGCTGGAAAGAACAAAGGTAATGTTGTTTACCGTCGCTTGGAAATGCTCAGATAATTTTTTTCTTTTCGCATTATTTGATCATTAGTCTTCACTAATTAATCAAAATTTCGATTCTTCTAATTAGAAGAAAAGTTTCAGTTAAAAAAAAATTATAGCAACATGAAGAACTCCTGATACAGTATTATGTTGCTCAATATGTGCTACATAAAAGGGATTTTTTTTTTCTGAGCGTGAAAGAAGCTCGCGAATACACGCGAAATTTCCGCGCTAATGTTCGCTCGAGGCTCTTTGCTTGTATTCGCGGGCTTCTTCCACGCTCAGAAAAACCTTTTATGTAACACGTATTCAGCAATAGAAAGCTGTATCACAAGTTTACAATTTTCTCATTGATGCTTTTCATCTAATACTTGAGAAGAATATAATACTTGAGAAGTTGATTATTTAATTAACACTGATTATCTAACTAGGCGGAATGAAAAAAAAATAACCAGAGTATGTCCAAGTGACGTCAAACAACATTACCTTGGTTCTGTCCAGCTACGTCGCATTTGCATATTTTTAATGTTTGACTCAATTTATGTGGGACACCCTGTATGGTGCCACAAGCGTAGTACGAAATTTACTCTCCTCCTGGTGTTTCTTCCATCGTAATGGTCGCGGTATATGGCTGCATTCGTGTACGAAATAAGCCTTTGTCTTTACATTGACTTGTCCTTTCTTCCAATCGCTGGAAAATCTGGAAAGAGATCATTAACGGTACTATACCAGCATGGCGTGCCTAGGCCCTTCATATATTTGTCGGGTCGTGCTGTGCCTCGCCAACGCATCAGGATGTTCTCCCAGCTACGGCTTTCTACTTTTATATTGTTGACCTGTGTGCTGCTGTGTGCACTGCCAACGCGTCCTAGAAAGCAGGCCTGTCCATTCTGCTTGATGAGGTCACGCTACTTTGCGCTACTGCCATAGAAAGTAATAGAACGCTCCACAGTAAGCCACGGTTATTTTGTCGTCATCGCAGCTGGCCAGATGCTATATCGCCCTCAATAACACTTCTTACACGATTTCCTTCTTTCAGGCACGCTTATTCGTACTCCCTCATATTTTAAAAAAAAGTTCAGTTACATATGCTGCTGACAAACAAAATAGTTCCTTATCTAGCATGCACTATATTAAACTGATACTAGTGCTCTATGGGGAAACAGCATTATGCATTTTCTCGGTTCTACCGGCTTGGCGCTTTCCCGGTGACGTACCAAGCTATTTCGGTCGATATCTTCGGGCTTCAATAAAGTCATAAAAGCAGGCTGCTCCATCTTGCGTCGCGGGAACACGTTCACTGTACCACTTTGATGCGCCTTTTCATTTTTCTTTGCATCTCACGAGCACGTCGCGGAAGATATGACATTTTCACTCTGCGATCCGCTCCTTTGACTTCAAAATCCGCGAGGAACACCGTCGTCAAAGGACCTATAAGCGACACCGCAAGCTGGAAAGGATGGCGATCTCAGGATGAGTGCAGTGAGGATGAATACATGGGATTCACATTGCCCCTACGTGCTTTCATTGCTTCTTACATGGTGAGAGTATCAAAAGAAGAATTACATGAAATATTAGTGCCCCGTTGGAAATGAGAATACAATACCGAAGTGCACATAGCACTTCACTTACGGCATATACCGTAAGGTCACGCCGCTATTAAAGCGGAGAAAAAGTCAGGGGCGCGCGGTACGGAATTTGCTTTGTCTTCGTTCCCTTCCGAAAGTCGCAGTAGCACGCAAGTGTTTTGCACAGGTTCTTGGTGCCATATATTTGTTGCTCAACAGGTTCAATGACATATACAATGTGCCATTGCTTCTCAGGCTCTGCTTATTAACAATTTATAGTGCCTTCCAGTTTGCCTTCGGTTCGCTTCCCAGTAACGAGGTCGCGAGATAATATACGTGCCACGGCGGTCGCATTTCGATAGGGGATAAATGCAAAAATTTCCGTGCCCCGTGCATTGGGGGCACGTTAAAGATCCCCTGGTGGTCAAAATTATACCGGAGTCGCCCGCTAGGGCGTGCCTCATAAGGAAATCGTTGTTTTGGCACGTAAAACTTCAGAATTCAATTCATTTCAATTATGCTGCTTACTTCGATCAAAGGAACCGAATAGCCACTGGCACACTTGCAAAATAGTAGCAGGCTGGCCATATTCAGCTCCGAAAAAAGAAACGGAACTCTTGGCGCGACATACGCAGCCTAGGATCTGACTCTTCAAATTCTATACTCTCTTCAGGGCTCTTATGTTTTTTGTACACTTGGAAGTCGGTCATAAACTTGGCGTGTGGTACAATTTAGTGTTTATACATAGCTAGCAGCTCATTGTTCTCATACAGCCACGAGAGCCAGGTACACACACGGTTATCGCGGCTATAAGAAATGCTGTCACATTTTTTATTTTATTTTTTTATTTATTTAAGATACTGCCAGTCTCTACAGAGACCATACATAGCAGGTGGGCACTATATACATATACAGATACAAAAATGTGTAAAGCATGCAACAACAAATGTGTAACAACTTGCACTTTCCTGATAAGCAATTCCTCATAAGCAACTACATAATATATACACCAAATACAAGTACATGCTAATTTTCCTGATAGAGTAAAGCAGCATTTTAAATATTCTGTGCTGCATGCACGACTTCATACAAAAGGTACAGGTACGTGCTGGTTTGCGTAATCAAATAATAGCACTAGTACTTTTAACATGTTAGGAGATTTTTTTCAATTAGTAATTCAAACTCAGACAGTGAGTCAGAGTTAGTGGTGAGAGGTGCTAACATATTCTGTTCCCGGATGGCAACCGGAAAAAGGGAATAATTAAACACATCATTGTTACATATATACTCTACTAAAGTATTTGCATGTTTGTGCCTAGTAGGTTGTGCGTGTGAATAAGAAGTATAATTTGAAATGCCAGTTTTCAAATAATTATGCAGGAGTTGGTAAAGGAATTTTAAACGTGCCTGTTGCACCCTTCCTTCTAACGTAAGGAGCCCAGAAATAGCTAGAAGGTTAGTAGGAGAGTCTTCCCGTTTAAATTTGTTATGGATGAATAGAATGGCCTCCCTTTGTAGTGTTTCTATTTTCTTTGTGTTGGTCTGCGTATGGAGAAACAATACAGTGTTCCCGTATTCTAGGATCGGCCTAACAAATGTTCTCTACGTTAGTTTTGTTGACAAGGGGGCCAGTTGAAGTGATCCGCGAAAAAAAAAATCATTTTTGCATAGCAGATGAAGTAATGTGGTCAATATGCTCGTCCCGCCTTAGGTATGACGTTACTGTTAAGCGTAGATATTTAGGTTTCTGTACTTTAGTACAAGCTGCGCCATTTATGATGTAGCAAGCACCTGAAGGTTTTTTTCCCCTCGTCATCTTCATACATGCTGTTTTTTTACATTGATTGTCATCTGCCATTCTGAGCCCCATTCTGTAATAGTACTAAGGAATTTGTTAAGGGAGTAGTGATCCTGATCGTTTTTAATTTCTTTATAAATTTAAAAATTAAATTATAGGGTTTTACGCGCCAAAACCACTTTATGGTTATGAGGCACGCCGTAGTGAAGGACTCCGGAAATTTCGGCCACCTGGGGTTCTTTAACGCGCACCTAAATCTAACTACACGCGTGTTTTCGCACTTCGCCCCCATCAACATGTGGCCGCCGTGGCCGAGATTCGATCCCGCGGCCGCGTGCCCAGCAGCACGACACCATAGCCACTGAGCAACCACGACGCCGGGTTTCTCTATAAGTGTTACAGTCATCTGCAAATAATGTTATTTTTCAGTCTATATTAGTAGTTATATATATATATATATATATATATTTGTTGTCGATATTAGGCATTAATATATACGAGAAATAACACGGATCCGAGCACGGAACCCTGGGGCACTCCTGACGTAAATGGTACTATATCTGATGGGATATGTTCGAGAATAACAAACTGAGACCTATTAAACAAACACACATGTACCCCATCAACAATTTCTCCGTCTCCGATAACGTTATTTAGTCTAGTTATTAGCTTGGTGGGACAAACGCAGTAAAATGCTTTTAAAAAGTCAAGGAGGATTATATCCGTTTGGCTGTGATTTTTAATACTTAGTGTGGTTAACTGCGTTATGGTCGATAGACGATAGACCTCTGTGAAAATCGTGCTGGTTAGGGGATAGAATGCCTTTATTTAAATAAAAAAAGTTGAATGATTTAAAATTATATGTTCAAGTAGTTTGCATGCCACGCTCGTTAACGATATTGATCTGAAATTTGATTCCATGGATGTATGTCCCGATTTGTACATCGGGATAAATTTAGCTATTTTCCAGCCTTTGGTAGTTTTCATGTCGAAAGAATTTACCGAAAATAAGGCCGAGGTAACTGCTGCATCCATGTGCGCACTTTTTAACAAATTGGCTGGGTACGTTGTCCAGGCGACACGTTTTTTTAATGCGTAGGACAAGCAGAAGATTAAGACCACCAGCGTCGTTGATAACAAGGGAGTCCATAGTGGAAAGAGTCCGTGGAACTAATTCCGGCCTGACGCCATTATCTTTGGGGAAGACCGAACGAAAGAATTGGTTATATCCATTGGCTTTATCGGCTTTTTCACTTGACGAGAGCTGAATTGTGAGTGTGTCTTTTCGGCAAAAGTGGTTCCAGAATCTATGTGGGTTGTTCTTTAGGAAGCTGGGTAGTACAGTGTTAAAGCAGTGGCGTTTCGCTTCTTTAGATTTCTGTTTGAAGTTTTTTGCAGCGAGTGCTAGCCTAGGGGTGATAGATGGGTTATTGCCTGTTGCTTTGCTAACTTTTCGTAACCTTATGAGTTGGCGTTTTGCGTGTATTACTTCCAGAGTAATGTACGGGTTAGTTTTCAGTGTTTTTTTTTCGATTTAACAGGAATAATATTTGTTACACACTGAGACATGATGTCTTTAAAACGCAACCAGACAACATTTATATCAGTCCAAGGATCCTCAGCCAACGCCGAAAACTCTTGGAATTCGTGAGCTGAATAGGTTTGTGTGTGGGCGTCGTCTACTTTGTTGAAATTGATTATAGTTTCGGCTGCGCTTTGTACTGATATTTTGTAGTCTAGAGGTAAGATGCACATTGGAATACTGTGATCGGATATTCCTTCTATTACTTTCACCTTCACTTGTTCTTAGAGAAAGTTATTACTTAGCAAGATCTGGTCAAGCATACTCCGAGACTCATTTTGCACCCTTCTGGGGCATTCCAGAATTTGGCGAGGGTGAACATTTGACCTATATTAACCTATACCTTGGCACCACTTAATAAAAAGAATAAGCAGGGTAATCGAAAGTGTTCACTCTTAATGAAGGATAGAACGGCCGCACACAACAAATGCCACAAGTTGTAGAAATCGCAGAAAAATTAGCAGGAACACGATATGTGGGTGGTTTATGTTATTATTCTTTGGAATACTTTTGTGGGCTCAACACTACCAGAAATTTAGAACATGCCTTTTTCTGCAGGTTCCTTCTCTATAGTCACTGACTTAAGATCTGATACGAGTCCTGACAAGTAAGCATGAATTGAAATTCGATGGAATGCTTTTTAAGGTCAGTCTGTCCATAGGCACAATATGAGGAAGCCGGCTTGTGCGTTGCCTGCATTAGTGGTTAATTGAAAACCGGGTGGTCTCTCTCTATCTTTGCTCTTTGTTGTTATTCCTTCCCCTGCTGATACGTACGCTAACAAATTAGAATATGAAAGAAACGGCCACATCTTCTTTCTCAAAACTGCGCCACAAAAGGCGTGAATAAAGGCCGAGCAAATGGCGATATCGTTTTCGTTACACTATCGCGAAACCATCATGTACATTACAGTAACATTGAACTCTGAAGACTCTCTGAACCACGGCTTAACTGCCCTCGCATCGAAAAAAAAAGTCGTTCATCTTCATCACTTTCCAGTGGGCATTTAGCGAAATTAATTGACCGTTGATATTATAGACGCTGCATATTCTCTTGTGCTTTGTCAAGCACCGCTTAGGCACTTCGGCTTTACCTCGGCACACAATCATTTTAAAACATATTGCCTATAGTATACTAGCATGCGCCAAGTATTTTAGAATGTGGCTATGCAAACAAAGTTTAAAGTCCTTGTTTTCGATCTCTATACAACAGAACTAAGCAAAAATTTGTTTAAAATTGTGTAGGGCCCAGTTTCAGTGTTTTTGGCGGCAACGTCCTTTCTTCCTAGCATAGACGTTGGCCTTGAAGCTAGTGATCTCGTGTGCAGTGAAAAAAAAAGAATGCACGCATCGCAACGGAAGCCAGCTAATCAGCCATCGTACTCTACCAAGGAATTCCCTTCGGCATAGGTGTATATATTCAAGAAGGGATAGCATTGAAAACGTCAAGCCTGGATTTTTTAGCTTTCGGTCGCTGCATTGCTGGGCTTTGAAAAGCATTCAATGGATGCGCAAGAAAAAGAGAACTTATACATTGCAGTCTATCAGCAGCGCGATAAATAGGTAGCTCCAGGGGAAAAAAGGTATAGAACAAGCAAAGTTCCTGTTTCATCCTGAAGAGTTTATACATACGACATTTTTTGAATCTCGGTTTTAATACTCATGCACGACTGCCTTTCATTTAGTAATATACTCATGATACGGTGAAGCAGAAAAGTACAACTGCGTATTGCAATTCCTTCTTTATTAAGGTGCGCTTGATATATGTATATATATATATATATATATATATATGTATTTGATATATTATAATTATTATATTATAATAATTATATTTGATACATGATACGCTACATTCTTATGTGTATATATATATATATATATATATATATATATATATATATATACACATAAGAATGTAGCGTATGCAAATTCACTCCATGTATCAAATATAATCCTCACCGGTGATCTGCTTTCACTGGGCTATAGCTCAGCTCCACGGAAACCCTATGCACTTCTGCGTGCATTTTGCCTCTTGGCAGTCGATTTGATATGAAAAGCCTGTCAAGGAAGGTAATCCTGCTTGGTTTGAAAGCAAACAAAAGCGACCTCCTGTAAACTAGGTGCGCTTTTGATTGGGCTGTTCAAACAACGCTGTTAGTCACCACCCGATGCTCGCGTGTCACTGGGTGTGTCATGAAATTTAAAGCTTGCCTGTGGCGGATAGCACATTTCTAGTTCGTGAGCCGGTCTACTCGAAGAGGGGGACTTGGACAAAAAATTGAAATGCATAATCCACTAATTAACAAAAACTCCCTAAATATGATTTGAATCAATTACCTTATGACCCATATTGGAATTTGCAAATTCTAGCCGTGGAGTTCGCATGGCGGATCCACTTGGAGCGAATTCACAGGATAGCATCACTTTCGAGATATTAATTCCCGAACATTGCGGAGAAATGCACTGGCATTCCAGTTAGTTTTGTGCTTCAGTGCATAAAAACAACGTTTCGTCAATAAAATAACAGGAAAATAGCTGAAACACCCTGTATACGTATATATGACAGAGAAAGCTTTTAAAGACGGTTGGTCTGAGCCCCTCAGTCCAGTGTCCCACCGACCTCTGCCGCCTGCCCGACCTGGTTATTTCAGGACGTTTTCGTCTTGCGAAGTCGCAGCGGGTGAGCTGTGCCTCCCACAGCTTCATAGTATTGCTGTTATTTCGCCTTTGATGGTTCTTAGTGCAATACCAGGCTACATACACTAGCGCGTACATGTCACCGCATCAAGGTGTGATGGGATATCCACTCGGTAGCAAGTGGGACACATGGAGTTTAACATATTTAGATGGGGGAATACCCCGGTTCGTATATTTGCGCCAATCGGTGGCCTCTTTCCGACTAAGTTGTGGATAAGGACGTGGATATTTCATGCGGCCTCCTTGTTGGTGAGGAAGGATATCTTTGGCATTTAAATTGATGAGGATTTCGTGAGGGATTGTGGCTTGGTTAGGGTTAGAAAAGGGCGCCGTCACACGGTTAGTGGAGCCTCCAGGTAACGCTTTAGCCTGTTCGTTCCCCTGTATCCTCGCGTGCCCTGGGCATCCGAGTCGGCGATTGCGGTGGTTTAAGGATGTGGCCGATGATCGCGCTTGATGTATAATTTTTCTTTTTAGCCAGAGCATTGAAGATCTCATGACGCAAACTCTGCCTTGGGCGAATTATGTTGACTGTCTTCGATCATCCAGCATGTTGGCTTATTGATTTCGGTGTTTCGTTATTGTGCATGAAGTCATGGTCCGATTTGTATAGGTGCCGTAGCAATTATGGGGCATACATTATGGGCAGAACTTTCTAACCATCAAGTAGCTTGACCTTTAGCAGTTTAATTTCTTTAATTAGTTAATGGGCACAAGTCAGAGAGGCGAGGTGGGGAAGTAATTTTTATTTGATTACCAGAATGCTATGTTTAGGGGAGTCACGATGAGTCATCATCTAAAGCAAACAGTAAATGAAGCTTGCTCTTATTATTTGTTAACTTTCTGTGGCTCTATCTGATAAAATAAAATCATGCCCCTCGATATACCTCTTCTTTCCAGCTCATAACCAATCATGTCATTCTTTATCAGGATAGAAAATGCCACACTGCTTCGTAATTGAGCATAAATAATTGGGCCATGGTCAACCAAATTCATTAAATGTCTATTTGACATATACAGGGTGTTTCATGCGAACACTTTCAAAAATCTTTAAAAGTTTCCTGTCGCAGATAATACAATTACAGTTCATGAGCTTGTCTACTCGAATCGGCGGATAATACTTGCACAGAAAATTGAGATGCAGAATCGACTAATCAATAAAACATCAGGAATTAGGTTTTAACTTGTTACGTTATGGCGCTTATTGCAATTTACAAACTCTAGTCGTGGAGTTCGCAAGGTGGATCCACTTGGAACGAATTTTCAACATAACACCAGTTTCGAGATATAAAGTCCCGAACTTTGGGGCGAAATGCATTGACATTCCAGTTAATTTGTTAACAAAACGTCGTTTTATGCACTGAAACGCACAAGTAACTGAACGCCGATGCATTTCTCCACAGAGTTCGGGAATTTATATTTTGAAACTGGTGTCGTCCTGAGAATTCCTTCCAAGTGGATCTGCCTTGCGAAGTCCACTGTTAGAATTTGTAAATTGTAATATGGGTCATAAGATAATTAGCTAAAAGTTAATTAGTAAATGCTTGTTAATTAGTCCATTTTGCATTTCTATTTTTTGTGCAAGTAGTGTCCACCACTTCCAGTAGACCGGTTCAGGAACTAGAATTGCGATATCGGCCACAGGCAACTTTAAAAATTTTTCGAAAGTGTTCGCTGAAACACCCTGTATAATCCCCCTTCCGCACCACATCTGTGACAAATTGCACAGCTATAACTCCCTTGGAACTTCCTAACACTTGCACTACACTCAATGAATAAATGAAGACAATGCTGCTGAATACTTAATCTTAGAAGAGTATAAAATCATCATCATCATTTTAAGGCGCACTTTATTCCTGTCATGTTTCATTCTGACACGCCCGAAATTTCTGGAACGACGTAAGCAGTGTTCAGTACGTGAAAACGATCCTTGTAAAAGCGCGAATTACAAAATTTCGTAACTTCCTAAGACGCACCATTACACATCCCGCGAACAAAGCCTGGTGGAAGTTCAACTTAATCCAGTCTTAATATGTGTAACATTAGTTTCAAATGTCGTTTTACAAGTTACAGCTGTTATTTAAATATGACTTATTCGACTTTCAAAAAGAAGTTTACGGCGAATACACTATCCACAGCCATCTAGTTGCAATAACAGCATCGCTGTAAAAAGTATTTGAGCCGCGTTGCACAGTGAGTGAGCTTTCGAAAAAGAATTTGCATAATTTCGTGCTTAAGGGTAGTGGTTACTACTTCATGTAGACGTATTTTATCTGAAGGAATTAGTTAATGTGCGAACGCGTTTCATCTCTTGCAGTCCCTGCCAGCGATGTAATTGATCTCGGATTTTTCCTATCTCCGAAGTACAACCTTCTTCTGTGATATTTTCCAACTGTAAATATCTCTTAATGACAATCTTATATCAGCCTGCTGTATAAGCAATATAACCAAATATCGGTTGAGGCAAACGTTTTGTTGTAAGTTAGTGACGAGAACCGACATTATGTTTTCCAAGTTGTTTGACCACATTAGTCAATTTTATCACAAACTCCCCAACCGCTGTCAGTGCAGTTTAAAGCGCATTTGATGAGCTGCTGCAGCATACTTTTTTTTCTTACATCGCAAATTATTTCTTACATCGCATAATAGCTATTGCTTAATGTTTTCTTAACTTCTCACCCTTACATAGTATCTCATTCCATGTACCAGTCTGGCATGACTTCCGGCAACGACATTGCCTTGTTATTTCTCATGATGTATAGCCAAGCTAACAAGAACAGTTACCGAGACCGGCCAAGCAGTCTAATTTTCCGCATCAACCATGGCAGCACATTATAACTCTATCGAAAGCGTCCGCTGAACTGCATTTCGGAGCTATTAATCAGCGTTGCCCAAATTGGGCAGCATAAAAATGTCTTCAGCGATGGCCCCATTTCATGCTCCAGCAACCAGCATTCATAACAGATTAGTGGCGACGGAAGCGAAAGGCATGCACGCAAATTCGCGACGCAATATAGCGGTGGATCTTCACGCCAGTGAGCGTATATCTAAGTCGCGCGGAAGTGACTTGAAATATTACGCAGGACAGAGAAGGAAAACGTTGCAGCTCAACGTAGCATATCGAACTCAGTGAGCATTTCTCAGGGTGCATTTCGAAACGGTTTTATAATGATGCCATCTAGGTTCAACCGGTAATGGAAACGCGAATCGTGCTGTCCCATTCATTGAAATCAGCTGACGGAAACAGTCGCTTAGTAACGTCCGAGATCGGGCTAACTATGGCTCTGCATGATCAGTCATTCGTATGCTTTCTGCGATCGATATCGCGTTCAACGTACAGCACTCGCCCTACAGCCTTAATTAGCTCGTGGCCGGATCCAATTTTCGTATTCAAATAAATATGAAAGGCAAAAACCGCTGAAGTGAATTTTAAAAAAAATGTCACAGGCCTGTGCGGCACACGCAGCACAGTCACGGCGCAAGCTGCAGGAGGTCCATAGGAGACCGTCGTAAAATGCTTGAAGACGGTAAGTGCAAGTACGGAGTTTACGAAAAGTAAGCGTTTTAATTTGCTCACATTTATTGAAAGGCACTCAGGTGTGCTTTATGATTTGAAAAGCAGGTCGCGAAGGGCATCCAGCGGAGCACTACGGGTATTTTGTTGTCTATAGATGCAACTGTGACTGGGCCTGTCCGCCCGATGTTGACGGAGAGCTGCGGCTTGTGCTGCTCTCTGCACAGCGGTCTGCTGAGCCCGACGTTGCCTGCTTGCAGCCTCACGCGTAGCGCTACTATTAGTTTCTCCAACAGAGTTTCGTACCTTGCGAGGAGGCGCCATAACGTGTATAGAGGAGTAAACACAGGCATCGAGACTACGTGGTCGCACATGTTAAATCCCTTGACGCATGGCACGATACGATGCAACTTCTACTTGTCTTGACAACTGGTACAAGACAACGCACCTGCAATGCGATGCAAATTTTGCACATATCAACGATACGCGGCGCGCACTTCCCATTTCATGACAACTAGCATGACAACTTGCAACCATGCAACTCCTGCATGGTATGCCACCTGCTGAAATAGTATGCAACTTCAGTGCAAAATGTGCACGTATCGACGCTACGCGACGCATGTCTCACATCGCGTGACTCTTCGCGCGCTAGGGCGCCTGTATAGGTCATGTTTCCCCAGCAGGTAGCAAACGCTGGCGTGGCGCAGTGGCAGAGTAGCTGACTCCCGCGCAGAAGGCCCGGGTTAGGTCGTGGCGGGAACTCGGCATTTTTTTCGCATTCCTGGCGATAGCTGTGGTGGACAACGGCGACAGCGATAGACAACATCGCCAACCGTCGCGAATATTAGCCCCGAGAACGACCTACAGGGGCGCTGCGAGTCTCACTGGCGAGACGTCAGGGCACGAACTCGCGCTTGTCATCTGCTGCAGTTCTGGTGGTGTCGGGGCGTCTTCAGCAGTGTGTTTCCGTTTGTTTGCTCTCGTTCCCTTCTATACTTGTACACTTATGACGGTCATCTCAAATATATTTTGACGACGTCTTCATTCGCGAAAATTGGGTTAAAGAGCTTATTTCATTGACGACCATATATTTCTCAAAGGTAACGTTGCAGTCATCATCATCATCATCATCATCATCATCAGCCTGGTTACGCCCACTGCAGGGCAAAGGCCTCTCCCATACTTCTCCAACAACCCCGGTCATGTACTAATTGTGGCCATGCCATCCCTGCAAACTTCTTAATCTCATCCGCCCACCTAACTTTCTGCCGCCCCCTGCTACGCTTCCCTTCCCTTGGGATCCAGTCCGTAACCCTTAATGACCATCGGTTATCTTCCCTCCTCATTACATGTCCTGCCCATGCCCATTTCTTTTTCTTGATTTCAACTAAGATGTCTTTAACTCGCGTTTGTTCCCTCACCCAATCTGCTCTTTTCTTATCCCTTAACGTTACACCTATCATTCTTCTTTCCATAGCTCGTTGTGTCGTCCTCTAGACGTTGCAGTGCCCATCTAGAAAGCTCAGACAAGCCCATTGCGAGTTTCTCATGCACGTATCTACACTTTTCAACAGCTGTTTACGTTAATAATAAAAGCATAACCAGAAGAACATAATCCAGTTACAATATCCTACCTGCGGTGATGCAACAAACATGTCACAAACACTGGCTGTATGTGACTTCCACAACATTTACCTTAATTTTAACCAGCTAAAGCATGTTTGGTCACGACGAGTAGTTGATCATATAATATCGAATTTTCGCATTACTTCACAGTAAAGCTCGGCAGTAATACGAACTCTTAAAACTGCAGTTTGGATTCTACCAGCACCACTTGCTTCTTTAACTGCTTCTCAAAATTAGAACGTTCTTCATCGTTAATTTTAGGTGGCGGTAATTCGAAGAAAAGCCAATTGAGGCTTGCAACTATTTGCAGCATACGGATAGGAATGTACCAATATTCCGTATCCCTGTGCGACACCTCAAACTGACTCGAGGAATTTATTCGAGCTTTGGTCAGGGAACAGACATGGAGAATTTATTTGGCGAGCAGACGCAGGCAGCTCGGTCGAAATTTTTCAATTAAATATGCCTTTTGGACCGCATACAGCTGCAGGCAGAAGGAAGCCGAAGCCTCATTCATAGTATGGGACATATTGAAAATATCATTATTCCCCAGTGGATGTGAAAAAGCAAGTGAATTCATGTGATGCTTGTGGTGTCTTCCTTCCTAGGCGGGTATGCTGGGTTTTCATTTAGGTACTCGCGAAGCCAATAGTTCTCCACTTGTACACTGAAACAAACAGGATCCAGGCGTGGTGAGCCAGTAGGTGTCTGAATTTTCATTTTCAAGGCAGCCTAAGCTGCGCTGTAGTGCATCGAGCATACTTTAGCCAATGCAATTGCCGCTGTAAAAAACTGCATCATGGCTTCGATTCGAAGTTCTAATCAACGGATGGGTTTCGAGAACAACGCATTCCTTGCCATAATGACAGTCGGTTGCTTCCCTTGCTCACGACGTTTGCCATATTGTGATCAGAAGCTACCGAGGGCCAATATGAAGGCTACCACGACAGGATATACTTAGCGCCAATTGATTGGCTCTCAGCCTTAATCACAAAAACCTTCTTTCAGGTGATTGCTGTTATGGTATTCGTGAAGCATGCACATAGTATACATGATGCCCAGTCGTGTTAACACCCATGAGCAATGCTTTTTCTGGGTGCCTGTTTCAGAAAACGGTCGAAAAATAGCTGGAAACTTTTTAATACAAAACGCACCTTTTCTCGTCTTCCTTTCACGCATTATTAAAGTGGCATTTGATTAGAACAACTCATTAGAGTAATAAGAATCATGATGAAGGCTTCGCTAGGCAGTGTCCTAACATGAATTTGTAATGTTGACGCCAAATAGCAGGTTAAGTTAAAGCAGGTTAGTTAAGTATACTATGGGAATTTCAAGTGTTTAACGGAGCATCATACACAATGCCGCGTGTTGAATTTGCAGACGTTCTTTTTGCGCAAAATTTATGAACAGACATGGCGCATATAGGATACGCGTTGAAAAACCAGTGGACCCTTCAAGGCTACATAGCTTGCGATACCCAAGCCACAAATGTTCTCGACTGAGCGGTTGTGAAGAAGAAACCATGGTTCAGGCAAGAGAGCAGAAAGAAGCCGACACATCCTTCAATAAGTACGGCTCGAGCCACCAGTACCCCAAGCATGCACGAAGAGAACGAGCACGCGCGGCAGCCGAGCGAGCCGGAGCGAGCAATTTCTCGTCGCTAATTAAATTAAGCGAATATCGACTTGTGCTGTAAGATTCTAGGCTACGTGAAGCTGACCCCAACATGCAATTCACTAAATAGCCTATATAGCGAATGCTTCTTGAACGTGATAGGAAAAATTGTGAGCGCTTGGTGTGGTTGTCTGAAAAGGCTGACAAACGCACAGACCATCTTCTATAGCATTGCAAAGATTACGATACTCAGGGTTATAGGATTTCCGGAGAAGATACATTCTTTGTATAGGGGGCTAATATCGCTATGTGATATCTTGAGTGCATGGCCATTACAAAAGCTGCCAGGACAGTGCAGAACGCACGTAAGTGCAGTTGCTTCATGAATGAGCAATATCGAAAAATCATTAATCTCTTGATTGCAACTTTGAACACAATAAAATTTGTACTTATGAATGTATTTTCTTTTTCAGCATTTGCACATATGTGTGATTCCGTGATTTTTCTCCTTACTGCGGGTTTTAGGGGCTCTTGAACGCTTGTTTGCGAGTGCTGAGTGTTTAGAATGGACTACTCTAATAAAATACATTATTTTTATTTCCTGAGCTGATAAAGAACATTGTTTTTTCTGTATTTGTGTTGTGTGTTGTGAACATTAGAGCTTTTGTCACTTTATAATTTTCTCTCTTGTTTGTTTAAAAGAGTTTATACGTTTGGTGTACAAGACCGCTAATTAACAGAAGTGGAGTAGCCCGTGCCGTCTGCTGGCGCCAACATCTGTCTAAGAAAAAAATATCTAAACTGCAAAACACTACCGACTGTTGTAAATACCAATTTAATTAGGGCTCTCAAATGTGTTACAAAAGTTACTGAAAATAACTAGTGTTAGAAAATATTGAAGGTCAAGGTTCACAACTCCAAAACAGTCCGCCAAAAATAACAGTGCTCATTGCAATAGCTAGAATAGCATAAGCTTGTCGAAACTGTTCGTTTTTTCTTACGAGAAAGAAAGCAGGCCAAGGCGAAGTAGTGTATATTTGTTCTATACGCTTTATTCAAACTTAAATTGCTGAGTATCAGCGTATTTTGCGCAGCAGGATGGTTTCACCAATACGCGCACGCGCACGCACGCACGCATGCACGCACGCGCGCACTACGGTTACCTAAAAACTTGAAATAAGAAAACACAAGCAGAAAAAAGCGCTCAATCTTAAATAATAGAATGGCTGTGTTTCTTTGTTACTCATTGTTTATTTCATGGAGTCACGCAAACCGCAGAAGTGTGAGCATGCGCTCCACTTTTACTACTGCGCTGTATAAGTTCGTTGTCCTCTGCAGAAATAGCGCAAGGAAATGTGAGAGCAAGAATATCTACAAGGCCAAGCATAGGAAATAGCTTTTCGCTGCAGACCTAGGGATGTCGGCGAGAATTCGTAAATCGGTCGAACGAGCCGCTATTCGAGAAAGAAAATGCCTAAAGCTAATTATTTGCGTATTCATAGGGAGGGGCTTCACTCGCTCTCGTTTAATAATGCCACACAATAGACATGCCCAGCATAGCAGCCAAATCTCTCACTTCTCTCTCCACGCTATCTTATTTAAATCAATGCAGTACGGTAACGACCTCTCTCCTCTTCCCCACTTCCTAATAGAAACGCACAAAGACATCGTTTACACTTGTACGTGCTTTGAGTTGCACAGAGCGGGGGGTCAGCTGAATTTTTCTTATCTTGGTTTGTATCTGACAGTTCGCTCTCTATGTGCAATGGAAGGTATCCTAATGTATATTTTATGATTGAATTTCATAGTTCACAAAATCATCCTCTTATGTCATCCGAAAAGTATATCACGTTTAAATTCAGGGTCCGACGGTAATGTAAGTAGAGGTCAAAGGTTGGAAAAAATTAACAAAAAATAAGGATTTTTCTTCTAATGGTTTCAATAACTGGCAGAGTTGTCAGGAACAAACCTCGCTGTCTTGTTTTAAACTAGACTAACCTCAGATGCTCCGCTCGTACATCATTATGACAGGATAGCTTTCTTTTTTGTTGCAAGCTCGGTAGCAGCCTCTGGTCGGATTCTCGCTCGCTAAGAAACGCGAGGACACATCGTGAACGCATTAAGCCCAGAAGCCTGCCAACCTTTTTGGTGACAACAAAAACACAATAAATTGTTCCTTCTCATAAAGCCTTTCGGCATCCTGTTCCCGCTTGAAAGAGCTTTCGCAGCTGTTTTCAAGCCTGCAAATTTTGAAAGCTACAACAAATAGCTTTTTAAAGTTCGGCCTCGCAAAAGTACCGTGCGAAAAAGAGGACCTGACACGCGGCTTGTTAGAAAGACTGCAGTAAAAGCAGTTGTCTTGACACTTCACTCAGATACAGACGGTTGTTATAGGTGATAAAACGTATAAGAAATAGCTCCCCCCCCCCTCCTCCCTACCCAGCGCCTATGTCTGTTGAAGTACTACCCCGCTTCAGATGACATATTGCCTACATCAGCTTTCCGACGGAGTCTAAGAGAAATTTATTACTGCGTCCACGATCAAAGGCTACCATGGAATCGCAAAATCCCTACGTGGGCACTGACGACAATCTCACATAAGCCAAACTGCACTGCTAACGAATGTGCTGATGCTACTCATGTTTCCGCAGGTCTGCATTAGCGAAAGCACTCGTATTGAAATCTCCACGCGGATATTTTGAATTTGTTTAACAAGGACACGTGAACACACGCTCTCTCGGAGGATTTATAAAATGACACAACTGTAGTGGTGGGCTTGCCGACAGCGCCTCCATTTTTGTGTCGTCGAAGAAGAGGAAATAAAGGAGCATGCATGTATTTTCGAAGTTTGTTTCTTTAGGAGTGGGAGGGGGATGTGGTGAAGGTGACTCGCTGAATATGCTGCCGCTGGCCAGGCACGTACGGATGCACGCCACGATCAAAAAGATGATGTTCTCGTGACGCCTGCGGCATAAAAGATGTTCACCCTCTAATATATATATATATATACATATATATATATATATATATATATATATATATATATATATATATATATATATATCATAAGAAACCAACAAACACTGACGCCAAGGACAACACACGGGAAATTACTTGTGCTTAATAAATGAAATGAAGAAACGATACATTAATGGAAATTAAAGTGGATGAAAAAACAACTTGCCGCAGGTGGGAACCGAACCCACAACCTTCGCATATCGCGTGCGATGCTCTACCAATTGAGCTACCGCGGCGCTGTTTCCCCATCCACTTTAATTTCCATTAATTTATCGTTTATTCATTTCATTTATTAAGCACAAGTAATTTCCCGTATGTTGTCCTTGGTGTCAGTGTTTGTTGGCTTCTTATGATATGACTAATAAAAATCGGGCCCCTTGGTTAACCCCCTTTCTTCTCGTTTATATTTATATATATATATATATATATATATATATATATATATATATATATATATATATATATATATATATACATCAGAATGTAGCGTATGCAAATTCACTCCACGTATCAAATATAATTCTCACCGGTGATCTGCTTTCACTGGGCTATAGCTCAGCTCCACGGAAACCCTATGCACTTCAGCGTGCATTTTGCCTCTTCGCAGTCGATTTGATATAAAAAACCTGTCAAGGAAGGTAATCCTGCTTGCTTTGAAAGCAAATAAAAGCGAACTCCTGTAAACGAGGTGCGCTTTTGATTGGGCTGTTCAAACAACGCTGTTAGTCACCACCCGATGCTCGCGTAGTCTGTTGCGTAAATCTGGCGTCCTGAGATTGAAATAAAACATACTCGAATAGTTTTGCGTTATAGGGCCGCTGTTTTAACTTCTTATAAATCTAATGTACAAACAGTACTTCGGATAAATTATTGTTTCAGTCATCGCATCTTTCAGGCATGGGAAGTAGAACATGAACAAAAGGAGCACCAAATAAACTGATGCAGCCATGTATTCTGCAGGTCCTTCAGTTATTTTCATTTGTTGAACGAATATAGTGACTTGGAACTTCAGCCTGTTGAGGTTGCCCTCCCTAATCATGTTGTGCCTAGTAGCATATGTACCAAGACACAACCACGAGAGGTGTTCAATGCCCGCCACAGATGCTGCAGCCACATACTTGGGGCACATTCCAGGGTCTCCGTTTGGGGATACCGAGGCTCGGTCGACAGAAGTCATCATCGTCACTCTAGCCCGAAGCCCTCAAAGACAAACTTTCGGTACTCGGGAAAGTTTTCGGAGAAGGAAGCTGACGCAGGGTGTCATAAGTATAGACAACGTATCAAACTAACTTTCTGAAAATTCCGTTCATTATATTGAACATTCTGGGTGGTTACATTAGAGAAGATATCGTCAACAATTAAGCTTCATCATGGTAGGAGAAGCTTACTGGCAATGGAAATTATAGATTTTCAAGGTAACATTACAAATTGAGAACAGTAAAATTAACGCAGAAAAACATACCAGAAGATAAATGCCCGCGCATGTTTCTCTATGAGCGCGTAGACTCGATTGAATACTTTTCCGGTTATTCCAATGTTCCAAGCGTTTAATGGCCGAGAATCGCGCAGTCCCGTTGGCGTCGCCTTGGAGAAAATTACGGCCCTGTACTCTCGGGAATAATTAATTGACGACTTCGGCAATAACTGTAGCATATGCAATGCTTGCTCCCGCTCGCTTTTTGTACGTTTTGGCTCAATGCACAGGGGTTGGATTCATCATACTCTCTACGGTTCAACATACTGAACAGTGGGTTTCAATTTGATTATAAAAAAAATTAGCTTCCGTGGAAGCTGACGAAGTTCTACGTGAACATAATTGAAATTATCACCACAACTATTACTTCTTGTATTCAACTTTGATCACCTCCTTTTCTTAGTTGGAGGCACACTTCGTGCCGGTGCCCATATGTTCACGCAACAGGAAAGTGCGGGACGATTGAGTATTCACAATAATGTTCAACACAGATTTCTTTCCACGAATCATAGTTCTCAGGTTTGTTAGTCTGTTCGACACAAATGTAAATACAAAACACGCTCGCAACATGAAAAAAAAAAACTCATCAGACGAAATCCTTGTGTTTCAGAACCTCGCAATTCTTTATCTACTTTTTGGCGGAGGCGGACACCGCAGCCCGACCAATCTTTATTATTTAATTTTCTTTAGGCAGTAGGGCTAAATGCTTCCTACATACTTTCTCGCGCTTTATTGGCCACAGCAAAATAAAATCTCCCAATGAAAGTTCGAGACATGAAAATCCAACGTGTATCTCTCGCGGAGATAAGTCTTAGGTAGAGATGCGTTAACTTTCCACATTTTCATTGTGAACAAAGCCATTTTGTCATTTACACCATCTTCATAGGAAAAACTTGATATTGATTAGTTCAACTACTTCGTTTAATTTCATTGGTAAAGGGGATTGCCCTGATTCTTCGAACCTGCATGAGGCACATCTAACGGCTGACTGTTGCTATTTGCCGGCCGCTTTCATTACTCGCCAAATGAGGAAATTCCACTAAACTTCTCAATTAAACATTTTTTGCGTGTACTTTTGCAGTTCTTTTATTTCATTTGTACTTAAGACGTTACCGCTGTCGTACTTAAGGATTGAGTGGACATGCGGAAACGGCTAAGTTCTGTCAGAGGAATACGAAAGGGAATACATATAAAAATGTATATCTTTAGGTTGCCTGAAGTGAATCAACTCAACATAATTCAATTACACCTTGACTGCTACAATCTTGCTACTAACGTGCTACCATTTTTGACGTCATGCAACGAGTTGTGTGGGAAAGTGATATAGTGTGGATGTTAGCCCGTGGTTCTTCAGCAGTTGTGATGTTCTTGTTTAACTTTCCTGTATCCGGAATACAAAAGCTTACTCACCACGTTCCTATATTTTATTTATTTATTTATTTGCAGTACCCTTAAAGACCACAAAGGGGTATTACATAAGGGGGGGAACATCACTGCACACTCACAGATAACACAAAAACAAGAAAGAAAGCACAGGCATATACAGAATATACAGTGACACAAAATACATCAGAATTTTTGATAGAAGCAATGTGTTTCGGCCGTTAAATCCAAAGTTTAAAAGCCAAAAGCAAAGGAAAGAATTTGAACGATTTAGTGCTGCAAGGAGGTAGGTATACTTTGAATGGATGATCAGTGCGTTGGGAGATGTAAGAAGCAGGGCGAATATGTTCTAGTCGGAAAGTACAAGTGCTGTGATAATGTTTGAAGAAGTAATGAAGTAAAGAAATGCGTCTTCGTTGCTGAAGTGTTTAAACTGTCCAGGTATATTGAAGGTGTGTAATACTGTCGCGTGTGTTATTGCTTGTTATAAAAGGAATCGCACGATTCTTTAATGATTCCAGCCACTGCGTTAAGTAAGCCTGGGGCGGATTGCAAATAACAGAGGCATATTCCAGCTGAGGTCTCAGTAGAGTGTTGTACACCAGAAGCTTTGTGTCAGGCCTGGCCATATAGAGTGTTTTACGTATTAGTCCTAGTGTTTTACTCGCCTTACTGGCGATGCATTCTATGTGCTGACTGTATGTTAAGTTAGTGAAAATAATGATGCCGAGGTATTTAAACTCATTTACTGCCTCAATGGCAGCATTGTTGATATTATAAGAAAATGATAACTTCGAGAGATGCGTAGTGAATGTCATTGCCTTAGTTTTATTAACATTAATCTAGACTATAGACTATATTATTATTATTATTATTATTATTATTATTATTAAAACATATAAATATTAGGATATATTAGCATTATTCTAGGATAGAGAACATAGGTTAGCCCTTCTGACCATGACATCAGCATTACCATTTAGAACACGAAAAGAGACACTGAATACTGAGAGATAAGATACCTCGCCGTCTTGCGAAACCCCAACTGGCCAATTTGGTGCCCTAAGCAATGTCTTTTTTTTTCTTTCGTGAGTTACGAAGGGTTTTCTTTTTGCAAGAACAAAGTGTAAGAAAACCTCAAGAAGAGCCAAAGTAAATCTGAATCTAAATCTCGACACTCGCAAGAAGTACTAGCACGATAAGTTTATGGCGGTGGTCGCTCATAAACCAAGTTTGAATTCATTATTCACCAAGTGAGGCCTTTAGAAAACTAACAGAGCTGTCGCAAACGACTATAGAGTGAAGGAGGAGGGGACTTTGTGAAGAGAGGGTTGTGTAAGTATGCAGCGAAAGTGCACTCTTTAATTCTTCTTTTCACATTCTTGGGGTAGGGACGACGAAACCATTCGCCATCTCTACCTAATGGTTAGGGGCAACGCAGTCTCAGTAATGAAAGCGCCTGCATTCGAGCAGGTGGCTTCGTACGGCTTCATGTTTTATGCAATCTTCTCTCACTGGTCTCTGGTTCGTGTTTGCGAGACTGCTGCAATACCGTGTCATATGTGCATAGAAAATATTATGAGAGAAGCTTGCATCGCAAGAATATTTGGAAGCGAATGTCTTTGGGACGCATTGAAGATAAGAAAAGAAAGAACGCTAACAGAGGACCCGAAACACACCAACGCAAGACGATGTGCCAAAGGAATGAGATGAGGACTATATATATTGTTTCTTTACATGCTTTATACTGGTACTAAAATGCACACATATGTGAAGAAACTTGTTACAGAGAACACCATGAATTGCATTCACAAAGCATCTAGTTCGTCACTGTTGTTTGCCATTGACCAGTTGCCTTCGCTAATAATATGTCCAGCATCAGAATTGGCTCGAATCTTCTCTACGCACAATTCTAGCGTAATAGGTTTTGTCGACATGGGCCGTGATCAGCATGTACGACTGTAGGGCTTGATAATATGCAGCGTAACGTTTGGTACGCAACGGCTGGAAACCAGCTGTAACCACTGCTGAACTTACGTATTGATTGACGTGGGCCATTAAAATGTATCCTTGTGTAGCACTGCCATAGACTTTGCGTGTACTTATAGACTGGAGCTGTTTCGTATTATATATGCTAGAAGAATTTCTTAGCCTAGTTTGATTTCTGCTCAGCCAAAAATTATACCTAAACTTGAATATAAACAAAAACTTTACGTCTTGCAGATGGCGGGTGGTGGATGTGGAAGGGGGTACATCAAGTTAACATATGTGCGATCGGCGGCACTTCGAGTTCAGATTTGATATCAAAAGAAGGCGTTATGAAATAACCCTCTATAGGTATAAAAAATATGATACAAAACAAAACTTGGCACTAGTAATTTGATTTCCGTGTGGAGCATGGTTTGAAAACGATGGCGTGGAAGGCCCCTTAAGTGCCCACACTTCTAATTTTCCACATTTGATAAATAAGAAGACATATTCGTCGCCAAGAAAGCTTGTCTTGCTACTAGCAGTTCGGTGTTTTTTTTTTCTGTGGCTGCAGGAAATCGCTATTTTTGGACGAAGTGTTAAACCGAACACAGTTCTGAGTCCCAAGTTCAGCGCATGCGCAATGGCTAGAAGCTATTTCTAAAGGCCAACCAAAGCTTCTGTGGAGTCTTTAATCAAAAACTTCTGACTCAAAATAAACGCCACGGACTTCGACGCACACAAAATGGAAGTCTCAGACTGGAGCGAAAATTTGGCCGAAAACACACATTTTTGCTAGAGTTTTAAACAAGGCATCACCTCCCGCCTAAATGTTTCCAGGGGACAGGACACTTTTGCTTTTTCTTTCTCCTTACAAGAAGCCTCATATTCCAGCTCCATTCCGTCTGCCTTTAATTCCTGCGCATTCAAATGCCGGCAAGGCTTAAGGGTAATCCGGCCCCACTCGCGAAGATTCCTTGAACGTGACTAAGAAAGGCTTTAGCCTGTGGCCGTGATGGCGGTGTTCCGCAAAGCGGATATTTTAACTGTAATCTCATTTTTTTCCGAGAGTCAGATGAAACTCCAAAATTGCCGCGAAACCTTTTAGAGCGTACTTCAAATGGCCACCGGTTCTCAATGCGCCAGTGCAAGCAGCCGGGGAACTGCTAGCTGAACTGAAGGTGTGAGGGAGAAATATGTGACGAAGGGGTGACAAACAAGCGACTGCTGTAAAACGTTCTCAGAAAGAAGAAGAAGAATCTGCTTTGACCCTTTTCACACTGTGACCATTTAGCCGCCTCATAGAATTTACATGCGGCATTCGTTCGTCAGTTTGCGCGGAACACGAGTAACAGGCATATTCTATTGCGGGTGAATATAAACAACGGTTTCATTCAAGTGCGCACTAAGGTGTGTAAATATCTTACGCTGGTACAAAACAAGCGATATTTACGGTGCTGGTACCCTAGATAAGACAATCTGTCCCTGTGTGTATTGTGTTTTGTGATATGCTCTTATTCTCTTTTTATTTGGCGTGAGTAACGAGTTCAGGGATTTGAGATAGTCGGCTCTGACGCAGGTTGCCTTCTCATGTTTCTACATGAAAATTAAGTAGAAAGAATATATATTAATAAAAAATGTAAAGAAAAAATGGCTGTGGCTTAGCTAAGGTTAAGCCCAGGATGCGAAGCATACTAGCCTTTATTTTAGTTGTTGAACCACTGTTTAGCCTGGTGAACTGCTGTTGCTTGGCTATATTCGGTTCGGCTAGACGAAGAAACAACTCATGCAGGCGAGCGCACGAGCTGAGACCCGGCTATTGTAGCTACGCGGCCGCAAGCGAGCGCACGAGTTGAGCCTCGGGTTTTCAGCTGCTATGACGTCATATGGTAGATACGCGGCCGCGCGCGGCGCAGCAAGGAAGAGCGTGGTTGTGCGGCTAGTATGCTTCGCATAAAAAGCAAATACAAGTGTTGCAAACATGTTTCGGAGGTGTGATCAACAGAGTGCTTACGTGAGGCGGATGTCGCATGCATACAATTTTCACATATTGACACGTGTACTTATCTTTATCGGGCGACCACGTTTCGCCGCTTAACAAATGTAATCGCACAGCGCGGGACGCGCCTGCATGTATCCGAAGTTTCTGGAAAGTTATCGATGCTTCTACCCGGCTGTCTGTTGTCGCCGAACCTTGTGTTATCTGATTTCATCGCGTGACGCGAATGGTGTAGAACTTTGTGGAAGGCACGCGAATCTGAACGATTAGTCTGGAACATTCGACGACTGCTGTATAAAAGCTGACGCGCTTGACCCGCTGATCAGATTTTCGACGATCGCCGACCGTGTTCGCCGCTATCGTTGTGCTATATGTGTAGCCTGTTTTGTGGGCACAGGTTCGCCCAATAAAAGTTAGTTTTGTCGTTCGTTCACAGTATTGCTACTGTGTTCTTCAACGTCACCACCACGTGACAATATATTTTTGACTGTGAATCTTACAGTATGGCTAACAGATTTCCTGCTTGAATTTCCCATTCTAATTTTCCCTCCTTTCTTAAATTGAATTTAGCTTATTGCATTATTTGTTGTTGTTTCTGTTTTAGTGTTTTTGCGTACATTGTCGGCAACATGGCTGTTGGAGCTAATAAAATGCGCCCCTGTGCAGTGCCATACTCATCAGCACTGCACACAAGAACGGCATTTGTGCATATGCCGAGTGATCATTAAATGCCGTAACTATTGCTTAAGACAACTGGTGCCTATCGGTGTTGTGGACTCTGCTGGAACGAACCACTTCAGTATCCGAACGTCAGCTTGCCACATGCGGCCGGCATAAGCATAACGGCGGACGGAGGACAAAGTAGGTCTTCCTTCATGCATAGAAACACAACCGCAACTGCAATAGTTTGAAACAACTTGGTATGATTGCAAAATGGCACTTCGCTTGCTCTGGTCAAAAGACGATCATAACCTATATTGCGCTATATGTTTTCGAATGAGGTCAATCTGACTCTCCGGGCGCGATGGCGGCGGCGTCCTTACGCAATGTAGGTGCGAGCACAAACTGCGAAGAATAGCGCGCCCGCCTAAAATGAAAGTTTGCAATGCGATACTTGCGCAAGAAAACCATAACCCATGTTCGACATTTTTTGTCTATACACACGGGGGGATTTATAGGAAGAAGAATGCCCTACGCAGCTCTCTACATTGAAAACATCGCGCCGGAAAGAGCATACCCCTTGGATGCGATGACAGAATTGTGCTGATGATTTTTCTGTCCTTTTATATTACTTTCCATACCGCATTGCACGTAAGCGTTTTTATTAGTTACTTTATAAAAGCAAAGTTTCGGTAGCTCTCAGGAGAAAGCATATAGCTCTCTCCATATCACCTCCCCCCCCCCCCCCCCCACACACACACACTTTTCTTACAGCTTCCTCCACGAAAAGGTAAAGAAATACACTCCCTAAGTGTGAAATCTCCCGGCATCTTTAAAAAACGTAAGAGCTGACTCGAATTTTCAATACAATATAATGCTTCATCGCAAGCAGGAGACGTAGGCCAAAAGAAATTAGATTCTCTAGGATTTGGTTCCACGAAGCCGTTTTACGAAAGTTGCTAGGCTTTTTCCTTTCCGCTGCCGATGTTTTAGCGACAAGCACGAAGCAAAATGCGCTGTACATGCGGGTAAGCCCCTCGTCTAGTAAAGTTTAGATTTCGGTATATTGGACAACCCACCAGTACACCGTATGAAAGGCCAAAGATAAGCCTATCGCTGCACCAGGACGTACTGTTATCTGCCGTCTCAGACTTCTCTTATTTCCTCTGCCTTGATGGCGTAGCGTGGTAACAGTGGGCCTAGAAATTAAAGAAGTACTGACGCGTAAGGCCGAAGTTTCAGAAACCTCAGTAAACGCGTCTCGTACGTGTACGGACGCCACTTAGGAAGCAAGGAGGTGTAGGGGAAAATGTGAAATATTTGAAAATTGGCAGTTTCGACCGCAGGGCGAAATAATGACAGCCCTAACAAGGATTAGAGCTGCGATCGAATTCCTGGAATGGGCTTTTACCTATACGCGGTTGTGACATCTTGACGTAGCGCAGCAGGAAATTTAACAGACTACGCCAAGAAATATAACGCGGTAGCGTTAAGGGCCCTGTGTCGTAAAAAATCCGGCGTCGAACATCGCTGCGGCAAAACTAATTTTAAACCAAACTCCGAATGACGCATACCAAACCCCTCTTTTACCACCAAAGTTAATACATTGTCTTTCATTCTTTAAAACGTTGTTCCTCGATATTTTGAGAACTACGCAGACAAACAAATGTAATGAAAAAAAAATAATACTGGCAGCGCATATCTTTTATTTTAGCCCTTCTCACAGTGAAATAAAAAATGTGCGAAACAATAACAAGAGATCGACGCACGCAAGAGCCCGCGTTTCTACCAGAAAGCTTGGCTTCGTGCATAGCGATCGCCGCCAGCGTTTCCCGGTATACGTTTCGGTTAGATAAGGTGCATTTGCAGGGAAGCATGAAAATAAATCATTGGTCTTTGAATGCTGTCGCATTCCACTCGTAAACGTGAAGCTTAAGGGTCCTCCAATTTTATTTCGCTTTGTGATGACGTCCCGGCAATGAGGCCGAACACTGTCAATTTTTTTTTTCAGAGCACGCTCACTTTAATTCCAGAGGCCATTTTGATCGAGCGGCAGTGGGAACTCAAAAGTGGCTGGTGCGCACAGCTGCAGGCAGGGAACGCAAAAGCCAGCAGAAAAAAAAAAAAAGCAGAACTCTAGCTTGGCTCCATCACCGAGCCTCCACGTTCGCTTTGCTTCGTCGTTTTTGCAGCCAAACGCACTCTGCGTCTCTGGAGAGCCTGCAAACATGCGCGAGTGAGCGGCGCATGCGCCGTTCATAGTGGAACAGTACGACAACGACACCGACGATGACGGCGCTAGCGCGAGTAGAGTCTCCGTACAATTGATACCGCAATACAAGTTGCGCTGCGCGGCCACACTCTGAGATAGATGGAATTGTTGACAATAGGAAATAACGAACAGCCCCTCAGACTTTCGGCGCAATTAGTTCACTGAATGAAGCACACGGAAGTAGTAATCTAGAACACAAGGCCGCTTTCAGGCTTTGCGGTCTGCCCCAAATTGATGCTCCTGTTTCTCAATCATTTGATCATCGCTGGAAAGAAGCTTGAAATTACAAAATTTGCCGAAGGCAGAAAGCCAGCAGAAGCGCGAAAAAAGAAGTCTTTAGCATATCAATTTCATCATCGCACGCCTGTGGGTTCCAGCTGCAGAGCGCTGCATTGTAGCGGTTTCCCCCTCATTGTGGCATGGGTGGCAATGCACACGCTGACTGCACTGCTGTTTCAACACAGGAACTCATCTTTGCAAAGTCTGACCTTTTCATCTAGGAGCGACGGTTTGGCTACAGTGTCTTCGCTTGCGTACCGCTTCCAGTGTACTAACTGAACAGAGCCGGAGTACCAGCGTACACCTATTCAAACTTCCAACCCAATGGGCAACTTTCGCATGCCGTGTGTACTTCATGGGCGTGATCGTGCACGTCTTCATTGCATTCGTCTGAACGTTGCCCATTCAAAGCCCTGCTCGTGTAAAATTAAGCGGGTAGGATCAGCCACAGTGCTTTGTATGAACTGCACATGAGGCACAGAACAAGCTAAACCCCGTATTCAGAAAAGCATTGTCATGCGTGATCTGGAAGGAGGTGGCAATCGCAGATTTACCCCCGTATTTAGAAATACATCTTAACTTGGAACCCATGCTTGACTTTATAGAAATGACGCCTGTCGTGAACGCTCCGAAGGAAACGCAATCTGCATCTTGGGCAGGCTTTCGTCAGGCGTCATTTAGATCGAGTCAAGCATGGGCTTCTACACTCAATTCAATACATAGCAGTCAACGCTGTGGAAGCTACCCAAGAAGTCCCGTTAAACAAAGTTATCACTCCGCGCGTTCCGTCCACGCTTCGCTGCGTGCCAAGAGCATTCACTCGCGCGGGGTTGCACGTGAGGCTCCTCGCGACGCGTTGCAAATAGAAAATCCGAAAAAAATAACAACAATCAAAATTATTTCAATATACGCATTAGCAGCCGTGTACCGCAGTGTATTTGTTTCAACGGATTAAAACTTGTTTCAGCAATGAGCCTATATAAAAAAACAGTTGCGCATAATTGCGGTCAAGAGACATTGAACTACATCCAAGTGCGAACGAAGCCACTGCAAGAAGTGTCTCTAGCCTCCACAGCGCTGACTGCTATGTATGCAACGGAGTGTAGAAGCCCATGCTTGACTCGATCTAAATTACGCCTGGAGGGAGCGTGCCCAAGATGAAGTTTGCCTTTGCTTCGGCGCGTTCACGACAGGCGTCATTTATATAAAGGCAAGCAAGGGTTCCAAGATGCATTTCTGAATACGGGGGTAAATCTGCAATTGAAATCTCCTTGCGCTCCGAAGGAGTGTCCTAATGATCGCCCTAAACGTACGTCAGCGTTACCATTTTGATCTGAAACATTTACTTGGATCGTGGACTAGCGTCGTCCATGCGTCCTACGCTACGAAGGCGCTTTGAGCTTTTCCGAGAGGCTCTTATCTCAACAAGATGCTTTTATATTGAATGTTGTGCTGCGCTCTGAGTGTCCCAGAGAAGGTGATCCCGGCCTGCCACTGCTCGAAAACTTCCAGCGTCAATCCCGCCGATACAACAACTTAGCAAAACCTAGCATAACCTCGCAAAACGTACAACGAACTTAGGCAAGCCACGTAAAAGCTAGGTGATCACAAGATACGCTGTTGACAGCAGCCTTACACCACTAGTGCAAGCTACGCACATTTTCCTTCTTTTTTTCTTAGGACGGAGAAACCTTCCATTAGTTAAATCATGAGCACATTCCTGGGATGAAATGAAGAACTGTGGTCTCAGCGTAGCAAAAATATATTATGATAGCGAGTAGGCCATCTATACATGGTTTAGCTGAGCAAAGCCAGATCCATAGTTCAAAGCTCGTTTAATGCGTCCTACGTATTACGTGCCTCCACACGCTTTTCATGAATAGAAGAAACACAGTGCCTACTTCTTGCAGTTAGATGAAGATCATACGAGCTTCCGGTTCTCTTAAGAGCTTCATCGTATTTAATTGCTCCCAGATATGGCCCGGTTCTCTGGCTCTATAATTGGCGGTAATATCGGCTGCCACTGTATAGTTAACTGCTCAGAATATAAGCCGTGGTCGCTGCTATTATAAATTTATTATTATTATTATTATTATTATTATTATTATTATTATTATTATTATTATTATTATTATTATTATTATTATTATTATTATTATTATTATGCAGATACAGCGAACACTTTGGAATGTATGCGAATCGAAGTTTTCGAAAAGCGGTTAATGAAGAGAGGCTATAAATTTGGCCGTGTCATTCCTGCGTCTTTGGCGTGAAGGAAACTAGAGCTCCGGCCAGTTCTCACATCGCTACACGCACTGGAATGACGGTTCGCGAATACTAATCAGACTAATCACCATCATTAGTGTTGTACTTCCATCTGCATGCATATATCTTCACCATTATTCCCTCAGCAAACAAAAACCAGTCTTCATCCTCGTGGCATCACTACGTCGATGTCCCACGCTGTTCGCCCGCATCAACGGCTGTTTTTATTTCGGCATACCTTATCAACGGTCCAGTGCATAAAAAGAAAAACATACTTCTTGGTACCACATATTGCATATGCACATACGGATGAAGTAAAAGCAATTGTTAGTATACATTTAGCTTTATAGAATACAACTGACCGCTTCAGAAATGGATCTACGGATGGACTTGATCTACGGAACATTCTTTAGGTTTTTTATTGCTTTCACCAATTTCCTTCAGCAATCGATACTACTACAGCTGCTGCGAAGCTCTCCCCCTTACGAAGAATGGTACGCCGTGATTCTGTGGCAGTGGGGCCCCCACTCCCGCAATACCTTATGCGTGTTTGTATGTATATGTTTCTCTCCCTCTCTGTCTCTCTCCCTGTTTCTCTCTTTCTCTCTCTCTCCCTGCATCAATTTTTTTCTTTTTTACCTTCCTGTCTTTCTTTTCCGAGTCCAAGGGATGTATGTCTTCTTTAGCCTCCCCATCATTCCCATAAAATTTGAATGTCTCTCTCTCTCTCTTTATGAGCACATAATTCAAAAAGGAGGTAGTC
This sequence comes from Dermacentor variabilis, assembly GCF_050947875.1. Classification (NCBI taxonomy): domain Eukaryota; kingdom Metazoa; phylum Arthropoda; class Arachnida; order Ixodida; family Ixodidae; genus Dermacentor; species Dermacentor variabilis. The sequence continues at coordinate 66,816,503 of NC_134571.1, read as the reverse complement.
GCACTGTTATTTCAAAATAGTGCGTGGCACTATAGCAACAAGAATGAGCAACAAACAAATGCAAGAAATACCGCACATTGCCAAAACTCCGCCATGGGGAATGGACTAAATCAACGGCTCCTTGCCAGGAAGGGAAACAGTCATGCGTGATCTAGAAGCGGAAACGTGCATGCCACTGCGGCGATTAAGGGGTGCCTCATCGATAACTGTTCAGAGACCTCGGACGTCAGCTTTGTCTTGCTTAGCAGCGCCAGCGGCCACTATTTGTCACTCCAGGAGGTACAAACGCCTTCAGACGCTACTTGGTTTCGCACTGGTAGCGCTCTTCTGGGTATTGGGATAGGCCTGTTTCCTTGTTTTCTTTTCATTTGTTCGTTTGTTTTATGTGTGCTTCTGGTTGTTGTTTGTTGTTTCCTTCAAGCTAGTTTTTTTCTTTTTTCCCTGCTGTAGTACTTGCGTGAAGTCCTAAGCCAGCCGCGAATATGTCTGTCTTCCATGCTAGTGCACTCCGGTCGAGGAGTAATACGCCGAGCCCTACGTCATATTCCAAAAGAGATAGTTCTCAAAAAGCTTTAGTTACTGCAGGTGTGACTCACCTAACATCCTCCGGGTCACGTAAAAAGTGTGCAATCCCGCGAGATTTCCTTCTGCCTTTCTGGGATTCCAAGATTCGTGAATTCGTTTTCATTGTTTCTTTACCGAAGCATCTTTAGTCCAAAGTTTACGCATGCTCAATCGAACTTTATTTGAAGTGTTCCTTTACACCCAAAACTCATTAGGAGAATTCTAAGGAAAGCGAGTGCTTGAAGTTTATTGAACATTGGCATCATATATGCATAAATTACTGTCGCAGAAAAAGAAAGTCGATAACCTGCATCACACAAAAAAGTGTGAGTATTTGTTTTTCTACTCTGCGTCTTTGGTCAGCGCAAGACGTCTCCACGCGAAAGCTTAGCACCTGTACAAGAATGTACTGCAGACTATATGCGTGACGATACTATAGCAGTCACGTATATACGGTCCCTCTAGCAGTAGGTTTACCATCAGTAGTAGTAACGGCAAGCGAAATCCACGAAAGATCAAAACACAAGGAATTGAAAGCAGAGTGTCCGCTAAACATAGCAATTCGTCGGCGGCCATAGCACTCAGCGCGGTCGACAAGACCGCCATGCTAGACACTACGCCAGAACAGTCCCTTACAGCGTTCGAGAATGGAAGCAGGATAGCACTCATAAGACGGTGAATGCGAAGGAGCACAAGGCATTCAGAAACAAAGTACGCGCAGATGATAATGAGCCAGCCAGGAGACTACGTATAATTTATTTTAATACTGATTGTTATTTATTCTGATGACATTGAAGGTACTGGAAAATGTCGCCGGCTTCTCCAAATGCAATAGGCTGCCTAATGAGAAAAGGATGATAACATGAGGTGATATGAAAAAGCGAACAACCAAGCCGTCCGGCAATATGGAACGCTTCCTAAGCATGCTTAAATAATACCTGTCAGTATTTGGAAAGAAAACAGCACATTGATGAATATCTGACCAAAACAGAATATAACCTTGGAAATGAAATTTTGGTAAGTGCGCCATGCGTGAAATTTCTAGGCATTTGGTTGCACGAGGCGTTAAGAGGAAGCTTCAGTTCGGCCTCCAGCTCCGACGCAGCCTATTCAAACACATTTAAAATGCAGAAGCGCTTTTCTGAGATAACCACTGGGCCGATTTTAATGAAATTCGTTGTATTTCAGAGAGAAGGTTAAATTCGAGTGATTGTTTGTAGCGGAATTTGGTTTAGGGCTTTAGTTTTGTTACAAAAAGCTTCAAAATTCGGAAGTTCGAGAAAAGAATAGAAGCACCAGGCTTATAAATTAATAACTCTGTATCAAGAGCAAATATTGCGATTGTATACGCGGCATCCATTACATCATTGAAAGGGGACAAATTCGATATGCCAATTTATATCTTACGTGAATTCGTTACGTTGTGTGCAAGGGTTCTCCAATAGCTGCATTTCCGTATTAATACATCTTTTGAGATTCATCTGTAACATAACAATTTCGTCCGTTTTAGACGTACTATTAGATGCGTTTTATGAAAGCGTCGCACTTATATCCTGCTTTTCTTTATTTTGATGTTTTTACAGTTATATTTTCTTTATATTGTGCATCGCATTGACATGTATAACGCATCGAACCAAATACTTTTTTTTTTCGCTTGTTTCCTTCACATTGTCAATTGTTGAGCAACGCACTTGTCTAATATGTCTTGATGTGTGTTCATATACCTACTATTGCGATATGATCTGTGTTCATATATATATAACATTTTACCATTTGACATTATATAATTCAGTGCCGTACTTGACACACCAGTCACTTTTCTCCAGTTCCATTTGTTTGTATGTGCTCTTTTTGTTGTTCAGGTACATTTGTACCGAAGTGCAACCCACTCCTGCTTAAGGCCTGGAATTCAGGCTAGCAGTACTTAATAAATAAAATAAAAATTAATTCACAGAATTCTGATATCATGTTTCATTTCCGAGTTACAGAGTTGTAAACTTTATTGCTTCCTTTTCTGAAAATGTGCGTTCTTTTGCTAATTTTAATAAAAATTGATGCCATAAATCAGAAATTAGAAACCAGCAATCACCAGATCTTGTTTTTCTTTTAAGTACAGCAAACGTGGTGACGTTTGGTGCAGTGGTTGCCGAGAAAAAATGAATTCTCATTTTACATGTATTTAGATAGGTGCACCCGAGCTAACGCTCCCTCTTAAACTTGCCTAGCCACATTGAATTATTTTTGCAGACATTAGCAGGGTCACAAGAATAATAAACGTGGTACAATATTATAC